>NC_134623.1:387500-690000 GCF_046129695.1 Lonchura striata
CCAGGGGCCCCTGGCCATGGTCTGGGGCCACACTGCAAAGAATCCTTATATCGAAGGATGGACCGCACACCGAAGTTGTCCCCACCTCAAACTTGTGCTGCCCTGATAGACCCAAGGGAGCCCAACAAACTGACATCAGGAACCTGGACTGCTGAGTTTTCTTTCCCAGGGAAAATGGAAAAAGTATGTGCCCAGGGGCCCCTGGCCCTGGGCCCCTGGCCCTGACTGCAAAAAATCCTTATATCGAAGAATGGAGCCCAGACCAAAGTTCTCCCCACCTCAAACTTGTGCTGCCCTGATAGACCAAAGGGAGCCCTACAAACTGACATCAGGAACCTGGACTGCTGAGTTTTCTTTCCCAGGGAAAATGGAAAAAGGATGTGCCCAGGGGCCCCTGGCCCTGACTGCAAAAAATCCTTATATCGAAGGATGGACCCCACACCGAAGTTGTCCCCACCTCAAACTTGTGCTGCACTGATACACCCAAGGGAGCCCTACAAACTGACATCAGGAACCTGGACTGCTGAGTTTTCTTTCCCAGGGAAAATGGCCAAAGGCTGTGCCCAGGGGCCCCTGGCCCTGGGCTGGGGGTTCACTACAAAAAATCCTTATATCGAAGGATGGACCCCACACCGAAGTTGTCCCCACCTCAAACTTGTGCTGCCCTGATAGACCCAAGGGAGCCCTACAAACTGACATCAGGAACCTGGACTGCTGAGTTTTCTTTCCCAGGGAAACTGGAAAAAGGATGTGCCCAGGGGCCCGTGGCGCTGGGCTGGGACCGGACTACAAAGAATCCTTATATCGAAGGATGGAGCCCAGACCAAAGTTGTCCCCACCTCAAACTTGTGCTGCCCTGATAGACCCAAGGGAGCCCTACAAACTGACATTAGGAACCTGGACTGTTGAGTTTTCTTTCCCAGGGAAAATGGAAAAAGGATGTGCCCAGGGGCCCCTGGCCATGGTCTGGGGCCACACTGCAAAGAATCCTTATATCGAAGGATGGACCCCACACCGAAGATGTCCCAACCTCAAACTTGTGCTGCCCTGATAGACCCAAGGGAGCCCTACAAACTGACATCAGGAACCTGGACTGCTGAGTTTTCTTTCCCAGGGAAAATGGAAAAAGGATGTGCCCAAGGGCCCCTAGCCCTGACTGGAAAAAATCCTTATATCAAAGGATGGACCCCACACCGAATTTGTCCCCACCTCAAACTTGTGCTGCCCTGATAGACCCAAGGGAGCCCAACAAACTGACATCAGGAACCTGGACTGCTGAGTTTTCTTTCCCAGGGAAAATGGAAAAAGGATGTGCCCAGGGGCCCCTGGCCCTGGGCCCCTGGCCCTGACTGCAAAAAATCCTTATATCGAAGGATGGACCCCACACCGAAGTTGTCCCCACCTCAAACTTGTGCTACCCTGATAGACCCAAGGGAGCCCTACAAACTGACATCAGGAACCTGGACTGCTGAGTTTTCTTTCCCAGGGAAAATGGAAAAAGGATGTGCCCAGGGGCCCCTAGCCATGGGCTGGGGCCTAACTGCAAAGAATCCTTATATCGAAGGATGGACCCCACACCGAAGTTGTCCCCACCTCAAACTTGTGCTGCCCTGATAGACCAAAGGGAGCCCTACAAACTGACATCAGGAACCTGGACTGCTGAGTTTTCTTTCCCAGGGAAAATGGAAAAAGGATGTGCCCAGGGGCCCCTGGCCCTGACTGCAAAAAATCCTTATATCGAAGGATGGACCCCACACCGAAGTTGTCCCCACCTCAAACTTGTGCTGCCCTGATAGACTCAAGGGAGCCCTACAAACTGACATCAGGAACCTGGACTGCTGAGTTTTCTTTCCCAGGGAAAATGGAAAAAGGATGTGCCCAGGGGCCCCTGGCCCTGGGCTGGGGCCTCACTGCAAAGAATCCTTATATCGAAGGATGGAACCCACACCGAATTGTCCCCACCTCAAACTTGTGCTGCCCTGATAGACCCAAGGGAGCCCTACAAACTGACATCAGGAACCTGGACTGCTGAGTTTTCTTTCCCAGGGAAAATGGCCAAAGGATGTGCCCAGGGGCCCCTTGCCCTGACTGCAAAGAATCCTTATATCGAAGGATGGAGCCCACACCGAAGTTGTCCCCACCTCAAACTTGTGCTGCCCTGATAGACCCAAGGGAGCCCTACAAACTGACATCAGAAACCTGGACTGCTGAGTTTTCTTTCCCAGGGTAAATGGAAAAAGGATGTGCCCAGGGGCCCCTGGCCCTGACTGCAAAAACTCCTTATATCGAAGGATGGACCCCACACCGAAGTTGTCCCCACCTCAAACTTGTGCTGCCCTGATAGACCCAAGGGAGCCCTACAAACTGACATCAGGAACCTGGACTGCTGAGTTTTCTTTCCCAGGGAAAATGGAAAAAGGATGTGCCCAGGGGCCCCCGGCCCTGACTGCAAAAAATCCATATATCGAAGGATGGACCCCACACCGAAGTTGTCCCCACCTCAAACTTGTGCTGCCCTGATAGACTCAAGGGAGCCCTACAAACTGACATCAGGAACCTGGACTGCTGAGTTTTCTTTCCCAGGGAAAATGGAAAAAGGATGTGCCCAGGGGCCCCTGGCCCTGGGCTGGGGCCTCACTGCAAAGAATCCTTATATCGAAGGATGGACCCCACACCGAAGTTGTCCCCACCTCAAACTTGTGCTGCCCTGATAGACCCAAGGGAGCCCTACAAACTGACATCAGGAACCTGGACTGCTGAGTTTTCTTTCCCAGGGAAAATGGAAAAAGGATGTGCCCAGGGGCCCCTGGCCCTGATTGCAAAGAATCCTTATATCGAAGGATGGAGCCCACACCGAAGTTGTCCCCACCTCAAACTTGTGCTGCCCTGATAGACCCAAGGGAGCCCTACAAACTGACATCAGGAACCTGGACTGCTGAGTTTTCTTTCCCAGGGAAAATGGAAAAAGGATGTGCCCGGGGGCCCCTGGCCCTGACTGCAAAAAATCCTTATATCGAAGGATGGACCCCACACCAAAGTTGTCTCTACCTCAAACTTGTGCTGCCCTGATAGACCCAAGGGAGCCCTACAAACTGACATCAGGAACCTGGACTGCTGAGTTTTCTTTCCCAGGGAAAATGGAAAAAGGATGTGCCCAGGGGCCCCTGGCCCTGACTGCAAAAAATCCTTATATCGAAGGATGGACCCCACACCGAAGTTGTCCCCACCTCAAACTTGTGCTGCACTGATACACCCAAGGGAGCCCTACAAACTGACATCAGGAACCTGGACTGCTGAGTTTTCTTTCCCAGGGAAAATGGCCAAAGGCTGTGCCCAGGGGCCCCTGGCCCTGGGCTGGGACCTCACTTCAAAAAATCCTTATATCGAAGGATGGAGCCCACACCGAAGTTGTCCCCACCTCAAACTTGTGCTGCCCTGATAGACCCAAGGGAGCCCTGCAAACTGACATCAGGAACCTGGACTGCTGAGTTTTCTTTCCCAGGGAAAATGGAAAAAGGATGTGCCCAGGGGCCCGTGGCGCTGGGCTGGGACCGGACTACAAAGAATCCTTATATCGAAGGATGGAGCCCAGACCAAAGTTGTCCCCACATCAAACTTGTGCTGCCCTGATAGACCAAAGGGAGCCCTACAAACTGACATTAGGAACCTGGACTGTTGAGTTTTCTTTCCCAGGGAAAATGGAAAAAGGATGTGCCCAGGGGCCCCTGGCCATGGTCTGGGGCCACACTGCAAAGAATCCTTATATCGAAGGATGGACCCCACACCGAAGTTGTCCCCACCTCAAACTTGTGCTGCCCTGATAGACTCAAGGGAGCCCTACAAACTGACATCAGGAACCTGGACTGCTGAGTTTTCTTTCCCAGGGAAAATGGAAAAAGGATGTGCCCAGGGGCCCCTGGCCCTGGGCTGGGGCCTCACTGCAAAGAATCCTTATATCGAAGGATGGAACCCACACCGAAGTTGTCCCCACCTCAAACTTGTGCTGCCCTGATAGACCCAAGGGAGCCCTACAAACTGACATCAGGAACCTGGACTGCTGAGTTTTCTTTCCCAGGGAAAATGGAAAAAGGATGTGCCCAGGGGCCCCTCGCCCTGACTGCAAAGAATCCTTATATCGAAGGATGGAGCCCACACCGAAGTTGTCCCCACCTCAAACTTGTGCTGCCCTGATAGACCCAAGGGAGCCCTACAAACTGACATCAGGAACCTGGACTGCTGAGTTTTCTTTCCCAGGGTAAATGGAAAAAGGATGTGCCCAGGGGCCCCTGGCCCTGACTGCAAAAACTCCTTATATCGAAGGATGGACCCCACACCGAAGTTGTCCCCACCTCAAACTTGTCCTGCCCTGATAGACCCAAGGGAGCCCTACAAACTGACATGAGGAACCTGGACTGCTGAGTTTTCTTTCCCAGGGAAAAGGGAAAAACGGATGTGCCCGGGGGCCCCTGGCCCTGACTGCAAAAAATCCTTATATGAAAGGATGGACCCCACACCAAAGTTGTCTCTACCTCAAACTTGTGCTGCCCTGATAGACCCAAGGGAGCCCTACAAACTGACATCAGGAACCTGGACTGCTGAGTTTTCTTTCCCAGGGAAAATGGAAAAAGGATGTGCCCAGGGGCCCCTGGCCCTGACTGCAAAAAATCCTTATATCGAAGGATGGAGCCCAGACCAAAGTTCTCCCCACCTCAAACTTGTGCTGCCCTGATAGACCAAAGGGAGCCCTACAAACTGACATCAGGAACCTGGACTGCTGAGTTTTCTTTCCCAGGGAAAATGGAAAAAGGATGTGCCCAGGGGCCCCTGGCCCTGACTGCAAAAAATCCTTATATCGAAGGATGGACCCCACACCGAAGTTGTCCCCACCTCAAACTTGTGCTGCCCTGATAGACCCAAGGGAGCCCTACAAACTGACATCAGGAACCTGGACTGCTGAGTTTTCTTTCCCAGGGAAAATGGCCAAGGGATCTGCCCAGGGGCCCCTGGCCCTGGGCTGGGGCCTCACTACAAAAAATCCTTATATCGAAGGATGGACCCCACACCGAAGTTGTCCCCACCTCAAACTTGTGCTGCCCTGATAGACCCAAGGGAGCCCTACAAACTGACATCAGGAACCTGGACTGCTGAGTTTTCTTTCCCAGGGAAAATGGAAAAAGGATGTGCCCAGGGGCCCCTAGCCCTGGGCTGGGGCCTCACTGCAAAGAATCCTTATATCGAAGGATGGACCCCACACCGAAGTTGTCCCCACCTCAAACTTGTGCTGCCCTGATAGACCCAAGGGAGCCCTACAAACTGACATCAGGAACCTGGACTGCTGAGTTTTCTTTCCCAGGGAAAATGGAAAAAGGGTGTGCCCAGGGGCCCATGGCGCTGGGCTGGGACCGGACTACAAAGAATCCTTATATCGAAGGATGGAGCCCAGACCAAAGTTGTCCCCACCTCAAACTTGTGCTGCCCTGATAGACCCACGGGAGCCCTACAAACTGACATTAGGAACCTGGACTGTTGAGTTTTCTTTCCCAGGGAAAATGGAAAAAGGATGTGCCCAGGGGCCCCTGGCCATGGTCTGGGGCCACACTGCAAAGAATCCTTATATCGAAGGATGGACCCCACACCGAAAATGTCCCAACCTCAAACTTGTGCTCCCCTGATAGACCAAAGGGAGCCCTACAAACTGACATCAGGAACCTGGACTGCTGAGTTTTCTTTCCCAGGGAAAATGGAAAAAGGATGTGCCCAAGGGCCCCTAGCCCTGACTGGAAAAAATCCTTATATCGAAGGATGGACCCCACACCGAAGTTGTCCCCACCTCAAACTTGTGCTGCCCTGATAGACCCAAGGGAGCCCTACAAACTGACATCAGGAACCTGGACTGCTGAGTTTTCTTTCCCAGGGAAAATGGAAAAAGGATGTGCCCAGGGGCCCCTGGCCCTGACTGCAAAAACTCCTTATATCGAAGGATGGACCCCACACCGAAGTTGTCCCCACCTCAAACTTGTGCTGCCCTGATAGACTCAAGGGAGCCCTACAAACTGACATCAGGAACCTGGACTGCTGAGTTTTCTTTCCCAGGGAAAATGGAAAAAGGATGTGCCCAGGGGCCCCTAGCCCTGGGCTGGGGCCTCACTGCAAAGAATCCTTATATCGAAGGATGGACCCCACACCGAAGTTGTCCCCACCTCAAACTTGTGCTGCCCTGATAGACCCAAGGGAGCCCTACAAACTGACATCAGGAACCTGGACTGCTGAGTTTTCTTTCCCAGGGAAAATGGAAAAAGGATGTGCCCAGGGGCCCCTCGCCCTGACTGCAAAGAATCCTTATATCGAAGGATGGACCCCACACCGAAGTTGTCCCCACCTCAAACTTGTGCTGCCCTGATAGACCCAAGGGAGCCCTACAAACTGACATCAGGAACCTGGACTGCTTAGTTTTCTTTCCCAGGGAAAATGGAAAAAGGATGTGCCCAGGGGCCCCTGGCCCTGACTGCAAAGAATCCATATATCTAAGGATGGACCCCACACCGAAGTTGTCCCCACCTCAAACTTGTGCTGCCCTGATAGACCCAAGGGAGCCCTACAAACTGACATCAGGAACCTGGACTGCTGAGTTTTCTTTCCCAGGGAAAATGGAAAAAGGATGTGCCCAGGGGCCCCTGGCCCTGACTGCAAAAAATCCTTATATCGAAGGATGGAGCCCAGACCAAAGTTCTCCCCACCTCAAACTTGTGCTGCCCTGATAGACCAAAGGGAGCCCTAAAAACTGACATCAGGAACCTGGACTGCTGAGTTTTCTTTCCCAGGGAAAATGGAAAAAGGATGTGCCCAGGGGCCCCTCGCCCTGACTGCAAAAAATCCTTATATCGAAGGATGGACCCACACCGAAGTTGTCCCCACCTCAAACTTGTGCTGCACTGATACACCCAAGGGAGCCCTACAAACTGACATCAGGAACCTGGACTGCTGAGTTTTCTTTCCCAGGGAAAATGGCCAAAGGATGTGCCCAGGGGCCCCTGGACCTGGGCTGGTGCCTCACTACAAAAAATCCTTATATCGAAGGATGGACCCCACACCGAAGTTGTCCCCACCTCAAACTTGTGCTGCCCTGATAGACCCAAGGGAGCCCTACAAACTGACATCAGGAACCTGGACTGCTGAGTTTTCTTTCCCAGGGAAAATGGAAAAAGGATGTGCCCAGGGGCCCCTGGCCCTGGGCTGGGACCGGACTACAAAGAATCCTTATATCGAAGGATGGAGCCCAGACCAAAGTTGTCCCCACCTCAAACTTGTGCTGCCCTGATAGACCCACGGGAGCCCTACAAACTGACATCAGGAACCTGGACTGTTGAGTTTTCTTTCCCAGGGAAAATGGAAAAAGGATGTGCCCAGGGGCCCCTGGCCCTGGGCTGGGGCCTCAATGCAAAGAATCCTTATATCGAAGGATGGACCCCACACCGAAGATGTCCCAACCTCAAACTTGTGCTGCCCTGATAGACCCAAGGGAGCCCTACAAACTGACATCAGGAACCTGGACTGCTGAGTTTTCTTTCCCAGGGAAAATGGAAAAAGGATGTGCCCAAGGGCCCCTAGCCCTGACTGGAAAAATTCCTTATATCGAAGGATGGACCCCACACCGAAGTTGTCCCCACCTCAAACTTGTGCTGCCCTGATAGACCCAAGGGAGCCCTACAAACTGAAATCAGGAACCTGGACTGCTGAGTTTTCTTTCCCAGGGAAAATGGAAAAAGGATGTGCCCAGGGGCCCCTGGCCCTGGGCCCCTGGCCCTGACTGCAAAAAATCCTTATATCGAAGGATGGACCCCACACCGAAGTTGTCCCCACCTCAAACTTGAGCTGCCCTGATAGACCCAAGGGAGCCCTACAAAATGACATCAGGAACCTGGACTGCTGAGTTTTCTTTCCCAGGGAAAATGGAAAAAGGATGTGCCCAGGGGCCCCTAGACCTGGGCTGGGGCCTCACTGCAAAGAATCCTTATATCGAAGGATGGACCCCACACCGAAGTTGTCCCCACCTCAAACTTGTGCTGCCCTGATAGACCCAAGGGAGCCCTACAAACTGACATCAGGAACCTGGACTGCTGAGTTTTCTTTCCCAGGGAAAATGGAAAAAGGATGTGCCCAGGGGCCCCTGGCCCTGACTGCAAAAACTCCTTATATCGAAGGATGGACCCCAGACCGAAGTTGTCCCCACCTCAAACTTGTGCTGCCCTGATAGACCCAAGGGAGCCCTACATACTGACATCAGGAACCTGGACTGCTGAGTTTTCTTTCCCAGGGAAAATGGAAAAAGAATGTGCCCAGGGGCCCCTAGCCCTGACTGCAAAGAATCCTTATATCGAAGGATGGACCCCACACCAAAGATGTCCCCACCTCAAACTTGTGCTGCCCTGATAGACCCAAGGGAGCCCTACATACTGACATGAGGAACCTGGACTGCTGAGTTTTCTTTCCCAGGGAAAATGGAAAAAGGATGTGCCCAGGGGCCCCTGGCCCTGACTGCAAAAAATCCTTATATCGAAGGATGGACCCCAAACCGAAGTTCTCCCCACCTCAAACTTGTGCTGCCCTGATAGACCAAAGGGAGCCCTACAAACTGACATCAGGAACCTGGACTGCTGAGTTTTCTTTCCCAGGGAAAATGCAAAAAGGATATGCCCAGGGGCCCCTGGCCCTGACTGCAAAAAATCCATATATCGAAGGATGGACCCCACACCGAATTTGTCCCCACCTCAAACTTGTGCTGCCCTGATAGACCCAAGGGAGCCCTACAAACTGACATCAGGAACCTGGACTGCTGAGTTTTCTTTCCCAGGGAAAATGGAAAAAGGATGTGCCCAGGGGCCCCTGGCCCTGACTGCAAAAAATCCTTATATCGAAGGATGGACCCCACACCGAAGTTGTCCCCACCTCAAACTTGTGCTGCCCTGATAGACCCAAGGGAGCCCTACAAACTGACATCAGGAACCTGGACTGCTGAGTTTTCTTTCCCAGGGAAAATGGCCAAGGGATGTGCCCAGGGGCCCCTGGCCCTGGGCTGGGGCCTCACTACAAAAAATCCTTATATCGAAGGATGGACCCCACACCGAAGTTGTCCCCACCTCAAACTTGTGCTGCCCTGATAGACCCAAGGGAGCCCTACAAACTGACATCAGGAACCTGGACTGCTGAGTTTTCTTTCCCAGGGAAAATGGAAAAAGGATGTGCCCAGGGGCCCCTAGCCCTGGGCTGGGGCCTCACTGCAAAGAATCCTTATATCGAAGGATGGACCCCACACCGAAGTTGTCCCCACCTCAAACTTGTGCTGCCCTGATAGACCCAAGGGAGCCCTACAAACTGACATTAGGAACCTGGACTGCTGAGTTTTCTTTCCCAGGGAAAATGGAAAAAGAGTGTGCCCAGGGTCCCATGGCGCTGGGCTGGGACCGGACTACAAAGAATCCTTATATCGAAGGATGGAGCCCACACCGAAGTTGTCCCCACCTCAAACTTGTGCTGCCCTGATAGACCCACGGGAGCCCTACAAACTGACATTAGGAACCTGGACTGTTGAGTTTTCTTTCCCAGGGAAAATGGAAAAAGGATGTGCCCAGGGGCCCCTGGCCATGGTCTGGGGCCACACTGCAAAGAATCCTTATATCGAAGGATGGAGCCCACACCGAAGATGTCCCCACCTCAAACTTGTGCTGCCCTGATAGACCAAAGGGAGCCCTACAAACTGACATCAGGAACCTGGACTGCTGAGTTTTCTTTCCCAGGGAAAATGGAAAAAGGATGTGCCCAAGGGCCCCTAGCCCTGACTGGAAAAAATCCTTATATCGAAGGATGGAGCCCACACCGAAGTTGTCCCCACCTCAAACTTGTGCTGCCCTGATAGACCCAAGGGAGCCCTACAAACTGACATCAGGAACCTGGACTGCTGAGTTTTCTTTCCCAGGGAAAATGGAAAAAGGATGTGCCCAGGGGCCCCTGGCCCTGACTGCAAAAACTCCTTATATCGAAGGATGGACCCCAGACCGAAGTTGTCCCCACCTCAAACTTGTGCTGCCCTGATAGACTCAAGGGAGCCCTACAAACTGACATCAGGAACCTGGACTGCTGAGTTTTCTTTCCCAGGGAAAATGGAAAAAGGATGTGCCCAGGGGCCCCTAGCCCTGGGCTGGGGCCTCACTGCAAAGAATCCTTATATCGAAGGATGGACCCCACACCGAAGTTGTCCCCACCTCAAACTTGTGCTGCCCTGATAGACCCAAGG
Organism: Lonchura striata; assembly: GCF_046129695.1. Taxonomy (NCBI): domain Eukaryota; kingdom Metazoa; phylum Chordata; class Aves; order Passeriformes; family Estrildidae; genus Lonchura; species Lonchura striata. The sequence goes on from NC_134623.1 coordinate 397,792, forward strand.
GAGCCCTACAAACTGACATCAGGAACCTGGACTGCTTAGTTTTCTTTCCCAGGGAAAATGGAAAAAGGATGTGCCCAGGGGCCCCTGGCCCTGACTGCAAAAAATCCATATATCTAAGGATGGACCCCACACCGAAGTTGTCCCCACCTCAAACTTGTGCTGCCCTGATAGACCCAAGGGAGCCCTACAAACTGACATCAGGAACCTGGACTGCTGAGTTTTCTTTCCCAGGGAAAATGGAAAAAGGATGTGCCCAGGGGCCCCTGGCCCTGACTGCAAAAAATCCTTATATCGAAGGATGGAGCCCAGACCAAAGTTCTCCCCACCTCAAACTTGTGCTGCCCTGATAGACCAAAGGGAGCCCTACAAACTGACATCAGGAACCTGGACTGCTGAGTTTTCTTTCCCAGGGAAAATGGAAAAAGGATGTGCCCAGGGGCCCCTGGCCCTGACTGCAAAAAATCCTTATATCGAAGGATGGACCCACACCGAAGTTGTCCCCACCTCAAACTTGTGCTGCCCTGATAGACCCAAGGGAGCCCTACAAACTGACATCAGGAACCTGGACTGCTGAGTTTTCTTTCCCAGGGAAAATGGAAAAAGGATGTGCCCAGGGGCCCGTGGCCCTGGGCTGGGACCGGACTACAAAGAATCCTTATATCGAAGGATGGAGCCCAGACCAAAGTTGTCCCCACCTCAAACTTGTGCTGCCCTGATAGACCCACGGGAGCCCTACAATCTGACATCAGGAACCTGGACTGTTGAGTTTTCTTTCCCAGGGAAAATGGAAAAAGGATGTGCCCAGGGGCCCCTGGCCCTGGGCTGGGGCCTCAATGCAAAGAATCCTTATATCGAAGGATGGACCCCACACCGAAGATGTCCCAACCTCAAACTTGTGCTGCCCTGATAGACCCAAGGGAGCCCTACAAACTGACATCAGGAACCTGGACTGCTGAGTTTTCTTTCCCAGGGAAAATGGAAAAAGGATGTGCCCAAGGGCCCCTAGCCCTGACTGGAAAAATTCCTTATATCGAAGGATGGACCCCACACCGAAGTTGTCCCCACCTCAAACTTGTGCTGCCCTGATAGACCCAAGGGAGCCCTACAAACTGAAATCAGGAACCTGGACTGCTGAGTTTTCTTTCCCAGGGAAAATGGAAAAAGGATGTGCCCAGGGGCCCCTGGCCCTGGGCCCCTGGCCCTGACTGCAAAAAATCCTTATATCGAAGGATGGACCCTACACCGAAGTTGTCCCCACCTCAAACTTGAGCTGCCCTGATAGACCCAAGGGAGCCCTACAAAATGACATCAGGAACCTGGACTGCTGAGTTTTCTTTCCCAGGGAAAATGGAAAAAGGATGTGCCCAGGGGCCCCTAGACCTGGGCTGGGGCCTCACTGCAAAGAATCCTTATATCGAAGGATGGACCCCACACCGAAATTGTCCCCACCTCAAACTTGTGCTGCCCTGATAGACCCAAGGGAGCCCTACAAACTGACATCAGGAACCTGGACTGCTGAGTTTTCTTTCCCAGGGAAAATGGAAAAAGGATGTGCCCAGGGGCCCCTGGCCCTGACTGCAAAAACTCCTTATATCGAAGGATGGACCCCAGACCGAAGTTGTCCCCACCTCAAACTTGTGCTGCCCTGATAGACCCAAGGGAGCCCTACAAACTGACATCAGGAACCTGGACTGCTGAGTTTTCTTTCCCAGGGAAAATGGAAAAAGGATGTGCCCAGGGGCCCCTGGCCCTAGGCCCCGGGGCCTCACTGCAAAGAATCCTTATATCGAAGGATGGAGCCCAGACCGAAGTTGTCCCCACCTCAAACTTGTGCTGCCCTGATAGACCCAAGGGAGCCCTACAAACTGACATCAGGAACCTGGACTGCTGAGTTTTCTTTCCCAGGGAAAATGGAAAAAGGATGTGCCCAGGGGCCCCTGGCCCTGACTGCAAAAAATCCATATATCGAAGGATGGACCCCACACCGAAGTTGTCCCCACCTCAAACTTGTGCTGCCCTGATAGACCCAAGGGAGCCCTACAAACTGACATCAGGAACCTGGACTGCTGAGTTTTCTTTCCCAGGGAAAATGGAAAAAGGATGTGCCCAGGGGCCCCTAGCCCTAGGCCCCGGGGCCTCACTGCAAAGAATCCTTATATCGAAGGATGGAGCCCAGACCGAAGTTGTCCCCACCTCAAACTTGTGCTGCCCTGATAGACCCAAGGGAGCCCTACAAACTGACATCAGGAACCTGGACTGCCGAGTTTTCTTTCCCAGGGAAAATGGAAAAAGGATGTGCCCAGGGGCCCCTAGCCCTGACTGCAAAAAATCCTTATATCAAAGGATGGAGCCCACACCGAAGTTATCCCCACCTCAAACTTGTGCTGCCCTGATAGACCCAAGGGAGCCCTACATACTGACATCAGGAACCTGGACTGCTGAGTTTTCTTTCCCAGGGAAAATGGAGAAAGGATGTGCCCAGGGGCCCCTGGCCCTGACTGCAAAAAATCCTTATATCGAAGGATGGAGCCCACACCAAAGTTGTCCCCACCTCAAACTTGTGCTGCCCTGATACACCCAAGGGAGCCCTACAAACTGACATCAGGAACCTGGACTGCTGAGTTTTCTTTCCCAGGGAAAATGGAAAAAGGATGTGCCCAGGGGCCCCTGGACCTGGGCTGGGCCCTGACTGCCAAAAATCCTTATATTGAAGGATGGAGCCCAGACCAAAGTTGTCCCCACCTCAAACTTGTGCTGCCCTGATAGACCCAAGGGAGCCCTACAAACTGACATCAGGAACCTGGACTGCTGAGTTTTCTTTCCCAGGGAAAATGGCCAAAGGTTGTGCCCAGGGGCCCCTAGCCCTGGGCTGGGGCCTCACTGCAAAAAATCCTTATATCAAAGGATGGAGCCCAGACCGAAGTTGTCCCCACCTCAAAATTGTGCTGCCCTGATAGACCCAAGGGAGCCCTACAAACTGACATCAGGAACCTGGACTGCTGATTTTTCTTTCCCAGGGAAAATGGAAAAAGGATGTGCCCAGGGGCCCCTGGCCCTAGGCCCCGGGGCCTCACTGCAAAGAATCCTTATATCGAAGGATGGAGCCCAGACCGAAGTTGTCCCCACCTCAAACTTGTGCTGCCCTGATAGACCAAAGGGAGCCCTACAAACTGACATCAGGAACCTGGACTGCCGAGTTTTCTTTCCCAGGGAAAATGGAAAAAGGATGTGCCCAGGGGCCCCTAGCCCTGACTGCAAAAAATCCTTATATCGAAGGATGAAGCCCACACCGAAGTTGTCCCCACCTCAAACTTGTGCTGCCCTGATAGACCCAAGGGAGCCCTACAAACTGACATCAGGAACCTGGACTGCTGAGTTTTCTTTCCCAGGGAAAATGGCCAAAGGATGTGCCCAGGGGCCCCTGGCCCTGGGCTGGGCCCTGACTGCCAAAAATCCTTATATTGAAGGATGCACCCCACACCGAAGTTGTCCCCACCTCAAACTTGTGCTGCCCTGATAGACCCAAGGGAGCCCTACAAACTGACATCAGGAACCTGGACTGCTGAGTTTTCTTTCCCAGGGAAAATGGCCAAAGGATGTGACCAGGGGCCCCTAGCCCTGGGCTGGTGCCTCACTGCAGAAAATCCTTATATCAAAGGATGGAGCCCAGACCGAATTTGTCCCCACCTCAAAATTGTGCTGCCCTGATAGACCCAAGGGAGCCCTACAAACTGACATCAGGAACCTGGACTGCTGAGTTTTCTTTCCCAGAGAAAATGGCCAAAGGATGTGCCCAGGGGCCCCTAGCCCTGACTGCAAAAAATCCTTATATCGAAGGATGGACCCCACACCGAAGTTGTCCCCACCTCAAACTTGTGCTGCCCTGATAGACCCAAGGGAGCCCTACAAACTGACATCAGGAACCTGGACTGCTGTGTTTTTTTTCCCAGGGAAAATGGCCAAAGGATGTGCCCACGGGCTTGTGGTCCTGGGCTGGGCCCTGACTGCAAAAAATCCTTAAATCGAAGGATGGAGCCCAGACCGAAGTTGTTCCCACCTCAATCTTTTGCTGCCCTGATAGACCCAAGGGAGCCCTGCAAATTGACATCAGGAACCTGGACTGCTGAGTTTTCTTTCCCAGAGAAAATGGCCAAAGGATGTGCCCAGGGGCCCCTAGCTCTGACTGCAAAAAATCCTTATATCGAAGGATGCACCCCACACCGAAGTTGTCCCCACCTCAAACTTGTGCTGCCCTGATAGACCCAAGGGAGCCCTACAAACTGACATCAGGAACCTGGACTGCTGAGTTTTCTTTCCCAGGGAAAATGGCTGCAGGTCCTGAAGGGAACAAAAAGGGCTCCCGGCCTTTGCCTCTGTTCTCTAACATTCCCCAAAAGGCATCGCAGTCCCAGAAGAGGTGTTTGTCATGCAGCCTGCCTAAATAAATTCTTGTAAAATTCTAGCTCTGCCTTTTTTTTAACGTGTTCTTACTTCCTATTTATGTAATCGCAGAAAGCAAGGAAAGAATAAATGTGTCTGGTTCCCACTATTGCTCTGTGCACGCATTTTTAAAGCCTGCTGTAGTTCTATCCTCTTTTTCCACTCCAAGCTTGACTTTTCCCCTCCTTTTTCAAGGTCTGCTGCTTTGGGTTTCCCAGGCAGGGCTGGGTTCCTCGGCAGGGGTCTTAGGAGTTGGTGCAGATTCTGCTTTTTCCAAAGGTGTATCAAAGTGTGCCGGCAAAAGGATTGTTTTCTCCAGGAAAAAGCTTTCTCTCAATGACCATCAATGCATGTATGTGTTTTAATCGTGTAACCAGGTGGATTAAGAAAAGCCGACACCTGTAGCAGAGTTTTGTTGGATCTGTGTCTCTGAGAAGTGGGCTGTGTGCTGGAGAGGGAGAGATCAAGAGATGCTGTTGGAGAGCGGCAACAGTGGCAGGTGTGAGCTGCTAACTTGATGAGGGCTCAGAGCAGACACAGGTGTGAGCTGTTAAGATGATGAGGAAGAGGGGCGGATCCCTCTGGGGGGAGGTTATTTAAAGGCGAGGCTTTGCCTCGTCCTGCTTTTGCATGGAGCTGCTGGAGAAGAGGAGTTTATGGGGGGCTCCCAGGGCTGTCTCATGGAAGGACGGTGAGTACTTTGAACAGGGTTTGGGGGATCACCTTGGCACATCCTTTTTCCATTTTCCCTAGGAAAGAAAACTCAGCAGTCCAGGTTCCTGATGTCAGTTTGTAGACCTCCCTTCGGTCTATCAGGGCAGCACAAGTTTGAGTTGAGGACAACTTCGGTCTGGGCTCCATCTTTCCATATAAGGATTTTTAGCAGTCAGGGCCAGGGGCCCCTGGGCACATCCTTTGGCCATTTTCCCTGGGAAAGAAAACTCAGCAGTCCAGGTTCCTGATGTCAGTTTCTAGGGCTCCCTTGGGTCTATCAGGGCAGCACAACTTAGAGTCGGGGACAACATTGCTCTGGGCTCCATCCTTCGATATAAGGATTTTTTGCAGTGAGGCCCCAGCCCAGGACCAGGGGCCCCAGGTCATATCCTTTGGCCATTTTCCCTGGGAAAGAAAATTCAGCAGTCCAGGTTCCTGATGTCAGTTTGTAGAGCTCCCTTGGGTGTATCAGGGCAGCACAAGTTTGAGGTGGGGACAACTTCGGTCTGGGCTCCATCCTTCGATATAAGGATTATTTGCAGTCATGTGCCAGCCCAGGGCCAGGGGCCCCTGTGCACATCCTTAGGCCATTTTCCCTGGGAAAGAAAACTCAGAAGTCCAGGTTCCTGATGTCAGTTTGTAGGGCTTCCTTGGCTCTATCAAGGCAGCAGAAGTTTGAGGTGGGGACAGCATTGGTCTGGGGTCCATCCTTCCATATAAGGATTTTTTGCAGTCAGGGCCAGGGTCCCAGGGCCAGGGGCCCCAGGGCACATCCTTTGGCCATCTTCCCTGGGAAAGAAAACTCAGCAGTCCAGGTTCCTGATGTCAGTTTGTAGGGCTCCCTTGGGTCTATCAGGGCAGCACAAGATTGAGGTGGGGACAACTTTGGTGTGGGATGCATCCTTCGATATAAGGATTTTTGGCAGTCAGGGCCCAGCCCAGGGCCTGGGGTCCCTGGGCACATCCTTTTTCCATTTTCCCTGGGAAAGAAAACTCAGCAGTCCAGGTTGCTGATGTCAGTTTGTAGGGCTTCCTTGGGTCTATCAGGGCAGCACAAATTTGATGTGGGGACAACTTTGGTCTGGGCTCAATCCTTCGATAGAAGGATTCCTGGCAGTCAGGTCCCAGCCCAGGGCCCGGGGCCCCTGGGCACATCCTTTGGCCATTTTCCCTGGGAAAGAAAACTCAGCAGTCCAGGTTCCTGATGTCAGTTTGTAGGGCTCCCTTGGGTCTATCAGAGCAGCACAAGTTTGAGGTGGGGACAACTTTGGTCTGGGCTCCATCCTTCGATATAAGGATTCTTTGCAGTCCGGTCCCAGCCCAGGGCCAGGGGCCCCTGGGCACGTGCTTTTTCATTCTTCCCTGGGAAAGAAAACTCAGCAGTCCAGGTTGCTGATGTCAGTTTGTAGGGCCCCCTTGGGTCTATCAGGGCAGCACAAGTTTGAGGTGGGGACAACTTCGGTGTGGGGTCCATCCTTCGATATAAGGATTTTTTGCAGTCAGGCCCAAGGGCCCAGGGTCAGGGGCCCCTGGGCACATCCTTTTTCCATTTTCCCTGGGAAAGAAAACTCAGCAGTCCAGGTTCCTGATGTCAGTTTGTAGGGCTCCCTTCGGTTTATCAGGGCAGCACAAGTTTGAGTTGAGGACAACTTTGGTCTGGGCTCCATCCTTCGATATAAGGACTCTTTGAAGTCAGGCCCAAGCCCAGGGCCAGGGGCCCCTGGGCACATCCTTTTTCCATTTTCCCTGGGAAAGAAAACTCAGAAGTCCAGGTTCCTGATGTCAGTTTGTAGGGCTCCCTTTGGTCTATCAGGGCAGCACAAGTTTGAGGTGGGGACAACTTCGGTGTGGGGTCCATCCTTCGATATAAGGATCTTTTGCAGTCCAGGCCAGGGGCCCCTGGGCACATCCTTTTTCCATTTTCCCTGGGAAAGAAAACTCAGCAGTCCAGGTTCCTGATGTCAGTTTGTAGGGCTCCCTTGAGTCTATCAGGGCAGCACAAGTTTGAGGAGGGGACAACTTCGGTGTGGGGTCCATCCTTCGATATAAGGATTCTTTGCAGTCAGGGCCAGGGTCCCCAGGGCCAGGGACCCCTGGGCACATCCTTTTTCCATTTTCCCTGGGAAAGAAAACTCAGCAGTCCAGGTTGCTGATGTCTGTTTGTAGGGCTCCCTTGGGTCTATCAGGGCAGCACAAGTTTGAGGTGGGGACAACTTCGGTGTGGGGTCCATCCTTCGATATAAGGACTCTTTGAAGTCAGGCCCAAGCCCAGGGCCAGGGGCCCCTGGGCACATCCTTTTTCCATTTTCCCTGGGAAAGAAAACTCAGCAGTCCAGGTTCCTGATGTCAGTTTGTAGGGCTCCCTTGGGTCTATCAGGGCAGCACAAGTTTGAGGTGGGGACAACTTCGGTCTGGGGTCCATCCTTCGATATAAGGATTTTTTGCAGTCAGGGCCAGGGGCCCAGGGCCAAGGACCCCTGGGCACAACCTTTTTCCATTTTCCCTGGGAAAGAAAACTCAGCAGTCCAGGTTCCTGATGTCAGTTTGTAGGGCTCCCTTGAGTCTATCAGGGCAGCACAAGTTTGAGGTGGGGACAATTTCAGTGTGGGGTCCATCCTTCGATATAAGGATTTTTTGCAGTCAGGTCCAGGGGCCCCTGGGCATATCCTTTTTCCATTTTCCCTGGGAAAGAAAACTCAGCAGTCCAGGTTCCTGATGTCAGTTTGTAGGGCTCCCTTGGGTCTATCAGGGCAGCACAAGTTTGAGGTCGGGACAACTTCGGTGTGGGGTCCATCCTTCGATATATGGATTTTTTGTAGTGAGGCCCCAGCCCAGGGCCTGGGGCCCCTGGGCACATCCTTTTTCCATTTTCCCTGGGAAAGAAAACTCAGCAGTCCAGGTTCCTGATGTCAGTTTGTAGGGCTCCCTTGGGTCTATCAGGGCAGCACAAGTTTGAGGTGGGGACAACTTCGGTGTGGGGTCCATCCTTCGATATAAGGATTTTTTGCAGTGAGGTCCCTGCCCGGGCAGGGCACCCTAGGCACATCCTTTGGCCATTTTCCCTGGGAAAGAAAACTCAGCAGTCCAGGTTCCTGATGTCAGTTTGTAGGTCTCCCTTGGGTCTATCAGGGCAGCACAAGTTTGAGGTGGGGACAACTTCGGTTTGGGGTCCATCCTTCAATAAAAGGATTCTTTGCAATGAGGTCCAAGCGCAGGGCCAGGGGCTCCTGGGCAAATCCTTTTTCCATTTTCCCTGGGAAAGAAAACTCAGCAGTCCAGGTTCCTGATGTCAGTTTGTAGGGCTCCCTTGGGTCTATCAGGGCAGCACAAGTTTGAGGTGGGGACAACTTCGGTGTGGGCTCCATCCTTCGATATAAGGATTTTTTGAAGTCAGGGCCAGGGGCCCCTGGGCACATCCTTTTTCCATTTTCCCTGGGAAAGAAAACTCAGCAGTCCAGGTTCCTGATGTCAGTTTGTAGGGCTCCCTTGGGTCTATCAGGGCAGCACAAGTTTGAGGTGGGGACAACTTCGGTGTGGGCTCCATCCTTCGATATAAGGATTTTTTGCAGTCAGGGCTAGGGCCCCCTGGGCACATCCTTTGGCCATTTTCCCTGGGAAAGAAAACTCAGCAGTCCAGGTTCCTGATGTCAGTTTGTAGGGCTCCCTTGGGTCTATCAGGGCAGCACAAGTTTGAGGTGGGGACAACTTCGGTGTGGGCTCCATCCTTCGATATAAGGATTTTTTGTAGTGAGGTCTCTGCCCAGGGCCAGGGGCCCCTGGGCACAGCCTTTTTCCATTTTCCCTGGAAAAGAAAACTCAGCAGTCCAGGTTCCTGATGTCAGTTTGTAGGGCTCCCTTGGGTCTATCAGGGCAGCACAAGTTTGAGGTGGGGACAACATCGGTGTGGGGTCCATCCTTCGATATAAGGATTTTTTGCAGTCAGGCCCAAGGGCCCAGGGTCAGGGGCCCCTGGGCACATCCTTTTTCCATTTTCCCTGGGAAAGAAAACTCAGAAGTCCAGGTTCCTGATGTCAGTTTGTAGGGCTCCCTTGGGTCTATCAGGGCAGCACAAGTTTGAGGTGGGGACAACTTCGGTGTGGGCTCCATCCTTCGATATAAGGATTTTTTGCAGTCCAGGCCAGGGGCCCCTGGGCACATCCTTTTTCCATTTTCCCTGGGAAAGAAAACTCAGCAGTCCAGGTTCCTGATGTCAGTTTGTAGGGCTCCCTTGAGTCTATCAGGGCAGCACAAGTTTGAGGAGGGGACAACTTCGGTGTGGGGTCCATCCTTCGATATAAGGATTCTTTGCAGTCAGGGCCAGGGTCCCCAGGGCCAGGGACCCCTGGGCACATCCTTTTTCCATTTTCCCTGGGAAAGAAAACTCAGCAGTCCAGGTTGCTGATGTCTGTTTGTAGGGCTCCCTTGGGTCTATCAGGGCAGCACAAGTTTGAGGTGGGGACAACTTCGGTGTGGGGTCCATCCTTCGATATAAGGACTCTTTGAAGTCAGGCCCAAGCCCAGGGCCAGGGGCCCCTGGGCACATCCTTTTTCCATTTTCCCTGGGAAAGAAAACTCAGCAGTCCAGGTTCCTGATGTCAGTTTGTAGGGCTCCCTTGGGTGTATCAGGGCAGCACAAGTTTGAGGTGGGGACAACTTCGGTCTGGGGTCCATCCTTCGATATAAGGATTTTTTGCAGTCAGGGCCAGGGGCCCAGGGCCAAGGACCCCTGGGCACAACCTTTTTCCATTTTCCCTGGGAAAGAAAACTCAGCAGTCCAGGTTCCTGATGTCAGTTTGTAGGGCTCCCTTGAGTCTATCAGGGCAGCACAAGTTTGAGGTGGGGACAACTTCGGTGTGGGCTCCATCCTTCGATATAAGGATTTTTTGCAGTCAGGGCCAGGCGCCCCTGGGCACATCCTTTGGCCATTTTCCCTGGGAAAGAAAACTCAGCAGTCCAGGTTCCTGATGTCAGTTTGTAGGGCTCCCTTGGGTCTATCAGGGCAGCACAAGTTTGAGGTGGGGACAATTTCAGTGTGGGGTCCATCCTTCGATATAAGGATTTTTTGCAGTCAGGTCCAGGGGCCCCTGGGCATATCCTTTTTCCATTTTCCCTGGGAAAGAAAACTCAGCAGTCCAGGTTCCTGATGTCAGTTTGTAGGGCTCCCTTTGGTCTATCAGGGCAGCACAAGTTTGAGGTGGGGACAACTTCGGTGTGGGGTCCATCCTTCGATATATGGATTTTTTGTAGTGAGGCCCCAGCCCAGGGCCTGGGGCCCCTGGGCACATCCTTTTTCCATTTTCCCTGGGAAAGAAAACTCAGCAGTCCAGGTTCCTGATGTCAGTTTGTAGGGCTCCCTTGGGTCTATCAGGGCAGCACAAGTTTGAGGTGGGGACAACTTCGGTGTGGGGTCCATCCTTCGATATAAGGATTTTTTACAGTGAGGTCCCTGCCCGGGCAGGGCACCCTAGGCACATCCTTTGGCCATTTTCCCTGGGAAAGAAAACTCAGCAGTCCAGGTTCCTGATGTCAGTTTGTAGGGCTCCCTTGGGTCTATCAGGGCAGCACAAGTTTGAGGTGGGGACAACTTCGGTTTGGGGTCCATCCTTCAATAAAAGGATTCTTTGCAATGAGGTCCAAGCGCAGGGCCAGGGGCTCCTGGGCAAATCCTTTTTCCATTTTCCCTGGGAAAGAAAACTCAGCAGTCCAGGTTCCTGATGTCAGTTTGTAGGGCTCCCTTGGGTGTATCAGGGCAGCACAAGTTTGAGGTGGGGACAACTTCGGTGTGGGGTCCGTCCTTCGATATAAGGATTTTTTGCAGTGAGGTCCCTGCCCGGGCAGGGCACCCTAGGCACATCCTTTGGCCATTTTCCCTGGGAAAGAAAACTCAGCAGTCCAGGTTCCTGATGTCAGTTTGTAGGGCTCCCTTGGGTGTATCAGGGCAGCACAAGTTTGAGGTGGGGACAACTTCGGTGTGGGCTCCATCCTTCGATATAAGGATTTTTTGAAGTCAGGGCCAGGGGCCCCTGGGCACATCCTTTTTCCATTTTCCCTGGGAAAGAAAACTCAGCAGTCCAGGTTCCTGATGTCACTTTGTAGGGCTCCCTTGAGTCTATCAGGGCAGCACAAGTTTGAGGTGGGGACAACTTCGGTGTGGGGTCCATCCTTCGATATATGGATTTTTTGCAGTCAGGGCCAGGGGCCCCTGGGCACATCCTTTTTCCATTTTCCCTGGGAAAGAAAACTCAGCAGTCCAGGTTCCTGATGTCAGTTTGTAGGGCTGCCTTGGGTGTATCAGGGCAGCACAAGTTTGAGGTGGGGACAACTTCGGTGTGGGGTCCATCCTTCGATATAAGGATTCTTTGCAGTCAGGGCCAGGGGCCCCAGGGCCAGGGACCCCTGGGGACAACCTTTTTCCATTTTCCCTGGGAAAGAAAACTCAGCAGTCCAGGTTCCTGATGTCAGTTTGTAGGGCTCCCTTGAGTCTATCAGGGCAGCACAAGTTTGAGGTGGGGACAATTTCAGTGTGGGGTCCATCCTTCGATATAAGGATTTTTTGCAGTCAGGTCCAGGGGCCCCTGGGCATATCCTTTTTCCATTTTCCCTGGGAAAGAAAACTCAGCAGTCCAGGTTCCTGATGTCAGTTTGTAGGGCTCCCTTTGGTCTATCAGGGCAGCACAAGTTTGAGGTGGGGACAACTTCGGTGTGGGGTCCATCCTTCGATATATGGACTTTTTGTAGTGAGGCCCCAGCCCAGGGCCTGGGGCCCCTGGGCACATCCTTTTTCCATTTTCCCTGGGAAAGAAAACTCAGCAGTCCAGGTTCCTGATGTCAGTTTGTAGGGCTCCCTTGGGTCTATCAGGGCAGCACAAGTTTGAGGTGGGGACAACTTCGGTGTGGGGTCCATCCTTCGATATAAGGATTTTTTGCAGTGAGGTCCCTGCCCGGGCAGGGCACCCTAGGCACATCCTTTGGCCATTTTCCCTGGGAAAGAAAACTCAGCAGTCCAGGTTCCTGATGTCAGTTTGTAGGGCTCCCTTGGGTCTATCAGGGCAGCACAAGTTTGAGGTGGGGACAACTTCGGTTTGGGGTCCATCCTTCAATAAAAGGATTCTTTGCAATGAGGTCCAAGCGCAGGGCCAGGGGCTCCTGGGCAAATCCTTTTTCCATTTTCCCTGGGAAAGAAAACTCAGCAGTCCAGGTTCCTGATGTCAGTTTGTAGGGCTCCCTTGGGTGTATCAGGGCAGCACAAGTTTGAGGTGGGGACAACTTCGGTGTGGGCTCCATCCTTCGATATAAGGATTTTTTGAAGTCAGGGCCAGGGGCCCCTGGGCACATCCTTTTTCCATTTTCCCTGGGAAAGAAAACTCAGCAGTCCAGGTTCCTGATGTCAGTTTGTAGGGCTCCCTTGGGTCTATCAGGGCAGCACAAGTTTGAGGTGGGGACAACTTCGGTGTGGGCTCCATCCTTCGATATAAGGATTTTTTGCAGTCAGGGCTAGGGCCCCCTGGGCACATCCTTTGGCCATTTTCCCTGGGAAAGAAAACTCAGCAGTCCAGGTTCCTGATGTCAGTTTGTAGGGCTCCCTTGGGTGTATCAGGGCAGCACAAGTTTGAGGTGGGGACAACTTCGGTGTGGGCTCCATCCTTCGATATAAGGATTTTTTGTAGTGAGGTCTCTGCCCAGGGCCAGGGGCCCCTGGGCACAGCCTTTTTCCATTTTCCCTGGAAAAGAAAACTCAGCAGTCCAGGTTCCTGATGTCAGTTTGTAGGGCTCCCTTGGGTCTATCAGGGCAGCACAAGTTTGAGGTGGGGACAACATCGGTGTGGGGTCCATCCTTCGATATAAGGATTTTTTGCAGTCAGGCCCAAGGGCCCAGGGTCAGGAGCCCCTGGGCACATCCTTTTTCCATTTTCCCTGGGAAAGAAAACTCAGCAGTCCAGGTTCCTGATGTCAGTTTGTAGGGCTCCCTTCGGTTTATCAGGGCAGCACAAGTTTGAGTTGAGGACAACTTTGGTCTGGGCTCCATCCTTCGATATAAGGACTCTTTGAAGTCAGGCCCAAGCCCAGGGCCAGGGGCCCCTGGGCACATCCTTTTTCCATTTTCCCTGGGAAAGAAAACTCAGAAGTCCAGGTTCCTGATGTCAGTTTGTAGGGCTCCCTTGGGTGTATCAGGGCAGCACAAGTTTGATGTGGGGACAACTTCGGTGTGGGGTCCATCCTTCGATATAAGGATTTTTTGCAGTCCAGGCCAGGGGCCCCTGGGCACATCCTTTTTCCATTTTCCCTGGGAAAGAAAACTCAGCAGTCCAGGTTCCTGATGTCAGTTTGTAGGGCTCCCTTGAGTCTATCAGGGCAGCACAAGTTTGAGGAGGGGACAACTTCGGTGTGGGGTCCATCCTTCGATATAAGGATTCTTTGCAGTCAGGGCCAGGGTCCCCAGGGCCAGGGACCCCTGGGCACATCCTTTTTCCATTTTCCCTGGGAAAGAAAACTCAGCAGTCCAGGTTGCTGATGTCTGTTTGTAGGGCTCCCTTGGGTCTATCAGGGCAGCACAAGTTTGAGGAGGGGACAACTTCGGTGTGGGCTCCATCCTTCGATATAAGGATTTTTTGCAGTCAGGGCCAGGCGCCCCTGGGCACATCCTTTGGCCATTTTCCCTGGGAAAGAAAACTCAGCAGTCCAGGTTCCTGATGTCAGTTTGTAGGGCTCCCTTGGGTCTATCAGGGCAGCACAAGTTTGAGGTGGGGACAATTTCAGTGTGGGGTCCATCCTTCGATATAAGGATTTTTTGCAGTCAGGTCCAGGGGCCCCTGGGCATATCCTTTTTCCATTTTCCCTGGGAAAGAAAACTCAGCAGTCCAGGTTCCTGATGTCAGTTTGTAGGGCTCCCTTTGGTCTATCAGGGCAGCACAAGTTTGAGGTGGGGACAACTTCGGTGTGGGGTCCATCCTTCGATATATGGATTTTTTGTAGTGAGGCCCCAGCCCAGGGCCTGGGGCCCCTGGGCACATTCTTTTTCCATTTTCCCTGGGAAAGAAAACTCAGCAGTCCAGGTTCCTGATGTCAGTTTGTAGGGCTCCCTTGGGTCTATCAGGGCAGCACAAGTTTGAGGTGGGGACAACTTCGGTGTGGGGTCCATCCTTCGATATAAGGATTTTTTACAGTGAGGTCCCTGCCCGGGCAGGGCACCCTAGGCACATCCTTTGGCCATTTTCCCTGGGAAAGAAAACTCAGCAGTCCAGGTTCCTGATGTCAGTTTGTAGGGCTCCCTTGGGTCTATCAGGGCAGCACAAGTTTGAGGTGGGGACAACTTCGGTTTGGGGTCCATCCTTCAATAAAAGGATTCTTTGCAATGAGGTCCAAGCGCAGGGCCAGGGGCTCCTGGGCAAATCCTTTTTCCATTTTCCCTGGGAAAGAAAACTCAGCAGTCCAGGTTCCTGATGTCAGTTTGTAGGGCTCCCTTGGGTGTATCAGGGCAGCACAAGTTTGAGGTGGGGACAACTTCGGTGTGGGGTCCGTCCTTCGATATAAGGATTTTTTGCAGTGAGGTCCCTGCCCGGGCAGGGCACCCTAGGCACATCCTTTGGCCATTTTCCCTGGGAAAGAAAACTCAGCAGTCCAGGTTCCTGATGTCAGTTTGTAGGGCTCCCTTGGGTCTATCAGGGCAGCACAAGTTTGAGGTGGGGACAACTTCGGTTTGGGGTCCATCCTTCAATAAAAGGATTCTTTGCAATGAGGTCCAAGCGCAGGGCCAGGGGCTCCTGGGCAAATCCTTTTTCCATTTTCCCTGGGAAAGAAAACTCAGCAGTCCAGGTTCCTGATGTCAGTTTGTAGGGCTCCCTTGGGTCTATCAGGGCAGCACAAGTTTGAGGTGGGGACAACTTCGGTGTGGGCTCCATCCTTCGATATAAGGATTTTTTGAAGTCAGGGCCAGGGGCCCCTGGGCATAACCTTTATCCATTTTCCCTGGGAAAGAAAACTCAGCAGTCCAGGTTCCTGATGTCACTTTGTAGGGCTCCCTTGGGTCTATCAGGGCAGCACAAGTTTGAGGTGGGGACAACTTCGGTGTGGGCTCCATCCTTCGATATAAGGATTTTTTGCAGTGAGGCCACAGCCCAGGACCAGGTGCCTCTGGGCACATCCTTTTTTCCATTTTCCCTGGGAAAGAAAACTCAGCAGTCCAGGTTCCTGATGTCACTTTGTAGGGCTCCCCTGGGTGTATCAGGGCAGCACAAGTTTGAGGTGGGGACATCTTCAGTGTGGGGTCCATCCTTCGATATAAGGATTTTTTGCAGTGATGCCCCAGCCCAGGGCCAGGGGCCCCTGAGCACAGCCTTTTTCCATTTTCCCTGGGAAAGAAAACTCAGCAGTCCAGGTTCCTGATGTCAGTTTGTAGGGCTCCCTTGGGTCTATCAGGGCAGCACAAGTTTGAGGTGGGGACAACTTCGGTGTGGGGTCCATCCTTCGATATAAGGATTTTTTGCAGTGAGGTCCCTGCCCGGGCAGGGCACCCTAGGCACATCCTTTGGCCATTTTCCCTGGGAAAGAAAACTCAGCAGTCCAGGTTCCTGATGTCAGTTTGTAGGGCTCCCTTGGGTCTATCAGGGCAGCACAAGTTTGAGGTGGGGACAACTTCGGTTTGGGGTCCATCCTTCAATAAAAGGATTCTTTGCAATGAGGTCCAAGCGCAGGGCCAGGGGCTCCTGGGCAAATCCTTTTTCCATTTTCCCTCGGAAAGAAAACTCAGCAGTCCAGGTTCCTGATGTCAGTTTGTAGGGCTCCCTTGGGTGTATCAGGGCAGCACAAGTTTGAGGTGGGGACAACTTCAGTGTGGGGTCCATCCTTAGATATGTGGATTTTTTGCACTCAGGGCCAAGGGCGCCCGGGAACACCCTTTGGCCATTTTCCCTGGGAAAGAAAATTCCGCAGTCCAGGTTCCTGATGTCAGTTTGTAAAGCTCCCTTGGGTCTATCAGGGCAGCACAAGTTTGAGGTGGGGACAACTTCGGTGTGGGCTCCATCCTTCGATATAAGGATTTTTTGAAGTCAGGGCCAGGGGCCCCTGGGCACATCCTTTTTCCATTTTCCCTGGGAAAGAAAACTCAGCAGTCCAGGTTCCTGATGTCACTTTGTAGGGCTCCCTTGGGTCTATCAGGGCAGCACAAGTTTGAGGTGGGGACAACTTCGGTGTGGGGTCCATCCTTCGATATATGGATTTTTTGCAGTCAGGGCCAGGGGCCCCTGGGCACATCCTTTTTCCATTTTCCCTGGGAAAGAAAACTCAGCAGTCCAGGTTCCTGATGTCAGTTTGTAGGGCTGCCTTGGGTGTATCAGGGCAGCACAAGTTAGAGGTGGGGACAACTTCGGTGTGGGGTCCATCCTTCGATATAAGGATTCTTTGCAGTCAGGGCCAGGGGCCCCAGGGCCAGGGACCCCTGGGGACAACCTTTTTCCATTTTCCCTGGGAAAGAAAACTCAGCAGTCCAGGTTGCTGATGTCTGTTTGTAGGGCTCCCTTGGGTCTATCAGGGCAGCACAAGTTTGAGGTGGGGACAACTTCGGTGTGGGCTCCATCCTTCGATATAAGGACTCTTTGAAGTCAGGCCCAAGCCCAGGGCCAGGGGCCCCTGGGCACATCCTTTTTCCATTTTCCCTGGGAAAGAAAACTCAGCAGTCCAGGTTCCTGATGTCAGTTTGTAGGGCTCCCTTGGGTGTATCAGGGCAGCACAAGTTTGAGGTGGGGACAACTTCGGTCTGGGGTCCATCCTTCGTTATAAGGATTTTTTGCAGTCAGGGCCAGGGGCCCCCGGGCACATCCTTTTTCCATTTTCCCTGGGAAAGAAAACTCAGCAGTCCAGGTTCCTGATGTCAGTTTGTAGGGCTCCCTTGAGTCTATCAGGGCAGCACAAGTTTGAGGAGGGGACAACTTCGGTGTGGGGTCCATCCTTCGATATAAGGATTCTTTGCAGTCAGGGCCAGGGGCCCCAGGGCCAGGGGCCCCTGGGCAAATCCTTTTTCCATTTTCCCTGGGAAAGAAAACTCAGCAGTCCAGGTTCCTGATGTCAGTTTGTAGGGCTCCCTTGGGTCTATCAGGGCAGCACAAGTTTGAGGTGGGGACAACTTCGGTGTGGGCTCCATCCTTCGATATAAGGATTTTTTGAAGTCAGGGCCAGGGGCCCCTGGGCATAACCTTTTTCCATTTTCCCTGGGAAAGAAAACTCAGCAGTCCAGGTTGCTGATGTCTGTTTGTAGGGCTCCCTTGGGTCTATCAGGGCAGCACAAGTTTGAGGTGGGGACAACTTCGGTGTGGGCTCCATCCTTCGATATAAGGACTCTTTGAAGTCAGGCCCAAGCCCAGGGCCAGGGGCCCCTGGGCACATCCTTTTTCCATTTTCCCTGGGAAAGAAAACTCAGCAGTCCAGGTTCCTGATGTCAGTTTGTAGGGCTCCCTTGGGTGTATCAGGGCAGCACAAGTTTGAGGTGGGGACAACTTCGGTCTGGGGTCCATCCTTCGTTATAAGGATTTTTTGCAGTCAGGGCCAGGGGCCCCCGGGCACATCCTTTTTCCATTTTCCCTGGGAAAGAAAACTCAGCAGTCCAGGTTCCTGATGTCAGTTTGTAGGGCTCCCTTGAGTCTATCAGGGCAGCACAAGTTTGAGGAGGGGACAACTTCGGTGTGGGGTCCATCCTTCGATATAAGGATTCTTTGCAGTCAGGGCCAGGGGCCCCAGGGCCAGGGGCCCCTGGGCAAATCCTTTTTCCATTTTCCCTGGGAAAGAAAACTCAGCAGTCCAGGTTCCTGATGTCAGTTTGTAGGGCTCCCTTGGGTCTATCAGGGCAGCACAAGTTTGAGGTGGGGACAACTTCGGTGTGGGCTCCATCCTTCGATATAAGGATTTTTTGAAGTCAGGGCCAGGGGCCCCTGGGCATAACCTTTTTCCATTTTCCCTGGGAAAGAAAACTCAGCAGTCCAGGTTCCTGATGTCAGTTTGTAGGGCTCCCTTGGGTCTATCAGGGCAGCACAAGTTTGAGGTGGGGACAACTTCGGTGTGGGCTCCATCCTTCGATATAAGGATTTTTTGCAGTGAGGCCACAGCCCAGGACCAGGGGCCTCTGGGCACATCCTTTTTTCCATTTTCCCTGGGAAAGAAAACTCAGCAGTCCAGGTTCCTGATGTCACTTTGTAGGGCTCCCCTGGGTGTATCAGGGCAGCACAAGTTTGAGGTGGGGACATCTTCAGTGTGGGGTCCATCCTTCGATATAAGGATTTTTTGCAGTGATGCCCCAGCCCAGGGCCAGGGGCCCCTGAGCACATCCTTTTTCCATTTTCCCTGGGAAAGAAAACTCAGCAGTCCAGGTTCCAGATGTCAGTTTGTAGGGCTCCCTTGGGTCTATCAGGGCAGCACAAGTTTGAGGTGGGGACAATTTCAGTGTGGGGTCCATCCTTCGATATAAGGATTTTTTGCAGTCAGGTCCAGGGGCCCCTGGGCCTATCCTTTTTCCATTTTCTCTGGGAAAGAAAACTCAGCAGTCCAGGTTCCTGATGTCAGTTTGTAGGGCTCCCTTGGGTGTATCAGGGCAGCACAAGTTTGAGGTGGGGACAACTTCGGTGTGGGGTCCATCCGTCGATATAAGGATTCTTTGTAGTGAGGCCCCAGCCCAGGGCCAGGGGCCCCTGGGCACATCCTTTTTCCATTTTCCCTGGGAAAGAAAACTCTGTAGTCCAGGTTCCTGATGTCAGTTTGTAGGGCTCCCTTGGGTCTATCAGGGCAGCACAAGTTTGAGGTGGGGACAACTTCGGTGTGGGCTCCATCCTTCGATATAAGGATTTTTTACAGTCAGGGCCAGGGGCCCCTGGGCACATCCTTTTTCCATTTTCCCTGGGAAAGAAAACTCAGCAGTCCAGGTTCCTGATGTCAGTTTGTAGGGCTCCCTTGGGTCTATCAGGGCAGCACAAATATGAGGTGGGGACAATTTCGGTGTGGGGTCCATCCTTCGATATAAGGATTTTTTGCAGTCAGGGTCAGGGGCCCCTGGGTATATCCTTTTTCCATTTTCCCTGGGAAAGAAAACTCAGCAGTCCAGGTTCCTGATGTCAGTTTGTAGGGCTCCCTTTGGTCTATCAGGGCAGCACAAGTTTGAGGTGGGGACAACTTTGGTGTGGGGTCCATCCTTCGATATAAGGATTTTTTGTAGTGAGGCCCCAGCCCAGGGCCTGGGGCCCCTGGGCGTATCCTTTTTCCATTTTCCCTGGGAAAGAAAACTCAGCAGTCCAGGTTCCTGATGTCTGTTTGTAGGGCTCCCTTGGGTGTATCAGGGCAGCACAAGTTTGAGGTGGGGACAACTTCGGTGTGGGGTCCATCCTTCGATATAAGGACTCTTTGAAGTCAGGCCCAGGGGCCCCAGGGCCAGGGACCCCTGGGGACAACCTTTTTCCATTTTCCCTGGGAAAGAAAACTCAGCAGTCCAGGTTCCTGATGTCAGTTTGTAGGGCTCCCTTGGGTGTATCAGGGCAGCACAAGTTTGAGGTGGGGACAACTTCGGTCTGGGGTCCATCCTTCGTTATAAGGATTTTTTGCAGTCAGGGCCAGGGGCCCCCGGGCACATCCTTTTTCCATTTTCCCTGGGAAAGAAAACTCAGCAGTCCAGGTTCCTGATGTCAGTTTGTAGGGCTCCCTTGGGTCTATCAGGGCAGCATATGTTTGAGGTGGCGACAACATCGGTGTGGGGTCCATCCTTCGATATAAGGATTTTTTGCACTCAGGGCCAGGGGCCCAGGGCCAGGGACCCCTGGGCACATCCTTTTTCCATTTTCCCTGGGAAAGAAAACTCAGCAGTCCAGGTTCCTGATGTCAGTTTGTAGGGCTCCCTTGAGTCTATCAGGGCAGCACAAGTTTGAGGAGGGGACAACTTCGGTGTGGGGTCCATCCTTCGATATAAGGATTCTTTGCAGTCAGGGCCAGGGGCCCCAGGGCCAGGGGCCCCTGGGCAAATCCTTTTTCCATTTTCCCTGGGAAAGAAAACTCAGCAGTCCAGGTTCCTGATGTCAGTTTGTAGGGCTCCCTTGGGTCTATCAGGGCAGCACAAGTTTGAGGTGGGGACAACTTCGGTGTGGGCTCCATCCTTCGATATAAGGATTTTTTGAAGTCAGGGCCAGGGGCCCCTGGGCATAACCTTTATCCATTTTCCCTGGGAAAGAAAACTCAGCAGTCCAGGTTCCTGATGTCACTTTGTAGGGCTCCCTTGGGTCTATCAGGGCAGCACAAGTTTGAGGTGGGGACAACTTCGGTGTGGGCTCCATCCTTCGATATAAGGATTTTTTGCAGTGAGGCCACAGCCCAGGACCAGGGGCCTCTGGGCACATCCTTTTTTCCATTTTCCCTGGGAAAGAAAACTCAGCAGTCCAGGTTCCTGATGTCACTTTGTACGGCTCCCCTGGGTGTATCAGGGCAGCACAAGTTTGAGGTGGGGACATCTTCAGTGTGGGGTCCATCCTTCGATATAAGGATTTTTTGCAGTGATGCCCCAGCCCAGGGCCAGGGACCCCTGAGCACAGCCTTTTTCCATTTTCCCTGGGAAAGAAAACTCAGCAGTCCAGGTTCCAGATGTCAGTTTGTAGGGCTCCCTTGGGTCTATCAGGGCAGCACAAGTTTGAGGTGGGGACAATTTCAGTGTGGGGTCCATCCTTCGATATAAGGATTTTTTGCAGTCAGGTCCAGGGGCTTCTGGGCATATCCTTTTTCCATTTTCCCTGGGAAAGAAAACTCAGCAGTCCAGGTTCCTGATGTCAGTTTGTAGGGCTCCCTTTGGTCTATCAGGGCAGCACAAGTTTGAGGTGGGGACAATTTTGGTGTGGGGTCCATCCTTCGATATATGGATTTTTTGTAGTGAGGCCCCAGCCCAGGGCCTGGGGCCCCTGGGCCTATCCTTTTTCCATTTTCTCTGGGAAAGAAAACTCAGCAGTCCAGGTTCCTGATGTCAGTTTGTAGGGCTCCCTTGGGTGTATCAGGGCAGCACAAGTTTGAGGTGGGGACAACTTCGATGTGGGCTCCATCCTTCGATATAAGGATTTTTTGCAATCAGGGCCAGGGGCCCCTGGGCACATCCTTTTTCCATTTTCCCTGGGAAAGAAAACTCAGCAGTCCAGGTTCCTGATGTCAGTTTGTAGGGCTCCCTTGGGTCTATCAGGGCAGCACAAGTTTGAGGTGGGGACAACTTCGGTGTGGGGTCCATCCTTCGATATAAGGATTTTTTGTAGTGAGGCCCCAGCCCAGGGCCAGGGGCCCCTGGGCACATCCCTTGGCCATTTTCCCTGGGAAAGAAAACTCAGCAGTCCAGGTTCCTGATGTCAGTTTGTAGGGCTCCCTTGGGTCTATCAGGGCAGCACAAGTTTGAGGTGGGGACAACTTCGGTGTGGGGTCCATCCTTCGATATAAGGATTTTTTGCAGTCAGGGCCAGGGGCCCCTGGGCACATCCTTTTTCCATTTTCCCTGGGAAAGAAAACTCAGCAGTCCAGGTTCCTGATGTCAGTTTGTAGGGCTCCCTTGGGTCTATCAGGGCAGCACAAATTTGAGGTGGGGACATTTTCGGTGTGGGGTCCATCCTTCGATATAAGGATTTTTTGCAGTCAGGGTCAGGGGCCCCTGGGTATATCCTTTTTCCATTTTCCCTGGGAAAGGAAACTCAGCAGTCCAGGTTCCAGATGTCAGTGTGTAAGGCTCCCTTGGGTCTATCAGGGCAGCACAAGTTTGAGGTGGGGACAACTTCGGTGTGGGGTCCATCCTTCGATATAAGGATTTTTTGCAGTCAGGGCCAGGGGCCCCTGGGCACATCCTTTTTCCATTTTCCCTGGGAAAGAAAACTCAGCAGTCCAGGTTCCTGATGTCAGTTTGTAGGGCTCCCTTGGGTCTATCAGGGCAGCACAAGTTTGAGGTGGGGACAACTTCGGTGTGGGGTCCATCCTTCGATATAAGGATTTTTTGCAGTCGGGGCCAGGGGCCCAGGGCCAGGGGCCCCTGGGCACATCCTTTTTCCATTTTCCCTGGGAAAGAAAACTCAGCAGTCCAGGTTCCTGATGTCAGTTTGTAGGGCTCCCTTGGTCTATCAGGGCAGCACAAGTTTGAGGTGGGGACAACTTTGGTGTGGGCTCCATCCTTCGATATAAGGATTTTTTGTAGTTGTGGCCCAGCCCAGGGCCAGGGGCCCCTGGGCATAACCTTTATCCATTTTCCCTGGGAAAGAAAACTCAGCAGTCCAGGTTCCTGATGTCAATTTGTAGGGCTCCCTTGGGTCTATCAGGGCAGCACAAGTTTGATGTGGGGAACACTTTGGTGTGGGCTCCATCCTTCGATATAAGGATTCTTTGCAGTCAGGGCCAGGGGCCCCTGGGCACATGCTTTTTCCATTTTCCCTGGGAAAGAAAACTCAGCAGTCCAGGTTCCTGATGTCAGTTTGTAGGGCTCCCTTGGGTCTATCAGGGCAGCACAAGTTTGAGGTGGGGACAACTTCGTTGTGGGCTCCATCCTTCGATATAAGGATTTTTTGCAGTGAGTTTCCAGCCCAGGGCCAGGGGCCCCTGGGCACAACCTTTTTCCATTTTCCCTGGGAAAGAAAACTCAGTAGTCCAGGTTCCTGATGTCAGTTTGTAGGGCTCCCTTGGGTCTATCAGGGCAGCACAAGTTTGAGGTGGGGACATCTTCAGTGTGGGGTCCATCCTTCGATATAAGGATTTTTTGCAGTGAGGCCCCAACCCAGGGCCAGGGGCCCCTGTGCACATCCTTTTTCCATTTTCCCTGGGAAAGAAAACTCAGCAGTCCAGGTTCCAGATGTCAGTTTGTAGGGCTCCCTTGGGTCTATCAGGGCAGCACAAGTTTGAGGTGGGGACAATTTCGGTGTGGGGTCCATCCTTCGATATAAGGATTTTTTGCAGTCAGGGTCAGGGGCCCCTGGGCATATCCTTTTTCCATTTTCCTTGGGAAAGAAAACTCAGCAGTCCAGGTTCCTGATGTCAGTTTGTAGGGCTCCCTTTGGTCTATCAGGGCAGCACAAGTTTGAGGTGGGGACAACTTCGGTGTGGGGTCCATCCTTCGATATAAGGATTTTTTGTAGTGAGGCCCCAGCCCAGGGCCTGGGGCCCCTGGGCACATCCTTTTTCCATTTTCTCTGGGAAAGAAAACTCAGCAGTCCAGGTTCCTGATGTCAGTTTGTAGGGCTCCCTTGGGTGTATCAGGGCAGCACAAGTTTGAGGAGGGGACAACTTCGGTGTGGGGTCCATCCTTCGATATAAGGGTTTTTTGTAGTGAGGCCACAGCCCAAGACCAGGGACCCCTGGGCACATCCTTTTTCCATTTTCCCTGGGAAAGAAAACTCAGCAGTCCAGGTTCCTGATGTCAGTTTGTAGGGCTCCCTTGGGTCTATCAGGGCAGCACAAGTTTGAGGTGGGGTCAATTTCGCTGTGGGCTCCATCCTTCGATATATGGATTTTTTGCAGTCAGGGCCAGGGGCCCCTGGGCACATCCTTTTTCCATTTTCCCTGGGAAAGAAAACTCCGCAGTCCAGGTTCCTGATGTCAGTTTGTAGGGCTCCCTTGGGTGTATCAGGGTAGCACAAGTTTGAGGTGGGGACAACTTCGGTGTGGGGTCCATCCTTCGATATAACGATTTTTTGCAGTCAGGGCCAGGGGCCCCTGGGCACATCCTTTTTCCATTTTCCCTGGGAAAGAAAACTCAGCACTCCAGGTTCCTGATGTCAGTTTGTAAGGCTCCCTTGGGTCTATCAGGGCAGCACAAGTTTGAGGTGGGGACAACTTCGGTGTGGGCTCCATCCTTCGATATAAGGATTCTTTGCAGTGAGGCCCCAGCCCAGGGCCAGGGGCCCCTGGGCACATCCTTTTTCCATTTTCCCTGGGAAAGAAAACTCAGCAGTCCAGGTTCCTTATGTCAGTTTGTAGGGCTCCCTTGGGTCTATCAGGGTAGCACAAGTTTGAGGTGGGGACAACTTCGGTGTGGGGTCCATCCTTCGATATAAGGATTTTTTGTAGTGAGGCTGCAGCCCACGTCCAGGGGCCCCTGGGCACATCCTTTTTCCATTTTCCCTGGGAAAGAAAACTCAGCAGTCCAGGTTCCTGATGTCACTTTGTAGGGCTCCCCTGGGTGTATCAGGGCAGCACAAGTTTGAGGTGGGGACAACTTCGGTGTGGGGTCCATCCTTCGATATAAGGATTTTTTGCAGTGAGTCCCCAGCCCAGGGCCAGGGGCCCCTGGGCACATCCTTTTTCCATTTTCCCTGGGAAAGAAAACTCAGCAGTCCAGGTTCCTTATGTCAGTTTGTAGGGCTCCCTTCGGTCTATCAGGGCAGCACAAGTTTGAGGTGGGGACAACTTCGGTGTGGGGTCCATCCTTCGATATAAGGATTTTTTGAAGTCAGGGCCAGGGACCCCTGGGCACATCCTTTTTCCATTTTCCCTGGGAAAGAAAACTCAGCAGTCCAGGTTCCTGATGTCAGTTTGTAGGGCTCCCTTGGGTCTATCAGGGCAGCACAAGTTTGAGGTGGGGACAACTTTGGTGTGGGCTCCATCCTTCGATATAAGGATTTTTTGTAGTGAGGCCACAGCCCAGGACAAGGGACCACTGGGCACAGCCTTTTTCCATTTTCCCTGGGAAAGAAAACTCAGCAGTCCAGGTTCCTGATGTCAGTTTGTAGGGCTCCCTTGGGTCTATCAGGGCAGCACAAGTTTGAGGTGGGGACAACTTCGGTGTGGGGTCCATCCTTCGATATATGGATTTTTTGCAGTCAGGGCCAGGGGCCCCTGGGCACATCCTTTTTCCATTTTCCCTGGGAAAGAAAACTAAACAGTCCAGGTTCCTGATGTCAGTTTGTAGGGCTCCCTTGGGTCTATCAGGGTAGCACAAGTTTGAGGTGGGGACAACTTCGGTGTGGGGTCCATCCTTCGATATAAGGATTTTTTGCAGTCAGGGCCAGGGGCCCCTGGGCACATCCTTTTTCCATTTTCTCTGGGAAAGAAAACTCAGCAGTCCAGGTTCGTGATGTCAGTTTGTAGGGCTCCCTTGGGTCTATCAGGGCAGCACAAGTTTGAGGTGGGGACAACTTTGGTGTGGGCTCCATCCTTCGATATAAGGATTTTTTGTAGTGAGGCCACAGGCCAGGGCCAGGGACCCCTTGGCACATCCTTTTTCCATTTTCCCTGGGAAAGAAAACTCAGCAGTCCAGGTTCCTGATGTCAGTTTGTAGGGCTCCCTTGGGTCTATCAGGGCAGCACAAGTTTGAGGTGGGGACAACTTTGGTGTGGGGTCCATCCTTCGATATAAGGATTTTTTGCAGTCAGGGCCAGGGGCCCCTTGGCACATCCTTTTTCCATTTTCCCTGGGAAAGAAAACTAAGCAGTCCAGGTTCCTGATGTCAGTTTGTAGGGCTCCCTTGGGTGTATCAGGGTAGCACAAGTTTGAGGTGGGGACAACTTCGGTGTGGGCTCCATCCTTCGATATAAGGATTTTTTGCAGTCAGGGCCAGGGGCCCCTGGGCACATCCTTTTTCCATTTTCCCTGGGAAAGAAAACTCAGCAGTCCAGGTTCGTGATGTCAGTTTGTAGGGCTCCCTTTGGTCTATCAGGGCAGCGCAGGTTTGAGGTGGGGACAACTTCGGTGTGGGGTCCATCCTTCGATATAAGGATTCTTTGCAGTCAGGGCCAGGGGCCCCTGGGCACATCCTTTTTCCATTTTCCCTGGGAAAGAAAACTCAGCAGTCCAGGTTCCTGATGTCAGTTTGTAGGGCTCCCTTGGGTCTATCAGGGCAGCACAAGTTTGAGGTGGGGACAACTTCGGTGTGGGGTCCATCCTTCGATATAAGGATTCTTTGCAGTCAGGGCCCAACCCAGGGCCAGGGCCCCCTGGGCACATCCTTTTTCCATTTTCCCTGGGAAAGAAAACTCAGCAGTCCAGGTTCCTGATGTCAGTTTGTAGGGCTCCCTTGGGTGTATCAGGGTAGCACAAGTTTGAGGTGGGGACAACGTCGGTGTGGGGTGCATCCTTCGATATAAGGATTCTTTGCAGTCAGCGCTAGGGGCCCCTGGGCACATCCTTTTTCCATTTTCCCTGGGAAAGAAAACTCAGCAGTCCAGGTTCCTGATGTCAGTTTGTAGGGCTCCCTTGGGTCTATCAGGGCAGCACAAGTTTGAGGTGGGGACAACTTCGGTGTGGGCTCTATCCTTCGATATAAGGATTTTTTGCAGTCAGGGCCAGGGACCCCTGGGCACATCCTTTTTCCATTTTCCCTGGGAAAGAAAACTCAGCAGTCCAGGTTCCTGATGTCAGTTTGTAGGGCTCCCTTGGGTGTATCAGGGTAGCACAAGTTTGAGGTGGGGACAACGTCGGTGTGGGGTGCATCCTTCGATATAAGGATTCTTTGCAGTCAGCGCTAGGGGCCCCTGGGCACATCCTTTTTCCATTTTCCCTGGGAAAGAAAACTCAGCAGTCCAGGTTCCTGATGTCAGTTTGTAGGGCTCCCTTGGGTGTATCAGGGCAGCACAAGTTTGAGGTGGGGACAACTTCGGTGTGGGGTCCATCCTTCGATATAAGGATTTTTTGCAGTCAGGGCCAGGGGTCCCCGGGCACATCCTTTTTCCATTTTCCCTGGGAAAGAAAACTCAGCAGTCCAGGTTCCTGATGTCAGTTTGTAGGGCTCCCTTGGGTCTATCAGGGCAGCACAAGTTTGAGGTGGGGACAACTTCGGTGTGGGCTCCATCCTTCGATATAAGGATTTTTTACAGTCAGGGCCAGGGGCCCCTGGGCACATCCTTTTTCCATTTTCCCTGGGAAAGAAAACTCAGCAGTCCAGGTTCCTGATGTCAGTTTGTAGGGCTCCCTTGGGTCTATCAGGGCAGCACAAATATGAGGTGGGGACAATTTCGGTGTGGGGTCCATCCTTCGATATAAGGATTTTTTGCAGTCAGGGTCAGGGGCCCCTGGGTATATCCTTTTTCCATTTTCCCTGGGAAAGAAAACTCAGCAGTCCAGGTTCCTGATGTCAGTTTGTAGGGCTCCCTTTGGTCTATCAGGGCAGCACAAGTTTGAGGTGGGGACAACTTTGGTGTGGGGTCCATCCTTCGATATAAGGATTTTTTGTAGTGAGGCCCCAGCGCAGGGCCTGGGGCCCCTGGGCGTATCCTTTTTCCATTTTCCCTGGGAAAGAAAACTCAGCAGTCCAGGTTCCTGATGTCTGTTTGTAGGGCTCCCTTGGGTGTATCAGGGCAGCACAAGTTTGAGGTGGGGACAACTTCGGTGTGGGGTCCATCCTTCGATATAAGGATTCTTTGCAGTCAGGGCCAGGGGCCCCAGGGCCAGGGACCCCTGGAGACAAATCCTTTTTCCATTTTCCCTGGGAAAGAAAACTCAGCAGTCCAGGTTGCTGATGTCTGTTTGTAGGGCTCCCTTGGGTCTATCAGGGCAGCACAAGTTTGAGGTGGGGACAACTTCGGTGTGGGCTCCATCCTTCGATATAAGGACTCTTTGAAGTCAGGCCCAAGCCCTGGGCCAGGGGCCCCTGGGCACATCCTTTTTCCATTTTCCCTGGGAAAGAAAACTCAGCAGTCCAGGTTCCTGATGTCAGTTTGTAGGGCTCCCTTGGGTGTATCAGGGCAGCACAAGTTTGAGGTGGGGACAACTTCGGTCTGGGGTCCATCCTTCGTTATAAGGATTTTTTGCAGTCAGGGCCAGGGGCCCCCGGGCACATCCTTTTTCCATTTTCCCTGGGAAAGAAAACTCAGCAGTCCAGGTTCCTGATGTCAGTTTGTAGGGCTCCCTTGGGTCTATCAGGGCAGCATATGTTTGAGGTGGGGACAACTTCGGTGTGGGGTCCATCCTTCGATATAAGGATTCTTTGCAGTCAGGGCCAGGGGCCCCAGGGCCAGGGGCCCCTGGGCAAATCCTTTTTCCATTTTCCCTGGGAAAGAAAACTCAGCAGTCCAGGTTCCTGATGTCAGTTTGTAGGGCTCCCTTGGGTCTATCAGGGCAGCACAAGTTTGAGGTGGGGACAACTTCGGTGTGGGCTCCATCCTTCGATATAAGGATTTTTTGAAGTCAGGGCCAGGGGCCCCTGGGCATAACCTTTTTCCATTTTCCCTGGGAAAGAAAACTCAGCAGTCCAGGTTCCTGATGTCACTTTGTAGGGCTCCCTTGGGTCTATCAGGGCAGCACAAGTTTGAGGTGGGGACAACTTCGGTGTGGGCTCCATCCTTCGATATAAGGATTTTTTGCAGTGAGGCCACAGCCCAGGACCAGGGGCCTCTGGGCACATCCTTTTTTCCATTTTCCCTGGGAAAGAAAACTCAGCAGTCCAGGTTCCTGATGTCACTTTGTAGGGCTCCCCTGGGTGTATCAGGGCAGCACAAGTTTGAGGTGGGGACATCTTCAGTGTGGGGTCCATCCTTCGATATAAGGATTTTTTGCAGTGATGCCCCAGCCCAGGGCCAGGGGCCCCTGAGCACAGCCTTTTTCCATTTTCCCTGGGAAAGAAAACTCAGCAGTCCAGGTTCCAGATGTCAGTTTGTAGGGCTCCCTTGGGTCTATCAGGGCAGCAGAAGTTTGAGGTGGGGACAATTTCAGTGTGGGGTCCATCCTTCGATATATGGATTTTTTGCAGTCAGGTCCAGGGGCTTCTGGGCATATCCTTTTTCCATTTTCCCTGGGAAAGAAAACTCAGCAGTCCAGGTTCCTGATGTCAGTTTGTAGGGCTCCCTTTGGTCTATCAGGGCAGAACAAGTTTGAGGTGGGGACAATTTTGGTGTGGGGTCCATCCTTCGATATATGGATTTTTTGTAGTGAGGCCCCAGCCCAGGGCCTGGGGCCCCTGGGCCTATCCTTTTTCCATTTTCTCTGGGAAAGAAAACTCAGCAGTCCAGGTTCCTGATGTCAGTTTGTAGGGCTCCCTTGGGTGTATCAGGGCAGCACAAGTTTGAGGTGGGGACAACTTCGATGTGGGCTCCATCCTTCGATATAAGGATTTTTTGCAATCAGGGCCAGGGGCCCCTGGGCACATCCTTTTTCCATTTTCCCTGGGAAAGAAAACTCAGCAGTCCAGGTTCCTGATGTCAGTTTGTAGGGCTCCCTTGGGTCTATCAGGGCAGCACAAGTTTGAGGTGGGGACAACTTCGGTGTGGGGTCGATCCTTCGATATAAGGATTCTTTGTAGTGAGGCCCCAGCCCAGGGCCAGGGGCCCCTGGGCACATCCTTTTTCCATTTTCCCTGGGAAAGAAAACTCTGTAGTCCAGGTTCCTGATGTCAGTTTGTAGGGCTCCCTTGGGTCTATCAGGGCAGCACAAGTTTGAGGTGGGGACAACTTCGGTGTGGGCTCCATCCTTCGATATAAGGATTTTTTACAGTCAGGGCCAGGGGCCCCTGGGCACATCCTTTTTCCATTTTCCCTGGGAAAGAAAACTCAGCAGTCCAGGTTCCTGATGTCAGTTTGTAGGGCTCCCTTGGGTCTATCAGGGCAGCACAAATTTGAGGTGGGGACAATTTCGGTCTGGGGTCCATCCTTCGATATAAGGATTTTTTGCAGTCAGGGTCAGGGGCCCCTGGGTATATCCTTTTTCCATTTTCCCTGGGAAAGAAAACTCAGCAGTCCAGGTTCCTGATGTCAGTGTGTAAGGCTCCCTTGGGTCTATCAGGGCAGCACAAGTTTGAGGTGGGGACAACTTCGGTGTGGGGTCCATCCTTCGATATAAGGATTTTTTGCAGTCAGGGCCAGGGGCCCCTGGGCACATCCTTTTTCCATTTTCCCTGGGAAAGAAAACTCAGCAGTCCAGGTTCCTGATGTCAGTTTGTAGGGCTCCCTTGGGTCTATCAGGGCAGCACAAGTTTGAGGTGGGGACAACTTCGGTGTGGGGTCCATCCTTCGATATAAGGATTTTTTGCAGTCGGGGCCAGGGGCCCAGGGCCAGGGGCCCCTGGGCACATCCTTTTTCCATTTTCCCTGGGAAAGAAAACTCAGCAGTCCAGGTTCCTGATGTCAGTTTGTAGGGCTCCCTTGGTCTATCAGGGCAGCACAAGTTTGAGGTGGGGACAACTTTGGTGTGGGCTCTATCCTTCGATATAAGGATTTTTTGTAGTTGTGGCCCAGCCCAGGGCCAGGGGCCCCTGGGCATAACCTTTATCCATTTTCCCTGGGAAAGAAAACTCAGCAGTCCAGGTTCCTGATGTCAATTTGTAGGGCTCCCTTGGGTCTATCAGGGCAGCACAAGTTTGATGTGGGGAACACTTTGGTGTGGGCTCCATCCTTCGATATAAGGATTCTTTGCAGTCAGGGCCAGGGGCCCCTGGGCACATGCTTTTTCCATTTTCCCTGGGAAAGAAAACTCAGCAGTCCAGGTTCCTGATGTCAGTTTGTAGGGCTCCCTTGGGTCTATCAGGGCAGCACAAGTTTGAGGTGGGGACAACTTCGTTGTGGGCTCCATCCTTCGATATAAGGATTTTTTGCAGTGAGTTTCCAGCCCAGGGCCAGGGGCCCCTGGGCACAACCTTTTTCCATTTTCCCTGGGAAAGAAAACTCAGTAGTCCAGGTTCCTGATGTCAGTTTGTAGGGCTCCCTTGGGTCTATCAGGGCAGCACAAGTTTGAGGTGGGGACATCTTCAGTGTGGGGTCCATCCTTCGATATAAGGATTTTTTGCAGTGAGGCCCCAACCCAGGGCCAGGGGCCCCTGTGCACATCCTTTTTCCATTTTCCCTGGGAAAGAAAACTCAGCAGTCCAGGTTCCAGATGTCAGTTTGTAGGGCTCCCTTGGGTCTATCAGGGCAGCACAAGTTTGAGGTGGGGACAATTTCGGTTTGGGGTCCATCCTTCGATATAAGGATTTTTTGCAGTCAGGGTCAGGGGCCCCTGGGCATATCCTTTTTCCATTTTCCTTGGGAAAGAAAACTCAGCAGTCCAGGTTCCTGATGTCAGTTTGTAGGGCTCCCTTGGGTCTATCAGGGCAGCACAAGTTTGAGGTGGGGACAACTTCGGTGTGGGCTCCATCCTTCGATATAAGGACTCTTTGAAGTCAGGCCCAAGCCCAGGGCCAGGGGCCCCTGGGCACATCCTTTTTCCATTTTCCCTGGGAAAGAAAACTCAGCAGTCCAGGTTCCTGATGTCAGTTTGTAGGGCTCCCTTGGGTGTATCAGGGCAGCACAAGTTTGAGGTGGGGACAACTTCGGTCTGGGGTCCATCCTTCGTTATAAGGATTTTTTGCAGTCAGGGCCAGGGGCCCCCGGGCACATCCTTTTTCCATTTTCCCTGGGAAAGAAAACTCAGCAGTCCAGGTTCCTGATGTCAGTTTGTAGGGCTCCCTTGGGTCTATCAGGGCAGCATATGTTTGAGGTGGCGACAACTTCGGTGTGGGGTCCATCCTTCGATATAAGGATTCTTTGCAGTCAGGGCCAGGGGCCCCAGGGCCAGGGGCCCCTGGGCAAATCCTTTTTCCATTTTCCCTGGGAAAGAAAACTCAGCAGTCCAGGTTCCTGATGTCAGTTTGTAGGGCTCCCTTGGGTCTATCAGGGCAGCACAAGTTTGAGGTGGGGACAACTTCGGTGTGGGCTCCATCCTTCGATATAAGGATTTTTTGAAGTCAGGGCCAGGGGCCCCTGGGCATAACCTTTTTCCATTTTCCCTGGGAAAGAAAACTCAGCAGTCCAGGTTCCTGATGTCACTTTGTAGGGCTCCCTTGGGTCTATCAGGGCAGCACAAGTTTGAGGTGGGGACAACTTCGGTGTGGGCTCCATCCTTCGATATAAGGATTTTTTGCAGTGAGGCCACAGCCCAGGACCAGGGGCCTCTGGGCACATCCTTTTTTCCAT
The DNA here is from genome assembly GCF_046129695.1 of Lonchura striata. Classification (NCBI taxonomy): domain Eukaryota; kingdom Metazoa; phylum Chordata; class Aves; order Passeriformes; family Estrildidae; genus Lonchura; species Lonchura striata. Next base: position 429,793 of record NC_134623.1, read on the forward strand.
TTTCCCTGGGAAAGAAAACTCAGCAGTCCAGGTTCCTGATGTCACTTTGTAGGGCTCCCCTGGGTGTATCAGGGCAGCACAAGTTTGAGGTGGGGACATCTTCAGTGTGGGGTCCATCCTTCGATATAAGGATTTTTTGCAGTGATGCCCCAGCCCAGGGCCAGGGGCCCCTGAGCACAGCCTTTTTCCATTTTCCCTGGGAAAGAAAACTCAGCAGTCCAGGTTCCAGATGTCAGTTTGTAGGGCTCCCTTGGGTCTATCAGGGCAGCAGAAGTTTGAGGTGGGGACAATTTCAGTGTGGGGTCCATCCTTCGATATATGGATTTTTTGCAGTCAGGTCCAGGGGCTTCTGGGCATATCCTTTTTCCATTTTCCCTGGGAAAGAAAACTCAGCAGTCCAGGTTCCTGATGTCAGTTTGTAGGGCTCCCTTTGGTCTATCAGGGCAGAACAAGTTTGAGGTGGGGACAATTTTGGTGTGGGGTCCATCCTTCGATATATGGATTTTTTGTAGTGAGGCCCCAGCCCAGGGCCTGGGGCCCCTGGGCCTATCCTTTTTCCATTTTCTCTGGGAAAGAAAACTCAGCAGTCCAGGTTCCTGATGTCAGTTTGTAGGGCTCCCTTGGGTGTATCAGGGCAGCACAAGTTTGAGGTGGGGACAACTTCGATGTGGGCTCCATCCTTCGATATAAGGATTTTTTGCAATCAGGGCCAGGGGCCCCTGTGCACATCCTTTTTCCATTTTCCCTGGGAAAGAAAACTCAGCAGTCCAGGTTCCAGATGTCAGTTTGTAGGGCTCCCTTGGGTCTATCAGGGCAGCACAAGTTTGAGGTGGGGACAACTTCGGTGTGGGGTCGATCCTTCGATATAAGGATTCTTTGTAGTGAGGCCCCAGCCCAGGGCCAGGGGCCCCTGGGCACATCCTTTTTCCATTTTCCCTGGGAAAGAAAACTCAGCAGTCCAGGTTCCTGATGTCAATTTGTAGGGCTCCCTTGGGTCTATCAGGGCAGCACAAGTTTGATGTGGGGAACACTTTGGTGTGGGCTCCATCCTTCGATATAAGGATTCTTTGCAGTCAGGGCCAGGGGCCCCTGGGCACATGCTTTTTCCATTTTCCCTGGGAAAGAAAACTCAGCAGTCCAGGTTCCTGATGTCAGTTTGTAGGGCTCCCTTGGGTCTATCAGGGCAGCACAAGTTTGAGGTGGGGACAACTTCGTTGTGGGCTCCATCCTTCGATATAAGGATTTTTTGCAGTGAGTTTCCAGCCCAGGGCCAGGGGCCCCTGGGCACAACCTTTTTCCATTTTCCCTGGGAAAGAAAACTCAGTAGTCCAGGTTCCTGATGTCAGTTTGTAGGGCTCCCTTGGGTCTATCAGGGCAGCACAAGTTTGAGGTGGGGACATCTTCAGTGTGGGGTCCATCCTTCGATATAAGGATTTTTTGCAGTGAGGCCCCAACCCAGGGCCAGGGGCCCCTGTGCACATCCTTTTTCCATTTTCCCTGGGAAAGAAAACTCAGCAGTCCAGGTTCCAGATGTCAGTTTGTAGGGCTCCCTTGGGTCTATCAGGGCAGCACAAGTTTGAGGTGGGGACAATTTCGGTTTGGGGTCCATCCTTCGATATAAGGATTTTTTGCAGTCAGGGTCAGGGGCCCCTGGGCATATCCTTTTTCCATTTTCCTTGGGAAAGAAAACTCAGCAGTCCAGGTTCCTGATGTCAGTTTGTAGGGCTCCCTTTGGTCTATCAGGGCAGCACAAGTTTGAGGTGGGGACAACTTCGGTGTGGGGTCCATCCTTCGATATAAGGATTTTTTGTAGTGAGGCCCCAGCCCAGGGCCTGGGGCCCCTGGGCGTATCCTTTTTCCATTTTCTCTGGGAAAGAAAACTCAGCAGTCCAGGTTCCTGATGTCAGTTTGTAGGGCTCCCTTGGGTGTATCAGGGCAGCACAAGTTTGAGGAGGGGACAACTTCGGTGTGGGGTCCATCCTTCGATATAAGGATTTTTTGCAGTCAGGGCCAGGGGCCCCTGGGCACATCCTTTGGCCATTTTCACTGGGAAAGAAAACTAAGCAGTCCAGGTTCCTGATGTCAGTTTGTAGGGCTCCCTTGGGTCTATCAGGGCAGCACAAGTTTGAGGTGGGGACAACTTTGGTGTGGGCTCCATCCTTCGATATAAGGGTTTTTTGTAGTGAGGCCACAGCCCAAGACCAGGGAGCCCTGGGCACATCCTTTTTCCATTTTCCCTGGGAAAGAAAACTCAGCAGTCCAGGTTCCTGATGTCACTTTGTAGGGCTCCCTTGGGTCTATCAGGGCAGCACAAGTTTGAGGTGGGGTCAACTTCGCTGTGGGCTCCATCCTTCGATATATGGATTTTTTGCAGTCAGGGCCAGGGGCCCCTGGGCACATCCTTTTTCCATTTTCCCTGGGAAAGAAAACTCCGCAGTCCAGGTTCCTGATGTCAGTTTGTAGGGCTCCCTTGGGTGTATCAGGGTAGCACAAGTTTGAGGTGGGGACAACTTCGGTGTGGGGTCCATCCTTCGATATAACGATTTTTTGCAGTCAGGGCCAGGGGCCCCTGGGCACATCCTTTTTCCATTTTCCCTGGGAAAGAAAACTCAGCACTCCAGGTTCCTGATGTCAGTTTGTAAGGCTCCCTTGGGTCTATCAGGGCAGCACAAGTTTGAGGTGGGGACAACTTCGGTGTGGGCTCCATCCTTCGATATAAGGATTCTTTGCAGTCAGGGCCAGGGGCCCCTGGGCACATCCTTTTTCCAGTTTCCCTGGGAAAGAAAACTCAGCAGTCCAGGTTCCTGATGTCAGTTTGTAGGGCTCCCCTGGGTGTATCAGGGCAGCACAAGTTTGAGGTGGGGACATCTTCGGTTTGGGGTCCATCCTTCGATATAAGGATTTTTTGCAGTGAGGCCCCAGCCCAGGGCCAGGGGCCCCTGGGCACATCCTTTTTCCATTTTCCCTGGGAAAGAAAACTCAGCAGTCCAGGTTCCTTATGTCAGTTTGTAGGGCTCCCTTGGGTCTATCAGGGTAGCACAAGTTTGAGGTGGGGACAACTTCGGTGTGGGGTCCATCCTTCGATATAAGGATTTTTTGCAGTCAGGGCCAGGGGCCCCTGGGCACATCCTTTTTCCATTTTCTCTGGGAAAGAAAACTCAGCAGTCCAGGTTCGTGATGTCAGTTTGTAGGGCTCCCTTGGGTCTATCAGGGCAGCACAAGTTTGAGGTGGGGACAACTTTGGTGTGGGCTCCATCCTTCGATATAAGGATTTTTTGTAGTGAGGCCACAGGCCAGGGCCAGGGACCCCTTCGCACATCCTTTTTCCATTTTCCCTGGGAAAGAAAACTCAGCAGTCCAGGTTCCTGATGTCAGTTTGTAGGGCTCCCTTGGATCTATCAGGGCAGCACAAGTTTGAGGTGGGGACAACTTTGGTGTGGGGTCCATCCTTCGATATAAGGATTTTTTGCAGTCAGGGCCAGGGGCCCCTTGGCACATCCTTTTTCCATTTTCCCTGGGAAAGAAAACTAAGCAGTCCAGGTTCCTGATGTCAGTTTGTAGGGCTCCCTTGGGTCTATCAGGGTAGCACAAGTTTGAGGTGGGGACAACTTCGGTGTGGGGTCCATCCTTCGATATAAGGATTCTTTGCAGTCAGGGCCAGGGGCCCCTGGGCACATCCTTTTTCCATTTTCCCTGGGAAAGAAAACTCAGCAGTCCAGGTTCCTGATGTCAGTTTGTAGGGCTCCCTTGGGTCTATCAGGGCAGCACAAGTTTGAGGTGGGGACAACTTCGGTGTGGGGTCCATCCTTCGATATAAGGATTCTTTGCAGTCAGGGCCCAACCCAGGGCCAGGGCCCCCTGGGCACATCCTTTTTCCATTTTCCCTGGGAAAGAAAACTCAGCAGTCCAGGTTCCTGATGTCAGTTTGTAAGGCTCCCTTGGGTGTATCAGGGTAGCACAAGTTTGAGGTGGGGACAACGTCGGTGTGGGGTGCATCCTTCGATATAAGGATTCTTTGCAGTCAGCGCTAGGGGCCCCTGGGCACATCCTTTTTCCATTTTCCCTGGGAAAGAAAACTCAGCAGTCCAGGTTCCTGATGTCAGTTTGTAGGGCTCCCTTGGGTCTATCAGGGCAGCACAAGTTTGAGGTGGGGACAACTTCGGTGTGGGCTCTATCCTTCGATATAAGGATTTTTTGCAGTCAGGGCCAGGGACCCCTGGGCACATCCTTTTTCCATTTTCCCTGGGAAAGAAAACTCAGCAGTCCAGGTTCCTGATGTCAGTTTGTAGGGCTCCCTTGGGTCTATCAGGGTAGCACAAGTTTGAGGTGGGGACAACTTCGGTGTGGGGTCCATCCTTCGATATAAGGATTTTTTGTAGTGAGGCCGCAGCCCAGGTCCAGGGGCCCCTGGGCACATCCTTTTTCCATTTTCCCTGGGAAAGAAAACTCAGCAGTCCAGGTTCCTGATGTCAGTTTTTAGGGCTCCCCTGGGTGTATCAGGGCAGCACAAGTTTGAGGTGGGGACATCTTCGGTTTGGGGTCCATCCTTCGATATCAGGAGTTTTTGCAGTGGGGCCCCAGCCCAGGGCCAGGGGCCCCTGGGCACATCCTTTTTCCATTTTCCCTGGGAAAGAAAACTCAGCAGTCCAGGTTCCTGATGTCAGTTTGTAGGGCTCCCTTGGGTCTATCCGGGCAGCGCAAGTTTGAGGTGGGGACAACTTCGGTGTGGGCTCCATCCTTCGATATAAGGATTTTTTGCAGTCAGGGCCAGGGGCCCCTGGGCACATCCTTTTTCCATTTTCCCTGGGAAAGAAAACTCAGCAGTCCAGGTTCCTGATGTCAGTTTGTAGGGCTCCCTTGGGTCTATCAGGGCAGCACAAGTTTGAGGTGGGGACAACTTTGGTGTGGGCTCCATCCTTCGATATAAGGATTTTTTGCAGTTAGCCCTAGCCCAGGGCCAGGGGCCCCTGGGCACAACCTTTTTCCATTTTCCCTGGGAAAGAAAACTCAGCAGTCCAGGTTCCTGATGTCAGTTTGTAGGGCTCCCTTGGGTCTATCAGGGCAGCACAAGTTTGAGGTGGGGACAACTTTGGTGTGGGCTCCATCCTTCGATATAAGGATTTTTTGTAGTGAGGCCACAGCCCAGGACAAGGGACCCCTGGGCACAGCCTTTTTCCATTTTCCCTGGGAAAGAAAACTCAGCAGTCCAGGTTCCTGATGTCAGTTTGTAGGGCTCCCTTGGGTGTATCAGGGTAGCACAAGTTTGAGGTGGGGACAACTTCGGTGTGGGGTGCATCCTTCGATATAAGGATTCTTTGCAGTCAGGGCTAGGGGCCCCTGGGCACATCCTTTTTCCATTTTCCCTGGGAAAGAAAACTCAGCAGTCCAGGTTCCTGATGTCAGTTTGTAGGGCTCCCTTGGGTCTATCAGGGCAGCACAAGTTTGAGGTGGGGACAACTTCGGTGTGGGCTCTATCCTTCGATATAAGGATTTTTTGCAGTCAGGGCCAGGGGCCCCTGGGCACATCCTTTTTCCATTTTCCCTGGGAAAGAAAACTCAGCAGTCCAGGTTCCTGATGTCAGTTTGTAGGGCTCCCTTGGGTCTATCAGGGTAGCACAAGTTTGAGGTGGGGACAACTTCGGTGTGGGGTCCATCCTTCGATATAAGGATTTTTTGTAGTGAGGCCGCAGCCCAGGTCCAGGGGCCCCTGGGCACATCCTTTTTCCATTTTCCCTGGGAAAGAAAACTCAGCAGTCCAGGTTCCTGATGTCAGTTTTTAGGGCTCCCCTGGGTGTATCAGGGCAGCACAAGTTTGAGGTGGGGACATCTTCGGTTTGGGGTCCATCCTTCGATATAAGGAGTTTTTGCAGTGAGGCCCCAGCCCAGGGCCAGGGGCCCCTGGGCACATCCTTTTTCCATTTTCCCTGGGAAAGAAAACTCAGCAGTCCAGGTTCCTGATGTCAGTTTGTAGGGCTCCCTTGGGTCTATCAGGGCAGCGCAAGTTTGAGGTGGGGACAACTTCGGTGTGGGGTCCATCCTTCGATATAAGGATTTTTTGCAGTCAGGGCCAGGGGCCCCTGGGCACATCCTTTTTCCATTTTCCCTGGGAAAGAAAACTCAGCAGTCCAGGTTCCTGATGTCAGTTTGTAGGGCTCCCTTGGGTCTATCAGGGCAGCACAAGTTTGAGGTGGGGACAACTTTGGTGTGGGCTCCATCCTTCGATATAAGGATTTTTTGTAGTGAGGCCACAGGCCAGGGCCAGGGACCCCTTCGCACATCCTTTTTCCATTTTCCCTGGGAAAGAAAACTCAGCAGTCCAGGTTCCTGATGTCAGTTTGTAGGGCTCCCTTGGATCTATCAGGGCAGCACAAGTTTGAGGTGGGGACAACTTTGGTGTGGGGTCCATCCTTCGATATAAGGATTTTTTGCAGTCAGGGCCAGGGGCCCCTTGGCACATCCTTTTTCCATTTTCCCTGGGAAAGAAAACTAAGCAGTCCAGGTTCCTGATGTCAGTTTGTAGGGCTCCCTTGGGTCTATCAGGGTAGCACAAGTTTGAGGTGGGGACAACTTCGGTGTGGGGTCCATCCTTCGATATAAGGATTCTTTGCAGTCAGGGCCAGGGGCCCCTGGGCACATCCTTTTTCCATTTTCCCTGGGAAAGAAAACTCAGCAGTCCAGGTTCCTGATGTCAGTTTGTAGGGCTCCCTTGGGTCTATCAGGGCAGCACAAGTTTGAGGTGGGGACAACTTCGGTGTGGGGTCCATCCTTCGATATAAGGATTCTTTGCAGTCAGGGCCCAACCCAGGGCCAGGGCCCCCTGGGCACATCCTTTTTCCATTTTCCCTGGGAAAGAAAACTCAGCAGTCCAGGTTCCTGATGTCAGTTTGTAGGGCTCCCTTGGGTGTATCAGGGTAGCACAAGTTTGAGGTGGGGACAACGTCGGTGTGGGGTGCATCCTTCGATATAAGGATTCTTTGCAGTCAGCGCTAGGGGCCCCTGGGCACATCCTTTTTCCATTTTCCCTGGGAAAGAAAACTCAGCAGTCCAGGTTCCTGATGTCAGTTTGTAGGGCTCCCTTGGGTCTATCAGGGCAGCACAAGTTTGAGGTGGGGACAACTTCGGTGTGGGCTCTATCCTTCGATATAAGGATTTTTTGCAGTCAGGGCCAGGGACCCCTGGGCACATCCTTTTTCCATTTTCCCTGGGAAAGAAAACTCAGCAGTCCAGGTTCCTGATGTCAGTTTGTAGGGCTCCCTTGGGTCTATCAGGGTAGCACAAGTTTGAGGTGGGGACAACTTCGGTGTGGGGTCCATCCTTCGATATAAGGATTTTTTGTAGTGAGGCCGCAGCCCAGGTCCAGGGGCCCCTGGGCACATCCTTTTTCCATTTTCCCTGGGAAAGAAAACTCAGCAGTCCAGGTTCCTGATGTCAGTTTTTAGGGCTCCCCTGGGTGTATCAGGGCAGCACAAGTTTGAGGTGGGGACATCTTCGGTTTGGGGTCCATCCTTCGATATCAGGAGTTTTTGCAGTGGGGCCCCAGCCCAGGGCCAGGGGCCCCTGGGCACATCCTTTTTCCATTTTCCCTGGGAAAGAAAACTCAGCAGTCCAGGTTCCTGATGTCAGTTTGTAGGGCTCCCTTGGGTCTATCCGGGCAGCGCAAGTTTGAGGTGGGGACAACTTCGGTGTGGGCTCCATCCTTCGATATAAGGATTTTTTGCAGTCAGGGCCAGGGGCCCCTGGGCACATCCTTTTTCCATTTTCCCTGGGAAAGAAAACTCAGCAGTCCAGGTTCCTGATGTCAGTTTGTAGGGCTCCCTTGGGTCTATCAGGGCAGCACAAGTTTGAGGTGGGGACAACTTTGGTGTGGGCTCCATCCTTCGATATAAGGATTTTTTGCAGTTAGCCCTAGCCCAGGGCCAGGGGCCCCTGGGCACAACCTTTTTCCATTTTCCCTGGGAAAGAAAACTCAGCAGTCCAGGTTCCTGATGTCAGTTTGTAGGGCTCCCTTGGGTCTATCAGGGCAGCACAAGTTTGAGGTGGGGACAACTTTGGTGTGGGCTCCATCCTTCGATATAAGGATTTTTTGTAGTGAGGCCACAGCCCAGGACAAGGGACCCCTGGGCACAGCCTTTTTCCATTTTCCCTGGGAAAGAAAACTCAGCAGTCCAGGTTCCTGATGTCAGTTTGTAGGGCTCCCTTGGGTGTATCAGGGTAGCACAAGTTTGAGGTGGGGACAACTTCGGTGTGGGGTGCATCCTTCGATATAAGGATTCTTTGCAGTCAGGGCTAGGGGCCCCTGGGCACATCCTTTTTCCATTTTCCCTGGGAAAGAAAACTCAGCAGTCCAGGTTCCTGATGTCAGTTTGTAGGGCTCCCTTGGGTCTATCAGGGCAGCACAAGTTTGAGGTGGGGACAACTTCGGTGTGGGCTCTATCCTTCGATATAAGGATTTTTTGCAGTCAGGGCCAGGGGCCCCTGGGCACATCCTTTTTCCATTTTCCCTGGGAAAGAAAACTCAGCAGTCCAGGTTCCTGATGTCAGTTTGTAGGGCTCCCTTGGGTCTATCAGGGTAGCACAAGTTTGAGGTGGGGACAACTTCGGTGTGGGGTCCATCCTTCGATATAAGGATTTTTTGTAGTGAGGCCGCAGCCCAGGTCCAGGGGCCCCTGGGCACATCCTTTTTCCATTTTCCCTGGGAAAGAAAACTCAGCAGTCCAGGTTCCTGATGTCAGTTTTTAGGGCTCCCCTGGGTGTATCAGGGCAGCACAAGTTTGAGGTGGGGACATCTTCGGTTTGGGGTCCATCCTTCGATATAAGGAGTTTTTGCAGTGAGGCCCCAGCCCAGGGCCAGGGGCCCCTGGGCACATCCTTTTTCCATTTTCCCTGGGAAAGAAAACTCAGCAGTCCAGGTTCCTGATGTCAGTTTGTAGGGCTCCCTTGGGTCTATCAGGGCAGCGCAAGTTTGAGGTGGGGACAACTTCGGTGTGGGGTCCATCCTTCGATATAAGGATTTTTTGCAGTCAGGGCCAGGGGCCCCTGGGCACATCCTTTTTCCATTTTCCCTGGGAAAGAAAACTCAGCAGTCCAGGTTCCTGATGTCAGTTTGTAGGGCTCCCTTGGGTCTATCAGGGCAGCACAAGTTTGAGGTGGGGACAACTTCGTTGTGGGCTCCATCCTTCGATATAAGGATTTTTTGCAGTTAGCCCTAGCCCAGGGCCAGGGGCCCCTGGGCACAACCTTTTTCCATTTTCCCTGGGAAAGAAAACTCAGCAGTCCAGGTTCCTGATGTCAGTTTGTAGGGCTCCCTTGGGTCTATCAGGGCAGCACAAGTTTGAGGTGGGGACAACTTCGGTGTGGGGTCCATCCTTCGATATAAGGATTTTTTGCAGTCAGGGCCAGGGACCCCTAGGCACATCCTTTTTCCATTTTCCCTGGGAAAGAAAACTCAGCAGTCCAGGTTCCTGATGTCAGTTTGTAGGGCTCCCTTGGGTCTATCAGGGCAGCACAAGTTTGAGGTGGGGACAACTTCGGTGTGGGGTCCATCCTTCGATATAAGGATTTTTTGCAGTCAGGGCCAGGGGCCCCTGGGCACATTCTTTTTCCATTTTCCCTGGGAAAGAAAACTCAGCAGTCCAGGTTCCTGATGTCAGTTTGTAGGGCTCCCTTGGGTCTATCAGGGCAGCACAAGTTTGAGGTGGGGACAACTTCGGTGTGGGGTCCATCCTTCGATATAAGGATTTTTTGCAGTCAGGGCCAGGGGCCCCTGGGCACATCCTTTTTCCAGTTTCCCTGGGAAAGAAAACTCAGCAGTCCAGGTTCCTGATGTCAGTTTGTAGGGCTCCCTTGGGTCTATCAGGGCAGCACAAGTTTGAGGTGGGGACAACTTCGGTGTGGGGTCCATCCTTCGATATAAGGATTTTTTGTAGTGAGGCCACAGCCCAGGACCAGGGACCCCTGGGCACATCCTTTTTCCATTTTCCCTGGGAAAGAAAACTCAGCAGTCCAGGTTCCTGATGTCAGTTTGTAGGGCTCCCTTGGGTGTATCAGGGCAGCACAAGTTAGAGGTGGGGACAACTTCGGTGTGGGGTCCATCCTTCGATATATGGATTTTTTGCAGTAAGGGCCAGGGGCCCCTGGGCACATCCTTTTTCCAGTTTCCCTGGGAAAGAAAACTCAGCAGTCCAGGTTCCTGATGTCAGTTTGTAGGGCTCCCTTGGGTGTATCAGGGCAGCACAAGTTTGAGGTGGGGACAACTTCGGTGTGGGGTCCATCCTTCGATATAACGATTTTTTGCAGTCAGGGCCAGGGGCCCCTGGGCACATCCTTTTTCCATTTTCCCTGGGAAAGAAAACTCAGCACTCCAGGTTCCTGATGTCAGTTTGTAGGGCTCCCTTGGGTCTATCAGGGCAGCACAAGTTTGAGGTGGGGACAACTTCGGTGTGGGGTCCATCCTTCGATATAAGGATTCTTTGCAGTCAGGGCCAGGGGCCCCTGGGCACATCCTTTTTCCAGTTTCCCTGGGAAAGAAAACTCAGCACTCCAGGTTCCTGATGTCAGTTTGTAGGGCTCCCTTGGGTCTATCAGGGTAGCACAAGTTTGAGGTGGGGACAACTTCGGTGTGGGGTCCATCCTTCGATATAAGGATTTTTTGTAGTGAGGCCCCAAACAAGGGCCAGGGGCCCCTGGGCACATCCTTTTTCCATTTTCCCTGGGAAAGAAAACTCAGCAGTCCAGGTTCCTGATGTCAGTTTGTAGGGCTCCCTTGGGTCTATCAGGGCAGCACAAGTTTGAGGTGGGGACATCTTCGGTTTGGGGTCCATCCTTCGATATAAGGATTATTTGCAGTGAGGCCCCAGCCCAGGGCCAGGGGCCCCTGGGCACATCCTTTTTCCATTTTCCCTGGGAAAGAAAACTCAGCACTCCAGGTTCCTGATGTCAGTTTGTAGGGCTCCCTTGGGTCTATCAGGGCAGCACAAGTTTGAGGTGGGGACAACTTTGGTGTGGGCTCCATCCTTCGATATAAGGATTTTTTGTAGTGAGGCCACAGCCCAGGACAAGGGACCCCTGGGCACAGCCTTTTTCCATTTTCCCTGGGAAAGAAAACTCAGCAGTCCAGGTTCCTGATGTCAGTTTGTAGGGCTCCCTTGGGTCTATCAGGGCAGCACAAGTTTGAGGTGGGGACAACTTCGGTGTGGGGTCCATCCTTCGATATATGGATTTTTTGCAGTCAGGGCCAGGGGCCCCTGGGCACATCCTTTTTCCATTTTCCCTGGGAAAGAAAACTAAACAGTCCAGGTTCCTGATGTCAGTTTGTAGGGCTCCCTTGGGTCTATCAGGGTAGCACAAGTTTGAGGTGGGGACAACTTCGGTGTGGGGTCCATCCTTCGATATAAGGATTTTTTGCAGTCAGGGCCAGGGGCCCCTGGGCACATCCTTTTTCCATTTTCCCTGGGAAAGAAAACTCAGCAGTCCAGGTTCGTGATGTCAGTTTGTAGGGCTCCCTTGGGTCTATCAGGGCAGCACAAGTTTGAGGTGGGGACAACTTTGGTGTGGGCTCCATCCTTCGATATAAGGATTTTTTGTAGTGAGGCCACAGGCCAGGGCCAGGGACCCCTTGGCACATCCTTTTTCCATTTTCCCTGGGAAAGAAAACTCAGCAGTCCAGGTTCGTGATGTCAGTTTGTAGGGCTCCCTTGGGTCTATCAGGGCAGCACAAGTTTGAGGTGGGGACAACTTTGGTGTGGGCTCCATCCTTCGATATAAGGATTTTTTGCAGTCAGGGCCAGGGGCCCCTTGGCACATCCTTTTTCCATTTTCCCTGGGAAAGAAAACTAAGCAGTCCAGGTTCCTGATGTCAGTTTGTAGGGCTCCCTTGGGTCTATCAGGGTAGCACAAGTTTGAGGTGGGGACAACTTCGGTGTGGGCTCCATCCTTCGATATAAGGATTTTTTGCAGTCAGGGCCAGGGGCCCCTGGGCACATCCTTTTTCCATTTTCCCTGGGAAAGAAAACTCAGCAGTCCAGGTTCGTGATGTCAGTTTGTAGGGCTCCCTTTGGTCTATCAGGGCAGCACAAGTTTGAGGTGGGGACAACTTCGGTGTGGGGTCCATCCTTCGATATAAGGATTTTTTGCAGTCAGGGCCAGGGGCCCCTGGGCACATCCTTTTTCCATTTTCCCTGGGAAAGAAAACTCAGCAGTCCAGGTTCCTGATGTCAGTTTGTAGGGCTCCCTTGGGTCTATCAGGGCAGCACAAGTTTGAGGTGGGGACAACTTCGGTGTGGGGTCCATCCTTCGATATAAGGATTCTTTGCAGTCAGGGCCAAACCCAGGGCCAGGGCCCCCTGGGCACATCCTTTTTCCATTTTCCCTGGGAAAGAAAACTCAGCAGTCCAGGTTCCTGATGTCAGTTTGTAGGGCTCCCTTGGGTGTATCAGGGTAGCACAAGTTTGAGGTGGGGACAACTTCGGTGTGGGGTGCATCCTTCGATATAAGGATTCTTTGCAGTCAGGGCTAGGGGCCCCTGGGCACATCCTTTTTCCATTTTCCCTGGGAAAGAAAACTCAGCAGTCCAGGTTCCTGATGTCAGTTTGTAGGGCTCCCTTGGGTCTATCAGGGCAGCACAAGTTTGAGGTGGGGACAACTTCGGTGTGGGCCCTATCCTTCGATATAAGGATTTTTTGCAGTCAGGGCCAGGGGCCCCTGGGCACATCCTCTTTCCATTTTCCCTGGGAAAGAAAACTCAGCAGTCCAGGTTCCTGATGTCAGTTTGTAGGGCTCCCTTGGGTCTATCAGGGTAGCACAAGTTTGAGGTGGGGACAACTTCGGTGTGGGGTCCATCCTTCGATATAAGGATTTTTTGTAGTGAGGCCGCAGCCCAGGTCCAGGGGCCCCTGGGCACATCCTTTTTCCATTTTCCCTGGGAAAGAAAACTCAGCAGTCCAGGTTCCTGATGTCAGTTTTTAGGGCTCCCCTGGGTGTATCAGGGCAGCACAAGTTTGAGGTGGGGACATCTTCGGTTTGGGGTCCATCCTTCGATATAAGGAGTTTTTGCAGTGAGGCCCCAGCCCAGGGCCAGGGGCCCCTGGGCACATCCTTTTTCCATTTTCCCTGGGAAAGAAAACTCAGCAGTCCAGGTTCCTGATGTCAGTTTGTAGGGCTCCCTTGGGTCTATCAGGGCAGCGCAAGTTTGAGGTGGGGACAACTTCGGTGTGGGGTCCATCCTTCGATATAAGGATTTTTTGCAGTCAGGGCCAGGGGCCCCTGGGCACATCCTTTTTCCATTTTCCCTGGGAAAGAAAACTCAGCAGTCCAGGTTCCTGATGTCAGTTTGTAGGGCTCCCTTGGGTCTATCAGGGCAGCACAAGTTTGAGGTGGGGACAACTTCGTTGTGGGCTCCATCCTTCGATATAAGGATTTTTTGCAGTTAGCCCTAGCCCAGGGCCAGGGGCCCCTGGGCACAACCTTTTTCCATTTTCCCTGGGAAAGAAAACTCAGCAGTCCAGGTTCCTGATGTCAGTTTGTAGGGCTCCCTTGGGTCTATCAGGGCAGCACAAGTTTGAGGTGGGGACAACTTCGGTGTGGGGTCCATCCTTCGATATAAGGATTTTTTGCAGTCAGGGCCAGGGACCCCTAGGCACATCCTTTTTCCATTTTCCCTGGGAAAGAAAACTCAGCAGTCCAGGTTCCTGATGTCAGTTTGTAGGGCTCCCTTGGGTCTATCAGGGCAGCACAAGTTTGAGGTGGGGACAACTTCGGTGTGGGGTCCATCCTTCGATATAAGGATTTTTTGCAGTCAGGGCCAGGGGCCCCTGGGCACATTCTTTTTCCATTTTCCCTGGGAAAGAAAACTCAGCAGTCCAGGTTCCTGATGTCAGTTTGTAGGGCTCCCTTGGGTCTATCAGGGCAGCACAAGTTTGAGGTGGGGACAACTTCGGTGTGGGGTCCATCCTTCGATATAAGGATTTTTTGCAGTCAGGGCCAGGGGCCCCTGGGCACATCCTTTTTCCAGTTTCCCTGGGAAAGAAAACTCAGCAGTCCAGGTTCCTGATGTCAGTTTGTAGGGCTCCCTTGGGTCTATCAGGGCAGCACAAGTTTGAGGTGGGGACAACTTCGGTGTGGGGTCCATCCTTCGATATAAGGATTTTTGGTAGTGAGGCCACAGCCCAGGATCAGGGACCCCTGGGCACATCCTTTTTCCATTTTCCCTGGGAAAGAAAACTCAGCAGTCCAGGTTCCTGATGTCAGTTTGTAGGGCTCCCTTGGGTGTATCAGGGCAGCACAAGTTTGAGGTGGGGACAACTTCGGTGTGGGGTCCATCCTTCGATATTTGGATTTTTTGCAGTAAGGGCCAGGGGTCCCTGGGCACATCCTTTTTCCATTTTCCCTGGGAAAGAAAACTAAGCAGTCCAGGTTCCTGATGTCAGTTTGTAGGGCTCCCTTGGGTGTATCAGGGCAGCACAAGTTTGAGGTGGGGACAACTTCGGTGTGGGGTCCATCCTTCGATATAACGATTTTTTGCAGTCAGGGCCAGGGGCCCCTGGGCACATCCTTTTTCCATTTTCCCTGGGAAAGAAAACTCAGCAGTCCAGGTTCCTGATGTCAGTTTGTAGGGCTCCCTTGGGTCTATCAGGGCAGCACAAGTTTGAGGTGGGGACAACTTCGGTGTGGGCTCCATCCTTCGATATAAGGATTTTTTGTAGTGAGGCCCCAAACAAGGGCCAGGGGCCCCTGGGCACATCCTTTTTCCATTTTCCCTGGGAAAGAAAACTCAGCAGTCCAGGTTCCTGATGTCAGTTTGTAGGGCTCCCTTGGGTCTATCAGGGCAGCACAAGTTTGAGGTGGGGACATCTTCGGTTTGGGGTCCATCCTTCGATATAAGGATTTTTTGCAGTGAGGCCCCAGCCCAGGGCCAGGGGCCCCTGGGCACATCCTTTTTCCATTTTCCCTGGGAAAGAAAACTCAGCAGTCCAGGTTCCTGATGTCAGTTTGTAGGGCTCCCTTGGGTCTATCAGGGCAGCACAAGTTTGAGGTGGGGACAACTTTGGTGTGGGCTCCATCCTTCGATATAAGGATTTTTTGTAGTGAGGCCACAGCCCAGGACAAGGGACCCCTGGGCACAGCCTTTTTCCATTTTCCCTGGGAAAGAAAACTCAGCAGTCCAGGTTCCTGATGTCAGTTTGTAGGGCTCCCTTGGGTCTATCAGGGCAGCACAAGTTTGAGGTGGGGACAACTTCGGTGTGGGGTCCATCCTTCGATATATGGATTTTTTGCAGTCAGGGCCAGGGGCCCCTGGGCACATCCTTTTTCCATTTTCCCTGGGAAAGAAAACTCAGCAGTCCAGGTTCCTGATGTCAGTTTGTAGGGCTCCCTTGGGTCTATCAGGGTAGCACAAGTTTGAGGTGGGGACAACTTCGGAGTGGGGTCCATCCTTCGATATAACGATTTTTTGCAGTCAGGGCCAGGGGCCCCTGGGCACATCCTTTTTCCATTTTCCCTGGGAAAGAAAACTCAGCAGTCCAGGTTCGTGATGTCAGTTTGTAGGGCTCCCTTGGGTCTATCAGGGCAGCACAAGTTTGAGGTGGGGACAACTTTGGTGTGGGCTCCATCCTTCGATATAAGGATTTTTTGTAGTGAGGCCACAGGCCAGGGCCAGGGACCCCTTGGCACATCCTTTTTCCATTTTCCCTGGGAAAGAAAACTCAGCAGTCCAGGTTCCTGATGTCAGTTTGTAGGGCTCCCTTGGGTCTATCAGGGCAGCACAAGTTTGAGGTGGGGACAACTTTGGTGTGGGCTCCATCCTTCGATATAAGGATTTTTTGCAGTCAGGGCCAGGGGCCCCTTGGCACATCCTTTTTCCATTTTCCCTGGGAAAGAAAACTAAGCAGTCCAGGTTCCTGATGTCAGTTTGTAGGGCTCCCTTGGGTGTATCAGGGTAGCACAAGTTTGAGGTGGGGACAACTTCGGTGTGGGGTGCATCCTTCGATATAAGGATTTTTTGCAGTCAGGGCCAGGGGCCCCTGGGCACATCCTTTTTCCATTTTCCCTGGGAAAGAAAACTCAGCAGTCCAGCTTCGTGATGTCAGTTTGTAGGGCTCCCTTTGGTCTATCAGGGCAGCAAAAGTTTGAGGTGGGGACAACTTCGGTGTGGGGTCCATCCTTCGATATAAGGATTTTTTGCAGTCAGGGCCAGGGGCCCCTGGGCACATCCTTTTTCCATTTTCCCTGGGAAAGAAAACTCAGCAGTCCAGGTTCCTTATGTCAGTTTGTAGGGCTCCCTTGGGTCTATCAGGGCAGCACAAGTTTGAGGTGGGGACAACTTCGGTGTGGGGTCCATCCTTCGATATAAGGATTCTTTGCAGTCAGGGCCCAACCCAGGGCCAGGGCCCCCTGGGCACATCCTTTTTCCATTTTCCCTGGGAAAGAAAACTCAGCAGTCCAGGTTCCTGATGTCAGTTTGTAGGGCTCCCTTGGGTGTATCAGGGTAGCACAAGTTTGAGGTGGGGACAACTTCGGTGTGGGGTGCATCCTTCGATATAAGGATTCTTTGCAGTCAGGGCTAGGGGCCCCTGGGCACATCCTTTTTCCATTTTCCCTGGGAAAGAAAACTCAGCAGTCCAGGTTCCTGATGTCAGTTTGTAGGGCTCCCTTGGGTCTATCAGGGCAGCACAAGTTTGAGGTGGGGACAACTTCGGTGTGGGCTCTATCCTTCGATATAAGGATTTTTTGCAGTCAGGGCCAGGGACCCCTGGGCACATCCTTTTTCCATTTTCCCTGGGAAAGAAAACTCAGCAGTCCAGGTTCCTGATGTCAGTTTGTAGGGCTCCCTTGGGTCTATCAGGGTAGCACAAGTTTGAGGTGGGGACAACTTCGGTGTGGGGTCCATCCTTCGATATAAGGATTTTTTGTAGTGAGGCCGCAGCCCAGGTCCAGGGGCCCCTGGGCACATCCTTTTTCCATTTTCCCTGGGAAAGAAAACTCAGCAGTCCAGGTTCCTGATGTCAGTTTTTAGGGCTCCCCTGGGTGTATCAGGGCAGCACAAGTTTGAGGTGGGGACATCTTCGGTTTGGGGTCCATCCTTCGATATAAGGAGTTTTTGCAGTGAGGCCCCAGCCCAGGGCCAGGGGCCCCTGGGCACATCCTTTTTCCATTTTCCCTGGGAAAGAAAACTCAGCAGTCCAGGTTCCTGATGTCAGTTTGTAGGGCTCCCTTGGGTCTATCAGGGTAGCACAAGTTTGAGGTGGGGACAACTTCGGTGTGGGGTCCATCCTTCGATATAAGGATTTTTTGTAGTGAGGCCGCAGCCCAGGTCCAGGGGCCCCTGGGCACATCCTTTTTCCATTTTCCCTGGGAAAGAAAACTCAGCAGTCCAGGTTCCTGATGTCAGTTTTTAGGGCTCCCCTGGGTGTATCAGGGCAGCACAAGTTTGAGGTGGGGACATCTTCGGTTTGGGGTCCATCCTTCGATATAAGGAGTTTTTGCAGTGAGGCCCCAGCCCAGGGCCAGGGGCCCCTGGGCACATCCTTTTTCCATTTTCCCTGGGAAAGAAAACTCAGCAGTCCAGGTTCCTGATGTCAGTTTGTAGGGCTCCCTTGGGTCTATCAGGGCAGCGCAAGTTTGAGGTGGGGACAACTTCGGTGTGGGCTCCATCCTTCGATATAAGGATTTTTTGCAGTCAGGGCCAGGGGCCCCTGGGCACATCCTTTTTCCATTTTCCCTGGGAAAGAAAACTCAGCAGTCCAGGTTCCTGATGTCAGTTTGTAGGGCTCCCTTGGGTCTATCAGGGCAGCACAAGTTTGAGGTGGGGACAACTTCGTTGTGGGCTCCATCCTTCGATATAAGGATTTTTTGCAGTTAGCCCTAGCCCAGGGCCAGGGGCCCCTGGGCACAACCTTTTTCCATTTTCCCTGGGAAAGAAAACTCAGCAGTCCAGGTTCCTGATGTCAGTTTGTAGGGCTCCCTTGGGTCTATCAGGGCAGCACAAGTTTGAGGTGGGGACAACTTCGGTGTGGGCTCCATCCTTCGATATAAGGATTTTTTGCAGTCAGGGCCAGGGACCCCTAGGCACATCCTTTTTCCATTTTCCCTGGGAAAGAAAACTCAGCAGTCCAGGTTCCTGATGTCAGTTTGTAGGGCTCCCTTGGGTCTATCAGGGCAGCACAAGTTTGAGGTGGGGACAACTTCGGTGTGGGGTCCATCCTTCGATATAAGGATTTTTTGCAGTCAGGGCCAGGGGCCCCTGGGCACATTCTTTTTCCATTTTCCCTGGGAAAGAAAACTCAGCAGTCCAGGTTCCTGATGTCAGTTTGTAGGGCTCCCTTGGGTCTATCAGGGCAGCACAAGTTTGAGGTGGGGACAACTTCGGTGTGGGGTCCATCCTTCGATATAAGGATTTTTTGCAGTCAGGGCCAGGGGCCCCTGGGCACATCCTTTTTCCAGTTTCCCTGGGAAAGAAAACTCAGCAGTCCAGGTTCCTGATGTCAGTTTGTAGGGCTCCCTTGGGTCTATCAGGGCAGCACAAGTTTGAGGTGGGGACAACTTCGGTGTGGGGTCCATCCTTCGATATAAGGATTTTTTGTAGTGAGGCCACAGCCCAGGACCAGGGACCCCTGGGCACATCCTTTTTCCATTTTCCCTGGGAAAGAAAACTCAGCAGTCCAGGTTCCTGATGTCAGTTTGTAGGGCTCCCTTGGGTCTATCAGGGCAGCGCAAGTTTGAGGTGGGGACAACTTCGGTGTGGGGTCCATCCTTCGATATAAGGATTTTTTGAAGTCAGGGCCAGGGGCCCCTGGGCACATCCTTTTTCCATTTTCCCTGGGAAAGAAAACTCAGCAGTCCAGGTTCCTGATGTCAGTTTGTAGGGCTCCCTTGGGTCTATCAGGGCAGCACAAGTTTGAGGTGGGGACAACTTCGTTGTGGGCTCCATCCTTCGATATAAGGATTTTTTGCAGTTAGCCCTAGCCCAGGGCCAGGGGCCCCTGGGCACAACCTTTTTCCATTTTCCCTGGGAAAGAAAACTCAGCAGTCCAGGTTCCTGATGTCAGTTTGTAGGGCTCCCTTGGGTCTATCAGGGCAGCACAAGTTTGAGGTGGGGACAACTTCGGTGTGGGGTCCATCCTTCGATATAAGGATTTTTTGCAGTCAGGGCCAGGGACCCCTAGGCACATCCTTTTTCCATTTTCCCTGGGAAAGAAAACTCAGCAGTCCAGGTTCCTGATGTCAGTTTGTAGGGCTCCCTTGGGTCTATCAGGGCAGCACAAGTTTGAGGTGGGGACAACTTCGGTGTGGGGTCCATCCTTCGATATAAGGATTTTTTGCAGTCAGGGCCAGGGGCCCCTGGGCACATTCTTTTTCCATTTTCCCTGGGAAAGAAAACTCAGCAGTCCAGGTTCCTGATGTCAGTTTGTAGGGCTCCCTTGGGTCTATCAGGGCAGCACAAGTTTGAGGTGGGGACAACTTCGGTGTGGGGTCCATCCTTCGATATAAGGATTTTTTGCAGTCAGGGCCAGGGGCCCCTGGGCACATCCTTTTTCCAGTTTCCCTGGGAAAGAAAACTCAGCAGTCCAGGTTCCTGATGTCAGTTTGTAGGGCTCCCTTGGGTCTATCAGGGCAGCACAAGTTTGAGGTGGGGACAACTTCGGTGTGGGGTCCATCCTTCGATATAAGGATTTTTTGTAGTGAGGCCACAGCCCAGGACCAGGGACCCCTGGGCACATCCTTTTTCCATTTTCCCTGGGAAAGAAAACTCAGCAGTCCAGGTTCCTGATGTCAGTTTGTAGGGCTCCCTTGGGTCTATCAGGGCAGCGCAAGTTTGAGGTGGGGACAACTTCGGTGTGGGGTCCATCCTTCGATATAAGGATTTTTTTCAGTCAGGGCCAGGGGCCCCTGGGCACATCCTTTTTCCATTTTCCCTGGGAAAGAAAACTCAGCAGTCCAGGTTCCTGATGTCAGTTTGTAGGGCTCCCTTGGGTCTATCAGGGCAGCACAAGTTTGAGGTGGGGACAACTTCGTTGTGGGCTCCATCCTTCGATATAAGGATTTTTTGCAGTTAGCCCTAGCCCAGGGCCAGGGGCCCCTGGGCACAACCTTTTTCCATTTTCCCTGGGAAAGAAAACTCAGCAGTCCAGGTTCCTGATGTCAGTTTGTAGGGCTCCCTTGGGTCTATCAGGGCAGCACAAGTTTGAGGTGGGGACAACTTCGGTGTGGGGTCCATCCTTCAATATAAGGATTTTTTGCAGTCAGGGCCAGGGACCCCTAGGCACATCCTTTTTCCATTTTCCCTGGGAAAGAAAACTCAGCAGTCCAGGTTCCTGATGTCAGTTTGTAGGGCTCCCTTGGGTCTATCAGGGCAGCACAAGTTTGAGGTGGGGACAACTTCGGTGTGGGGTCCATCCTTCGATATAAGGATTTTTTGCAGTCAGGGCCAGGGGCCCCTGGGCACATCCTTTTTCCAGTTTCCCTGGGAAAGAAAACTCAGCAGTCCAGGTTCCTGATGTCAGTTTGTAGGGCTCCCTTGGGTCTATCAGGGCAGCACAAGTTTGAGGTGGGGACAACTTCGGTGTGGGGTCCATCCTTCGATATAAGGATTTTTTGTAGTGAGGCCACAGCCCAGGACCAGGGACCCCTGGGCACATCCTTTTTCCATTTTCCCTGGGAAAGAAAACTCAGCAGTCCAGGTTCCTGATGTCAGTTTGTAGGGCTCCCTTGGGTGTATCAGGGCAGCACAAGTTAGAGGTGGGGACAACTTCGGTGTGGGGTCCATCCTTCGATATATGGATTTTTTGCAGTCAGGGCCAGGGGCCCCTGGGCACATCCTTTTTCCATTTTCCCTGGGAAAGAAAACTAAACAGTCCAGGTTCCTGATGTCAGTTTGTAGGGCTCCCTTGGGTCTATCAGGGTAGCACAAGTTTGAGGTGGGGACAACTTCGGAGTGGGGTCCATCCTTCGATATAACGATTTTTTGCAGTCAGGGCCAGGGGCCCCTGGGCACATCCTTTTTCCATTTTCCCTGGGAAAGAAAACTCAGCAGTCCAGGTTCGTGATGTCAGTTTGTAGGGCTCCCTTGGGTCTATCAGGGCAGCACAAGTTTGAGGTGGGGACAACTTTGGTGTGGGCTCCATCCTTCGATATAAGGATTTTTTGTAGTGAGGCCACAGGCCAGGGCCAGGGACCCCTTGGCACATCCTTTTTCCATTTTCCCTGGGAAAGAAAACTCAGCAGTCCAGGTTCCTGATGTCAGTTTGTAGGGCTCCCTTGGGTCTATCAGGGCAGCACAAGTTTGAGGTGGGGACAACTTCGGTGTGGGCTCCATCCTTCGATATAAGGATTTTTTGCAGTCAGGGCCAGGGGCCCCTGGGCACATCCTTTTTCCATTTTCCCTGGGAAAGAAAACTCAGCAGTCCAGCTTCGTGATGTCAGTTTGTAGGGCTCCCTTTGGTCTATCAGGGCAGCACAAGTTTGAGGTGGGGACAACTTCGGTGTGGGGTCCATCCTTCGATATAAGGATTTTTTGCAGTCAGGGCCAGGGGCCCCTGGGCACATCCTTTTTCCATTTTCCCTGGGAAAGAAAACTCAGCAGTCCAGGTTCCTGATGTCAGTTTGTAGGGCTCCCTTGGGTCTATCAGGGCAGCACAAGTTTGAGGTGGGGACAACTTCGGTGTGGGGTCTATCCTTCGATATAAGGATTCTTTGCAGTCAGGGCCCAACCCAGGGCCAGGGCCCCCTGGGCACATCCTTTTTCCATTTTCCCTGGGAAAGAAAACTCAGCAGTCCAGGTTCCTGATGTCAGTTTGTAGGGCTCCCTTGGGTCTATCAGGGCAGCACAAGTTTGAGGTGGGGACAACTTCGTTGTGGGCTCCATCCTTCGATATAAGGATTTTTTGCAGTCAGGGCTAGGGGCCCCTGGGCACATCCTTTTTCCATTTTCCCTGGGAAAGAAAACTCAGCAGTCCAGGTTCCTGATGTCAGTTTGTAGGGCTCCCTTGGGTGTATCAGGGCAGCACAAGTTTGAGGTGGGGACAACTTCGGTGTGGGCTCTATCCTTCGATATAAGGATTTTTTGCAGTCAGGGCCAGGGGCCCCTGGGCACATCCTTTTTCCATTTTCCCTGGGAAAGAAAACTCAGCAGTCCAGGTTCCTGATGTCAGTTTGTAGGGCTCCCTTGGGTCTATCAGGGTAGCACAAGTTTGAGGTGGGGACAACTTCGGTGTGGGGTCCATCCTTCGATATAAGGATTTTTTGTAGTGAGGCCGCAGCCCAGGTCCAGGGGCCCCTGGGCACATCCTTTTTCCATTTTCCCTGGGGAAGAAAACTCAGCAGTCCAGGTTCCTGATGTCAGTTTTTAGGGCTCCCCTGGGTGTATCAGGGCAGCACAAGTTTGAGGTGGGGACATCTTCGGTTTGGGGTCCATCCTTCGATATAAGGAGTTTTTGCAGTGAGGCCCCAGCCCAGGGCCAGGGGCCCCTGGGCACATCCTTTTTCCATTTTCCCTGGGAAAGAAAACTCAGCAGTCCAGGTTCCTGATGTCAGTTTGTAGGGCTCCCTTGGGTCTATCAGGGTAGCACAAGTTTGAGGTGGGGACAACTTCGGTGTGGGGTCCATCCTTCGATATAAGGATTTTTTGTAGTGAGGCCGCAGCCCAGGTCCAGGGGCCCCTGGGCACATCCTTTTTCCATTTTCCCTGGGAAAGAAAACTCAGCAGTCCAGGTTCCTGATGTCAGTTTTTAGGGCTCCCCTGGGTGTATCAGGGCAGCACAAGTTTGAGGTGGGGACATCTTCGGTTTGGGGTCCATCCTTCGATATAAGGAGTTTTTGCAGTGAGGCCCCAGCCCAGGGCCAGGGGCCCCTGGGCACATCCTTTTTCCATTTTCCCTGGGAAAGAAAACTCAGCAGTCCAGGTTCCTGATGTCAGTTTGTAGGGCTCCCTTGGGTCTATCAGGGCAGCGCAAGTTTGAGGTGGGGACAACTTCGGTGTGGGCTCCATCCTTCGATATAAGGATTTTTTGCAGTCAGGGCCAGGGGCCCCTGGGCACATCCTTTTTCCATTTTCCCTGGGAAAGAAAACTCAGCAGTCCAGGTTCCTGATGTCAGTTTGTAGGGCTCCCTTGGGTCTATCAGGGCAGCACAAGTTTGAGGTGGGGACAACTTCGTTGTGGGCTCCATCCTTCGATATAAGGATTTTTTGCAGTTAGCCCTAGCCCAGGGCCAGGGGCCCCTGGGCACAACCTTTTTCCATTTTCCCTGGGAAAGAAAACTCAGCAGTCCAGGTTCCTGATGTCAGTTTGTAGGGCTCCCTTGGGTCTATCAGGGCAGCACAAGTTTGAGGTGGGGACAACTTCGGTGTGGGGTCCATCCTTCGATATAAGGATTTTTTGCAGTCAGGGCCAGGGACCCCTAGGCACATCCTTTTTCCATTTTCCCTGGGAAAGAAAACTCAGCAGTCCAGGTTCCTGATGTCAGTTTGTAGGGCTCCCTTGGGTCTATCAGGGCAGCACAAGTTTGAGGTGGGGACAACTTCGGTGTGGGGTCCATCCTTCGATATAAGGATTTTTTGCAGTCAGGGCCAGGGGCCCCTGGGCACATTCTTTTTCCATTTTCCCTGGGAAAGAAAACTCAGCAGTCCAGGTTCCTGATGTCAGTTTGTAGGGCTCCCTTGGGTCTATCAGGGCAGCACAAGTTTGAGGTGGGGACAACTTCGGTGTGGGCTCCATCCTTCGATATAAGGATTTTTTGCAGTCAGGGCCAGGGGCCCCTGGGCACATCCTTTTTCCAGTTTCCCTGGGAAAGAAAACTCAGCAGTCCAGGTTCCTGATGTCAGTTTGTAGGGCTCCCTTGGGTCTATCAGGGCAGCACAAGTTTGAGGTGGGGACAACTTCGGTGTGGGGTCCATCCTTCGATATAAGGATTTTTTGTAGTGAGGCCACAGCCCAGGACCAGGGACCCCTGGGCACATCCTTTTTCCATTTTCCCTGGGAAAGAAAACTAAACAGTCCAGGTTCCTGATGTCAGTTTGTAGGGCTCCCTTGGGTCTATCAGGGTAGCACAAGTTTGAGGTGGGGACAACTTCGGTGTGGGGTCCATCCTTCGATATAAGGATTTTTTGTAGTGAGGCCGCAGCCCAGGTCCAGGGGCCCCTGGGCACATCCTTTTTCCATTTTCCCTGGGAAAGAAAACTCAGCAGTCCAGGTTCCTGATGTCAGTTTTTAGGGCTCCCCTGGGTGTATCAGGGCAGCACAAGTTTGAGGTGGGGACATCTTCGGTTTGGGGTCCATCCTTCGATATAAGGAGTTTTTGCAGTGAGGCCCCAGCCCAGCGCCAGGGGCCCCTGGGCACATCCTTTTTCCATTTTCCCTGGGAAAGAAAACTCAGCAGTCCAGGTTCCTGATGTCAGTTTGTAGGGCTCCCTTGGGTCTATCAGGGCAGCGCAAGTTTGAGGTGGGGACAACTTCGGTGTGGGCTCCATCCTTCGATATAAGGATTTTTTGCAGTCAGGGCCAGGGGCCCCTGGGCACATCCTTTTTCCATTTTCCCTGGGAAAGAAAACTCAGCAGTCCAGGTTCCTGATGTCAGTTTGTAGGGCTCCCTTGGGTCTATCAGGGCAGCACAAGTTTGAGGTGGGGACAACTTCGTTGTGGGCTCCATCCTTCGATATAAGGATTTTTTGCAGTTAGCCCTAGCCCAGGGCCAGGGGCCCCTGGGCACAACCTTTTTCCATTTTCCCTGGGAAAGAAAACTCAGCAGTCCAGGTTCCTGATGTCAGTTTGTAGGGCTCCCTTGGGTCTATCAGGGCAGCACAAGTTTGAGGTGGGGACAACTTCGGTGTGGGGTCCATCCTTCGATATAAGGATTTTTTGCAGTCAGGGCCAGGGACCCCTAGGCACATCCTTTTTCCATTTTCCCTGGGAAAGAAAACTCAGCAGTCCAGGTTCCTGATGTCAGTTTGTAGGGCTCCCTTGGGTCTATCAGGGCAGCACAAGTTTGAGGTGGGGACAACTTCGGTGTGGGGTCCATCCTTCGATATAAGGATTTTTTGCAGTCAGGGCCAGTGGCCCCTGGGCACATTCTTTTTCCATTTTCCCTGGGAAAGAAAACTCAGCAGTCCAGGTTCCTGATGTCAGTTTGTAGGGCTCCCTTGGGTCTATCAGGGCAGCACAAGTTTGAGGTGGGGACAACTTCGGTGTGGGGTCCATCCTTCGATATAAGGATTTTTTGCAGTCAGGGCCAGGGGCCCCTGGGCACATCCTTTTTCCAGTTTCCCTGGGAAAGAAAACTCAGCAGTCCAGGTTCCTGATGTCAGTTTGTAGGGCTCCCTTGGGTCTATCAGGGCAGCACAAGTTTGAGGTGGGGACAACTTCGGTGTGGGGTCCATCCTTCGATATAAGGATTTTTTGTAGTGAGGCCACAGCCCAGGACCAGGGACCCCTGGGCACATCCTTTTTCCATTTTCCCTGGGAAAGAAAACTAAACAGTCCAGGTTCCTGATGTCAGTTTGTAGGGCTCCCTTGGGTCTATCAGGGTAGCACAAGTTTGAGGTGGGGACAACTTCGGTGTGGGGTCCATCCTTCGATATAAGGATTTTTTGTAGTGAGGCCGCAGCCCAGGTCCAGGGGCCCCTGGGCACATCCTTTTTCCATTTTCCCTGGGAAAGAAAACTCAGCAGTCCAGGTTCCTGATGTCAGTTTGTAGGGCTCCCTTGGGTCTATCAGGGCAGCACAAGTTTGAGGTGGGGACAACTTCGTTGTGGGCTCCATCCTTCGATATAAGGATTTTTTGCAGTTAGCCCTAGCCCAGGGCCAGGGGCCCCTGGGCACAACCTTTTTCCATTTTCCCTGGGAAAGAAAACTCAGCAGTCCAGGTTCCTGATGTCAGTTTGTAGGGCTCCCTTGGGTCTATCAGGGCAGCACAAGTTTGAGGTGGGGACAACTTCGGTGTGGGGTCCATCCTTCGATATAAGGATTTTTTGCAGTCAGGGCCAGGGACCCCTAGGCACATCCTTTTTCCATTTTCCCTGGGAAAGAAAACTCAGCAGTCCAGGTTCCTGATGTCAGTTTGTAGGGCTCCCTTGGGTCTATCAGGGCAGCACAAGTTTGAGGTGGGGACAACTTCGGTGTGGGGTCCATCCTTCGATATAAGGATTTTTTGCAGTCAGGGCCAGGGGCCCCTGGGCACATTCTTTTTCCATTTTCCCTGGGAAAGAAAACTCAGCAGTCCAGGTTCCTGATGTCAGTTTGTAGGGCTCCCTTGGGTCTATCAGGGCAGCACAAGTTTGAGGTGGGGACAACTTCGGTGTGGGGTCCATCCTTCGATATAAGGATTTTTTGCAGTCAGGGCCAGGGGCCCCTGGGCACATCCTTTTTCCAGTTTCCCTGGGAAAGAAAACTCAGCAGTCCAGGTTCCTGATGTCAGTTTGTAGGGCTCCCTTGGGTCTATCAGGGCAGCACAAGTTTGAGGTGGGGACAACTTCGGTGTGGGGTCCATCCTTCGATATAAGGATTTTTTGTAGTGAGGCCACAGCCCAGGACCAGGGACCCCTGGGCACATCCTTTTTCCATTTTCCCTGGGAAAGAAAACTCAGCAGTCCAGGTTCCTGATGTCAGTTTGTAGGGCTCCCTTGGGTGTATCAGGGCAGCACAAGTTAGAGGTGGGGACAACTTCGGTGTGGGGTCCATCCTTCGATATATGGATTTTTTGCAGTAAGGGCCAGGGGCCCCTGGGCACATCCTTTTTCCATTTTCCCTGGGAAAGAAAACTAAGCAGTCCAGGTTCCTGATGTCAGTTTGTAGGGCTCCCTTGGGTGTATCAGGGCAGCACAAGTTTGAGGTGGGGACAACTTCGGTGTGGGGTCCATCCTTCGATATAACGATTTTTTGCAGTCAGGGCCAGGGGCCCCTGTGCACATCCTTTTTCCATTTTCCCTGGGAAAGAAAACTCAGCACTCCAGGTTCCTGATGTCAGTTTGTAGGGCTCCCTTGGGTCTATCAGGGCAGCACAAGTTTGAGGTGGGGACAACTTCGGTGTGGGGTCCATCCTTCGATATAAGGATTTTTTGCAGTCAGGGCCAGGGGCCCCTGGGCACATCCTTTTTCCATTTTCCCTGGGAAAGAAAACTCAGCAGTCCAGGTTCCTGATGTCAGTTTGTAGGGCTCCCTTGGGTCTATCAGGGCAGCACAAGTTTGAGGTGGGGACAACTTCGGTGTGGGCTCCATCCTTCGATATAAGGATTTTTTGTAGTGAGGCCCCAAACAAGGGCCAGGGGCCCCTGGGCACATCCTTTTTCCATTTTCCCTGGGAAAGAAAACTCAGCAGTCCAGGTTCCTGATGTCAGTTTGTAGGGCTCCCTTGGGTCTATCAGGGCAGCACAAGTTTGAGGTGGGGACATCTTCGGTTTGGGGTCCATCCTTCGATATAAGGATTTTTTGCAGTGAGGCCCCAGCCCAGGGCCAGTGGCCCCTGGGCACATCCTTTTTCCATTTTCCCTGGGAAAGAAAACTCAGCAGTCCAGGTTCCTGATGTCAGTTTGTAGGGCTCCCTTGGGTCTATCAGGGCAGCACAAGTTTGAGGTGGGGACAACTTTGGTGTGGGCTCCATCCTTCGATATAAGGATTTTTTGCAGTGAGGCCACAGCCCAGGACCAGGGACCCCTGGGCACATCCTTTTTCCATTTTCCCTGGGAAAGAAAACTCAGCAGTCCAGGTTCCTGATGTCAGTTTGTAGGGCTCCCTTGGGTCTATCAGGGCAGCGCAAGTTTGAGGTGGGGACAACTTCGGTGTGGGGTCCATCCTTCGATATACGGATTTTTTTCAGTCAGGGCCAGGGGCCCCTGGGCACATCCTTTTTCCATTTTCCCTGGGAAAGAAAACTCAGCAGTCCAGGTTCCTGATGTCAGTTTGTAGGGCTCCCTTGGGTCTATCAGGGCAGCACAAGTTTGAGGTGGGGACAACTTCGTTGTGGGCTCCATCCTTCGATATAAGGATTTTTTGCAGTTAGCCCTAGCCCAGGGCCAGGGGCCCCTGGGCACAACCTTTTTCCATTTTCCCTGGGAAAGAAAACTCAGCAGTCCAGGTTCCTGATGTCAGTTTGTAGGGCTCCCTTGGGTCTATCAGGGCAGCACAAGTTTGAGGTGGGGACAACTTCGGTGTGGGGTCCATCCTTCGATATAAGGATTTTTTGCAGTCAGGGCCAGGGACCCCTAGGCACATCCTTTTTCCATTTTCCCTGGGAAAGAAAACTCAGCAGTCCAGGTTCCTGATGTCAGTTTGTAGGGCTCCCTTGGGTCTATCAGGGCAGCACAAGTTTGAGGTGGGGACAACTTCGGTGTGGGGTCCATCCTTCGATATAAGGATTTTTTGCAGTCAGGGCCAGGGGCCCCTGGGCACATTCTTTTTCCATTTTCCCTGGGAAAGAAAACTCAGCAGTCCAGGTTCCTGATGTCAGTTTGTAGGGCTCCCTTGGGTCTATCAGGGCAGCACAAGTTAGAGGTGGGGACAACTTCGGTGTGGGCTCCATCCTTCGATATAAGGATTTTTTGCAGTCAGGGCCAGGGGCCCCTGGGCACATCCTTTTTCCAGTTTCCCTGGGAAAGAAAACTCAGCAGTCCAGGTTCCTGATGTCAGTTTGTAGGGCTCCCTTGGGTCTATCAGGGCAGCACAAGTTTGAGGTGGGGACAACTTCGGTGTGGGGTCCATCCTTCGATATAAGGATTTTTTGTAGTGAGGCCACAGCCCAGGACCAGGGACCCCTGGGCACATCCTTTTTCCATTTTCCCTGGGAAAGAAAACTCAGCAGTCCAGGTTCCTGATGTCAGTTTGTAGGGCTCCCTTGGGTGTATCAGGGCAGCACAAGTTAGAGGTGGGGACAACTTCGGTGTGGGGTCCATCCTTCGATATATGGATTTTTTGCAGTAAGGGCCAGGGGCCCCTGGGCACATCCTTTTTCCATTTTCCCTGGGAAAGAAAACTAAGCAGTCCAGGTTCCTGATGTCAGTTTGTAGGGCTCCCTTGGGTGTACCAGGGCAGCACAAGTTTGAGGTGGGGACAACTTCGGTGTGGGGTCCATCCTCCGATATAACGATTTTTTGCAGTCAGGGCCAGGGGCCCCTGTGCACATCCTTTTTCCATTTTCCCTGGGAAAGAAAACTCAGCACTCCAGGTTCCTGATGTCAGTTTGTAGGGCTCCCTTGGGTCTATCAGGGCAGCACAAGTTTGAGGTGGGGACAACTTCGGTGTGGGGTCCATCCTTCGATATAAGGATTTTTTGCAGTCAGGGCCAGGGGCCCCTGGGCACATCCTTTTTCCAGTTTCCCTGGGAAAGAAAACTCAGCAGTCCAGGTTCCTGATGTCAGTTTGTAGGGCTCCCTTGGGTCTATCAGGGCAGCACAAGTTTGAGGTGGGGACAACTTCGGTGTGGGCTCCATCCTTCGATATAAGGATTTTTTGTAGTGAGGCCCCAAACAAGGGCCAGGGGCCCCTGGGCACATCCTTTTTCCATTTTCCCTGGGAAAGAAAACTCAGCAGTCCAGGTTCCTGATGTCAGTTTGTAGGGCTCCCTTGGGTCTATCAGGGCAGCACAAGTTTGAGGTGGGGACATCTTCGGTTTGGGGTCCATCCTTCGATATAAGGATTTTTTGTAGTGAGGCCCCAGCCCAGGGCCAGTGGCCCCTGGGCACATCCTTTTTCCATTTTCCCTGGGAAAGAAAACTCAGCAGTCCAGGTTCCTGATGTCAGTTTGTAGGGCTCCCTTGGATGTATCAGGGTAGCACAAGTTTGAGGTGGGGACAACTTCGGTGTGGGGTCCATCCTTCGATATAAGGATTTTTTGCAGTCAGGGCCAGGGGCCCCTGGGCACATCCTTTTTCCATTTTCCCTGGGAAAGAAAACTCAGCAGTCCAGGTTCCTGATGTCAGTTTGTAGGGCTCCCTTGGGTCTATCAGGGCAGCACAAGTTTGAGGTGGGGACAACTTCGGTCTGGGGTCCATCCTTCGATATAAGGATTCTTTGCAGTCAGGACCCAACCCAGGGCCAGGGGCCCCTGGGCACATACTTTTTTCCATTTTCCCTGGGAAAGAAAACTCAGCAGTCCAGGTTCCTGATGTCAGTTTGTAGGGCTCCCTTGGGTCTATCAGGGCAGCAAAAGTTTGAGGTGGGGACAACTTCGGTGTGGGGTGCATCCTTCGATATAAGGATTTTTTGCAGTCAGGGCTAGGGGCCCCTGGGCACATCCTTTGGCCATTTTCCCTGGGAAAGAAAACTCAGCAGTCCAGGTTCCTGATGTCAGTTTGTAGGGCTCCCTTGGGTCTATCAGGGCAGCACAAGTTTGAGGTGGGGACAACTTCGGTGTGGGCTCCATCCTTCGATATAAGGATTTTTTGCAGTCAGGGCCAGGGGCCCCTGGGCACATCCTTTTTCCATTTTCCCTGGGAAAGAAAACTCAGCACTCCAGGTTCCTGATGTCAGTTTGTAGGGCTCCCTTGGGTCTATCAGGGCAGCACAAGTTTGAGGTGGGGACAACTTCGGTGTGGGGTCCATCCTTCGATATAAGGATTTTTTGTAGTGAGGCCCCAAACAAGGGCCAGGGGCCCCTGGGCACATCCTTTTTCCATTTTCCCTGGGAAAGAAAACTCAGCAGTCCAGGTTCCTGATGTCAGTTTGTAGGGCTCCCCTGGGTGTATCAGGGCAGCACAAGTTTGAGGTGGGGACATCTTCGGTTTGGGGTCCATCCTTCGATATAAGAATTTTTTGCAGTGAGGCCGCAGCCCAGGGCCAGGGGCCCCTGGGCACATCCTTTTTCCATTTTCCCTGGGAAAGAAAACTCAGCAGTCCAGGTTCCTGATGTCAGTTTGTAGGGCTCCCTTGGGTCTATCAGGGCAGCACAAGTTTGAGGTGGGGACAACTTTGGTGTGGGCTCCATCCTTCGATATAAGGATTTTTTGTAGTGAGGCCACAGCCCAGGACCAGGGACCCCTGGGCACATCCTTTTTCCATTTTCCCTGGGAAAGAAAACTCAGCAGTCCATGTTCCTGATGTCAGTTTGTAGGGCTCCCTTGGGTCTATCAGGGCAGCACAAGTTTGAGGTGGGGACAACTTCGGTGTGGGGTCCATCCTTCGATATATGGATTTTTTGCAGTCAGGGCCAGGGGCCCCTGGGCACAACCTTTGGCCATTTTCCCTGGGAAAGAAAACTAAACAGTCCAGGTTCCTGATGTCAGTTTGTAGGGCTCCCTTGGGTGTATCAGGGTAGCACAAGTTTGAGGTGGGGACAACTTCGGTGTGGGGTCCATCCTTCGATATAAGGATTTTTTGCAGTCAGGGCCAGGGGCCCCTGGGCACATCCTTTTTCCATTTTCCCTGGGAAAGAAAACTCAGCAGTCCAGGTTCCTGATGTCAGTTTGTAGGGCTCCCTTGGGTCTATCAGGGCAGCACAAGTTTGAGGTGGGGACAACTTCGGTGTGGGCTCCATCCTTCGATATAAGGATTTTTTGTAGTGAGGCCCCAGCCCAGGGCCAGGGGCCCCTGGGCACATCCTTTTTCCATTTTCCCTGGGAAAGAAAACTCAGCAGTCCAGGTTCCTGATGTCAGTTTGTAGGGCTCCCTTGGGTGTATCAGGGCAGCACAAGTTTGAGGTGGGGACAACTTCGGTGTGGGGTCCATCCTTCGATATAAGGATTTTTTGCAGTCAGGGCCAGGGGCCCCTGGGCACATTCTTTTTCCATTTTCCCTGGGAAAGAAAACTCAGCAGTCCAGGTTCCTGATGTCAGTTTGTAGGGCTCCCTTGGGTCTATCAGGGCAGCACAAGTTTGAGGTGGGGACAACTTCGGTGTGGGGTCCATCCTTCGATATAAGGATTTTTTGCAGTCAGGGCCAGGGGCCCCTGGGCACATCCTTTTTCCAGTTTCCCTGGGAAAGAAAACTCAGCAGTCCAGGTTCCTGATGTCAGTTTGTAGGGCTCCCTTGGGTCTATCAGGGCAGCACAAGTTTGAGGTGGGGACAACTTCGGTGTGGGGTCCATCCTTCGATATAAGGATTTTTTGTAGTGAGGCCACAGCCCAGGACCAGGGACCCCTGGGCACATCCTTTTTCCATTTTCCCTGGGAAAGAAAACTAAACAGTCCAGGTTCCTGATGTCAGTTTGTAGGGCTCCCTTGGGTCTATCAGGGTAGCACAAGTTTGAGGTGGGGACAACTTCGGTGTGGGGTCCATCCTTCGATATAAGGATTTTTTGTAGTGAGGCCGCAGCCCAGGTCCAGGGGCCCCTGGGCACATCCTTTTTCCATTTTCCCTGGGAAAGAAAACTCAGCAGTCCAGGTTCCTGATGTCAGTTTGTAGGGCTCCCTTGGGTCTATCAGGGCAGCACAAGTTTGAGGTGGGGACAACTTCGTTGTGGGCTCCATCCTTCGATATAAGGATTTTTTGCAGTTAGCCCTAGCCCAGGGCCAGGGGCCCCTGGGCACAACCTTTTTCCATTTTCCCTGGGAAAGAAAACTCAGCAGTCCAGGTTCCTGATGTCAGTTTGTAGGGCTCCCTTGGGTCTATCAGGGCAGCACAAGTTTGAGGTGGGGACAACTTCGGTGTGGGGTCCATCCTTCGATATAAGGATTTTTTGCAGTCAGGGCCAGGGACCCCTAGGCACATCCTTTTTCCATTTTCCCTGGGAAAGAAAACTCAGCAGTCCAGGTTCCTGATGTCAGTTTGTAGGGCTCCCTTGGGTCTATCAGGGCAGCACAAGTTTGAGGTGGGGACAACTTCGGTGTGGGGTCCATCCTTCGATATATGGATTTTTTGCAGTAAGGGCCAGGGGCCCCTGGGCACATCCTTTTTCCATTTTCCCTGGGAAAGAAAACTAAGCAGTCCAGGTTCCTGATGTCAGTTTGTAGGGCTCCCTTGGGTGTATCAGGGCAGCACAAGTTTGAGGTGGGGACAACTTCGGTGTGGGGTCCATCCTTCGATATAACGATTTTTTGCAGTCAGGGCCAGGGGCCCCTGTGCACATCCTTTTTCCATTTTCCCTGGGAAAGAAAACTCAGCACTCCAGGTTCCTGATGTCAGTTTGTAGGGCTCCCTTGGGTCTATCAGGGCAGCACAAGTTTGAGGTGGGGACAACTTCGGTGTGGGGTCCATCCTTCGATATAAGGATTTTTTGCAGTCAGGGCCAGGGGCCCCTGGGCACATCCTTTTTCCAGTTTCCCTGGGAAAGAAAACTCAGCAGTCCAGGTTCCTGATGTCAGTTTGTAGGGCTCCCTTGGGTCTATCAGGGCAGCACAAGTTTGAGGTGGGGACAACTTCGGTGTGGGCTCCATCCTTCGATATAAGGATTTTTTGTAGTGAGGCCCCAAACAAGGGCCAGGGGCCCCTGGGCACATCCTTTTTCCATTTTCCCTGGGAAAGAAAACTCAGCAGTCCAGGTTCCTGATGTCAGTTTGTAGGGCTCCCTTGGGTCTATCAGGGCAGCACAAGTTTGAGGTGGGGACATCTTCGGTTTGGGGTCCATCCTTCGATATAAGGATTTTTTGCAGTGAGGCCCCAGCCCAGGGCCAGTGGCCCCTGGGCACATCCTTTTTCCATTTTCCCTGGGAAAGAAAACTCAGCAGTCCAGGTTCCTGATGTCAGTTTGTAGGGCTCCCTTGGGTCTATCAGGGCAGCACAAGTTTGAGGTGGGGACAACTTTGGTGTGGGCTCCATCCTTCGATATAAGGATTTTTTGCAGTGAGGCCACAGCCCAGGACCAGGGACCCCTGGGCACATCCTTTTTCCATTTTCCCTGGGAAAGAAAACTCAGCAGTCCAGGTTCCTGATGTCAGTTTGTAGGGCTCCCTTGGGTCTATCAGGGCAGCGCAAGTTTGAGGTGGGGACAACTTCGGTGTGGGGTCCATCCTTCGATATACGGATTTTTTTCAGTCAGGGCCAGGGGCCCCTGGGCACATCCTTTTTCCATTTTCCCTGGGAAAGAAAACTCAGCAGTCCAGGTTCCTGATGTCAGTTTGTAGGGCTCCCTTGGGTCTATCAGGGCAGCACAAGTTTGAGGTGGGGACAACTTCGTTGTGGGCTCCATCCTTCGATATAAGGATTTTTTGCAGTTAGCCCTAGCCCAGGGCCAGGGGCCCCTGGGCACAACCTTTTTCCATTTTCCCTGGGAAAGAAAACTCAGCAGTCCAGGTTCCTGATGTCAGTTTGTAGGGCTCCCTTGGGTCTATCAGGGCAGCACAAGTTTGAGGTGGGGACAACTTCGGTGTGGGGTCCATCCTTCGATATAAGGATTTTTTGCAGTCAGGGCCAGGGGCCCCTGGGCACATTCTTTTTCCATTTTCCCTGGGAAAGAAAACTCAGCAGTCCAGGTTCCTGATGTCAGTTTGTAGGGCTCCCTTGGGTCTATCAGGGCAGCACAAGTTTGAGGTGGGGACAACTTCGGTGTGGGCTCCATCCTTCGATATAAGGATTTTTTGCAGTCAGGGCCAGGGGCCCCTGGGCACATCCTTTTTCCAGTTTCCCTGGGAAAGAAAACTCAGCAGTCCAGGTTCCTGATGTCAGTTTGTAGGGCTCCCTTGGGTCTATCAGGGCAGCACAAGTTTGAGGTGGGGACAACTTCGGTGTGGGGTCCATCCTTCGATATAAGGATTTTTTGTAGTGAGGCCACAGCCCAGGACCAGGGACCCCTGGGCACATCCTTTTTCCATTTTCCCTGGGAAAGAAAACTCAGCAGTCCAGGTTCCTGATGTCAGTTTGTAGGGCTCCCTTGGGTGTATCAGGGCAGCACAAGTTAGAGGTGGGGACAACTTCGGTGTGGGGTCCATCCTTCGATATATGGATTTTTTGCAGTAAGGGCCAGGGGCCCCTGGGCACATCCTTTTTCCATTTTCCCTGGGAAAGAAAACTAAGCAGTCCAGGTTCCTGATGTCAGTTTGTAGGGCTCCCTTGGGTGTATCAGGGCAGCACAAGTTTGAGGTGGGGACAACTTCGGTGTGGGGTCCATCCTTCGATATAACGATTTTTTGCAGTCAGGGCCAGGGGCCCCTGTGCACATCCTTTTTCCATTTTCCCTGGGAAAGAAAACTCAGCACTCCAGGTTCCTGATGTCAGTTTGTAGGGCTCCCTTGGGTCTATCAGGGCAGCACAAGTTTGAGGTGGGGACAACTTCGGTGTGGGGTCCATCCTTCGATATAAGGATTTTTTGCAGTCAGGGCCAGGGGCCCCTGGGCACATCCTTTTTCCAGTTTCCCTGGGAAAGAAAACTCAGCAGTCCAGGTTCCTGATGTCAGTTTGTAGGGCTCCCTTGGGTCTATCAGGGCAGCACAAGTTTGAGGTGGGGACAACTTCGGTGTGGGCTCCATCCTTCGATATAAGGATTTTTTGTAGTGAGGCCCCAAACAAGGGCCAGGGGCCCCTGGGCACATCCTTTTTCCATTTTCCCTGGGAAAGAAAACTCAGCAGTCCAGGTTCCTGATGTCAGTTTGTAGGGCTCCCTTGGGTCTATCAGGGCAGCACAAGTTTGAGGTGGGGACATCTTCGGTTTGGGGTCCATCCTTCGATATAAGGATTTTTTGTAGTGAGGCCCCAGCCCAGGGCCAGTGGCCCCTGGGCACATCCTTTTTCCATTTTCCCTGGGAAAGAAAACTCAGCAGTCCAGGTTCCTGATGTCAGTTTGTAGGGCTCCCTTGGGTCTATCAGGGCAGCACAAGTTTGAGGTGGGGACAACTTTGGTGTGGGCTCCATCCTTCGATATAAGGATTTTTTGTAGTGAGGCCACAGCCCAGGACCAGGGACCCCTGGGCACAGCCTTTTTCCATTTTCCCTGGGAAAGAAAACTCAGCAGTCCAGGTTCCTGATGTCAGTTTGTAGGGCTCCCTTGGGTGTATGAGGGCAGCACAAGTTAGAGGTGGGGACAACTTCGGTGTGGGGTCCATCCTTCGATATATGGATTTTTTGCAGTCAGGGCCAGGGGCCCCTGGGCACATCCTTTTTCCATTTTCCCTGGGAAAGAAAACTAAACAGTCCAGGTTCCTGATGTCAGTTTGTAGGGCTCCCTTGGGTGTATCAGGGCAGCACAAGTTTGAGGTGGGGACAACTTCGGTGTGGGGTCCATCCTTCGATATAAGGATTTTTTGCAGTCAGGGACTGGGGCCCCTGGGCACATCCTTTTTCCATTTTCCCTGGGAAAGAAAACTCAGCAGTCCAGGTTCCTGATGTCAGTTTGTAGGGCTCCCTTGGGTCTATCAGGGCAGCACAAGTTTGAGGTGGGGACAACTTTGGTGTGGGCTCCATCCTTCGATATAAGGATTTTTTGTAGTGAGGCCACAGGCCAGGGCCAGGGACCCCTGGGCACATCCTTTTTCCATTTTCCCTGGGAAAGAAAACTCAGCAGTCCAGGTTCCTGATGTCAGTTTGTAGGGCTCCCTTGGGTCTATCAGGGCAGCACAAGTTTGAGGTGGGGACAACTTCGGTGTGGGGTCCATCCTTCGATATAAGGATTTTTGCAGTCAGGGCCAGGGGCCCCTTGGCACATCCTGTTTCCATTTTCCCTGGGAAAGAAAACTAAGCAGTCCAGGTTCCTGATGTCAGTTTGTAGGGCTCCCTTGGATGTATCAGGGTAGCACAAGTTTGAGGTGGGGACAACTTCGGTGTGGGGTCCATCCTTCGATATAAGGATTTTTTGCAGTCAGGGCCAGGGGCCCCTGGGCACATCCTTTTTCCATTTTCCCTGGGAAAGAAAACTCAGCAGTCCAGGTTCCTGATGTCAGTTTGTAGGGCTCCCTTGGGTCTATCAGGGCAGCACAAGTTTGAGGTGGGGACAACTTCGGTCTGGGGTCCATCCTTCGATATAAGGATTCTTTGCAGTCAGGACCCAACCCAGGGCCAGGGGCCCCTGGGCACATACTTTTTTCCATTTTCCCTGGGAAAGAAAACTCAGCAGTCCAGGTTCCTGATGTCAGTTTGTAGGGCTCCCTTGGGTCTATCAGGGCAGCAAAAGTTTGAGGTGGGGACAACTTCGGTGTGGGGTGCATCCTTCGATATAAGGATTTTTTGCAGTCAGGGCTAGGGGCCCCTGGGCACATCCTTTGGCCATTTTCCCTGGGAAAGAAAACTCAGCAGTCCAGGTTCCTGATGTCAGTTTGTAGGGCTCCCTTGGGTCTATCAGGGCAGCACAAGTTTGAGGTGGGGACAACTTCGGTGTGGGCTCCATCCTTCGATATAAGGATTTTTTGCAGTCAGGGCCAGGGGCCCCTGGGCACATCCTTTTTCCATTTTCCCTGGGAAAGAAAACTCAGCACTCCAGGTTCCTGATGTCAGTTTGTAGGGCTCCCTTGGGTCTATCAGGGCAGCACAAGTTTGAGGTGGGGACAACTTCGGTGTGGGGTCCATCCTTCGATATAAGGATTTTTTGTAGTGAGGCCCCAAACAAGGGCCAGGGGCCCCTGGGCACATCCTTTTTCCATTTTCCCTGGGAAAGAAAACTCAGCAGTCCAGGTTCCTGATGTCAGTTTGTAGGGCTCCCCTGGGTGTATCAGGGCAGCACAAGTTTGAGGTGGGGACATCTTCGGTTTGGGGTCCATCCTTCGATATAAGAATTTTTTGCAGTGAGGCCGCAGCCCAGGGCCAGGGGCCCCTGGGCACATCCTTTTTCCATTTTCCCTGGGAAAGAAAACTCAGCAGTCCAGGTTCCTGATGTCAGTTTGTAGGGCTCCCTTGGGTCTATCAGGGCAGCACAAGTTTGAGGTGGGGACAACTTTGGTGTGGGCTCCATCCTTCGATATAAGGATTTTTTGTAGTGAGGCCACAGCCCAGGACCAGGGACCCCTGGGCACATCCTTTTTCCATTTTCCCTGGGAAAGAAAACTCAGCAGTCCATGTTCCTGATGTCAGTTTGTAGGGCTCCCTTGGGTCTATCAGGGCAGCACAAGTTTGAGGTGGGGACAACTTCGGTGTGGGGTCCATCCTTCGATATATGGATTTTTTGCAGTCAGGGCCAGGGGCCCCTGGGCACAACCTTTGGCCATTTTCCCTGGGAAAGAAAACTAAACAGTCCAGGTTCCTGATGTCAGTTTGTAGGGCTCCCTTGGGTGTATCAGGGTAGCACAAGTTTGAGGTGGGGACAACTTCGGTGTGGGGTCCATCCTTCGATATAAGGATTTTTTGCAGTCAGGGCCAGGGGCCCCTGGGCACATCCTTTTTCCATTTTCCCTGGGAAAGAAAACTCAGCAGTCCAGGTTCCTGATGTCAGTTTGTAGGGCTCCCTTGGGTCTATCAGGGCAGCACAAGTTTGAGGTGGGGACAACTTCGGTGTGGGCTCCATCCTTCGATATAAGGATTTTTTGTAGTGAGGCCCCAGCCCAGGGCCAGGGGCCCCTGGGCACATCCTTTTTCCATTTTCCCTGGGAAAGAAAACTCAGCAGTCCAGGTTCCTGATGTCAGTTTGTAGGGCTCCCTTGGGTCTATCAGGGCAGCACAAGTTTGAGGTGGGGACAACTTTGGTGTGGGCTCCATCCTTCGATATAAGGATTTTTTGTAGTGAGGCCACAGCCCAGGACCAGGGACCCCTGGGCACATCCTTTTTCCATTTTCCCTGGGAAAGAAAACTCAGCAGTCCAGGTTCCTGATGTCAGTTTGTAGGGCTCCCTTGGGTCTATCAGGGCAGCACAAGTTTGAGGTGGGGACAACTTCGGTGTGGGGTCCATCCTTCGATATATGGATTTTTTGCAGTCAGGGCCAGGGGCCCCTGGGCACATCCTTTTTCCATTTTCCCTGGGAAAGAAAACTAAACAGTCCAGGTTCCTGATGTCAGTTTGTAGGGCTCCCTTGGGTGTATCAGGGTAGCACAAGTTTGAGGTGGGGACAACTTTGGTGTGGGGTCCATCCTTCGATATAAGGATTTTTTGCAGTCAGGGCCAGGGGCCCCTGGGCACATCCTTTTTCCATTTTCCCTGGGAAAGAAAACTCAGCAGTCCAGGTTCCTGATGTCACTTTGTAGGGCTCCCTTGGGTCTATCAGGGCAGCACAAGTTTGAGGTGGGGACAACTTCGGTGTGGGGTCCATCCTTCGATATAAGGATTTTTTGCAGTCAGGGCCAGGGGCCCCTGGGCACATCCTTTTTCCATTTTCCCTGGGAAAGAAAACTCAGCAGTCCAGGTTCCTGATGTCAGTTTGTAGGGCTCCCTTGGGTCTATCAGGGCAGCACAGGTTTGAGGTGGGGACAACTTCGGTGTGGGGTCCATCCTTCGATATAAGGATTCTTTGCAGTCAGGGCCCAACCCAGGGCCAGGGGCCCCTGGGCACATCCTTTTTCCATTTTCCCTGGGAAAGAAAACTCAGCAGTCCAGGTTCCTGATGTCAGTTTGTAGGGCTCCCTTGGGTCTATCAGGGCAGCACAAGCTTGAGGTGGGGACAACTTCGGTGTGGGGTCCATCCTTCGATATAAGGATTCTTTGCAGTCAGAACCAGGGGCCCCCTGGCACAACCTTTTTCCATTTTCCCTGGGAAAGAAAACTCAGCAGTCCAGGTTCCTGATGTCAGTTTGTAGGGCTCCCTTGGGTCTATCAGGGCTGCACAAGTTTGAGGTGGGGATAACTTCGGTGTGGGGTCCATCCTTCGATATAAGGATTTTTTGTAGTGAGGCCCCAGCCCAGGTCCAGGGGCCCCTGGGCACATCCTTTTTCCATTTTCCCTGGGAAAGAAAACTCAGCAGTCCAGGTTCCTGATGTCAGTTTTTAGGGCTCCCCTGGGTGTATCAGGGCAGCACAAGTTTGAGGTGGGGACATCTTCGGTTTGGGGTCCATCCTTCGATATAAGGATTTTTTGCAGTGAGGCCCCAGCCCAGGGCCAGGGGCCCCTGGGCACATCCTTTTTCCATTTTCCCTGGGAAAGAAAACTCAGCAGTCCAGGTTCCTGATGTCAGTTTGTAGGGCTCCCTTGGGTCTATCAGGGCAGCGCAAGTTTGAGGTGGGGACAACTTCGGTGTGGGGTCCATCCTTCGATATAATGATTTTTTGCAGTCAGGGCCAGGGGCCCCTGGGCACATCCTTTTTCCATTTTCCCTGGGAAAGAAAACTCAGCACTCCAGGTTCCTGATGTCAGTTTGTAGGGCTCCCTTGGGTCTATCAGGGCAGCACAAGTTTGAGGTGGGGACAACTTTGGTGTGGGCTCCATCCTTCGATATAAGGATTTTTTGCAGTCAGGGCCAGGGGCCCCTGGGCACATCCTTTTTCCAGTTTCCCTGGGAAAGAAAACTCAGCAGTCCAGGTTCCTGATGTCAGTTTGTAGGGCTCCCTTGGGTCTATCAGGGCAGCACAAGTTTGAGGTGGGGACAACTTCGGTGTGGGCTCCATCCTTCGATATAAGGATTTTTTGTAGTGAGGCCCCAGCCCAGGGCCAGGGGCCCCTGGGCACATCCTTTTTCCATTTTCCCTGGGAAAGAAAACTCAGCAGTCCAGGTTCCTGATGTCAGTTTGTAGGGTTCCCCTGGGTGTATCAGGGCAGCACAAGTTTGAGGTGGGGACATTTTCGGTTTGGGGTCCATCCTTCGATATAAGGATTTTTTGCAGTGAGGCCCCAGCCCAGGGCCAGGGGCCCCTGGGCACGACCTTTTTCCATTTTCCCTGGGAAAGAAAACTCAGCACTCCAGGTTCCTGATGTCAGTTTGTAGGGCTCCCTTGGGTCTATCAGGGCAGCACAAGTTTGAGGTGGGGACAACTTTGGTGTGGGCTCCATCCTTCGATATAAGGATTTTTTGCAGTCAGGGCCAGGGGCCCCTGGGCATATCCTTTTTCCATTTTCCTTGGGAAAGAAAACTCAGTAGTCCAGGTTCCTGATGTCAGTTTGTAGGGCTCCCTTGGGTGTATCAGGGTAGCACAAGTTTGAGGTGGGGACAACTTTGGTGTGGGCTCCATCCTTCGATATAAGGATTTTTTGCAGTCAGGGCCAGGGGCCCCTGGGCACAACCTTTTTCCATTTTCCCTGGGAAAGAAAACTCAGCAGTCCAGGTTCCTGATGTCAGTTTGTAGGGTTCCCTTGGATGTATCAGGGAAGCACAAGTTTGAGGTGGGGACAACTTTGGTGTGGGGTCCATCCTTCGATATAAGGATTTTTTGCAGTCAGGGCCAGGGGCCCCTGGGCACATCCTTTTTCCATTTTCCCTGGGAAAGAAAACTCAGCAGTCCAGGTTCCTGATGTCAGTTTGTAGGGCTCCCTTGGGTCTATCAGGGCAGCACAAGTTTGAGGTGGGGACAACTTTGGTGTGGGCTCCATCCTTCTATATAAGGATTTTTTGTAGTGAGGCCACAGCCCAGGGCCAGGGGCCCCTGGGCACATCCTTTTTCCATTTTCCCTGGGAAAGAAAACTCAGCAGTCCAGGTTCCTGATGTCAGTTTGTAGGGCTCCCTTGGGTGTATCAGGGCTGCACAAGTGTGAGGTGGGGAGAACTTCGGTGTGGGGTCCATCCTTCGATATAAGGATTCTTTGCAATCAGGGCTAGGGGCCACTGGGCACATCCTTTTTCCATTTTCCCTGGGAAAGAAAACTAAGCAGTCCAGGTTCCTGATGTCAGTTTGTAGGGTTCCCTTGGGTCTATCAGGGCAGCACAAGTTTGATGTGGGGACAATTTCGTTGTGGGCTCCATCCTTCGATATAAGGATTTTTTGCAGTGAGGACACAGCCCAGGGCCAGGGGCCCCTGGGCACAACCTCTTTCCATTTTCCCTGGGAAAGAAAACTCAGCAGTCCAGGTTCCTGATGTCAGTTTGTTGGGCTCCCTTGGGTCTATCAGGGCAGCACAAGTTTGAGGTGGGGACAACTTTGGTGTGGGCTCCATCCTTCGATATAAGGATTTTTTGCAGTCAGGGCCAGGGGCCCCTGGGCATATCCTTTTACCATTTTCCCCGGGAAAGAAAACTCAGTAGTCCAGGTTCCTGATGTCAGTTTGTAGGGCTCCCTTGGGTCTATCAGGGCAGCACAAGTTTGAGGTGGGGACAACTTTGGTGTGGGCTCCATCCTTCGATATAAGGATTTTTTGCAGTCAGGGCCAGGGGCCCCTGGGCACAACCTTTTTCCATTTTCCCTGGGAAAGAAAACTCAGCAGTCCAGGTTCCTGATGTCAGTTTGTAGGGCTCCCTTGGATGTATCAGGGAAGCACAAGTTTGAGGTGGGGACAACTTTGGTGTGGGCTCCATCCTTCGATATAAGGATTTTTTGCAGTCAGGGCCAGGGGCCCCTGGGCACATCCTTTTTCCATTTTCCCTGGGAAAGAAAACTCAGCAGTCCAGGTTCCTGATGTCAGTTTGTAGGGCTCCCTTGGGTCTATCAGGGCAGCACAAGTTTGAGGTGGGGACAACTTTGGTGTGGGCTCCATCCTTCTATATAAGGATTTTTTGTAGTGAGGCCACAGCCCAGGGCCAGGGGCCCCTGGGCACATCCTTTTTCCATTTTCCCTGGGAAAGAAAACTCAGCAGTCCAGGTTCCTGATGTCAGTTTGTAGGGCTCCCTTGGGTGTATCAGGGCTGCACAAGTTTGAGGTGGGGACAACTTCGGTGTGGGGTCCATCCTTCGATATAAGGATTCTTTGCAATCAGGGCTAGGGGCCCCTGGGCACATCCTTTTTCCATTTTCCCTGGGAAAGAAAACTAAGCAGTCCAGGTTCCTGATGTCAGTTTGTAGGGCTCCCTTGGGTCTATCAGGGCAGCACAAGTTTGAGGTGGGGACAACTTCGGTGTGGGGTCCATCCTTCGATATAAGGATTTTTTGCAGTCAGGGCCAGGGGCCCCTGGGCACATCCTTTTTCCAGTTTCCCTGGGAAAGAAAACTCAGCAGTCCAGGTTCCTGATGTCAGTTTGTAGGGCTCCCTTGGGTGTATCAGGGCTGCACAAGTTTGAGGTGGGGACAACTTCGGTGTGGGGTCCATCCTTCGATATAAGGATTTTTTGCAGTCAGGGCCAGGGGCCCCTGGGCACAACCTTTTTCCAGTTTCCCTGGGAAAGAAAACTCAGCAGTCCAGGTTCCTGATGTCAGTTTGTAGGGCTCCCTTGGGTCTATCAGAGCAGCACAAGTTTGAGGTGGGGACATCTTCGGTTTGGGGTCCATCCTTCGATATAAGGATTTTTTGCAGTGAGGCCCCAGCCCAGGGCCAGGGGCCCCTGGGCACAAGATTTTTCCATTTTCCCTGGGAAAGAAAACTCAGCAGTCCAGGTTCCTGATGTCAGTTTTTAGGGTTCCCTTGGATGTATCAGGGAAGCACAAGTTTGAGGTGGGGACAACTTTGGTGTGGGGTCCATCCTTCGATATAAGGATTTTTTGCAGTCAGGGCCAGGGGTCCCTGGGCACATCCTTTTTCCATTTTCCCTGGGAAAGAAAACTCAGCAGTCCAGGTTCCTGATGTCAGTTTGTAGGGCTCCCTTGGGTCTATCAGGGCAGCACAAGTTTGAGGTGGGGACAACTTCGTTGTGGGCTCCATCCTTCGATATAAGGATTTTTTGCAGTGAGGCCACAGCCCAGGGCCAGGGGCCCCTGGGCACAACCTTTTTCCATTTTCCCTGGGAAAGAAAACTCAGCAGTCCAGGTTCCTGATGTCAGTTTGTAGGGCTCCCTTGGGTCTATCAGGGCAGCACAAGTTTGAGGTGGGGACAACTTCGGTGTGGGGTCCATCCTTCGATATAAGGATTTTTTGCAGTCAGGGCCAGGGACCCCTGGGCACATCCTTTTTCCATTTT
Source organism: Lonchura striata (assembly GCF_046129695.1). Lineage (NCBI taxonomy): Eukaryota > Metazoa > Chordata > Aves > Passeriformes > Estrildidae > Lonchura > Lonchura striata. Next base: position 473,467 of record NC_134623.1, read on the forward strand.
CCCTGGGAAAGAAAACTCAGCAGTCCAGGTTCCTGATGTCAGTTTGTAGGGCTCCCTTGGGTCTATCAGGGCAGCACAAGTTTGAGGTGGGGACAACTTTGGTGTGGGCTCCATCCTTCGATATAAGGATTTTTTGTAGTGAGGCCACAGCCCAGGACCAGGGACCCCTGGGCACATCCTTTTTCCATTTTCCCTGGGAAAGAAAACTAAGCAGTCCAGGTTCCTGATGTCAGTTTGTAGGGCTCCCTTGGGTGTATCAGGGTAGCACAAGTTTGAGGTGGGGACAACTTCGGTGTGGGGTCCATCCTTCGATATAACGATTTTTTGCAGTCAGGGCCAGGGGCCCCTGGGCACATCCTTTTTCCATTTTCCCTGGGAAAGAAAACTCAGCAGTCCAGGTTCCTGATGTCAGTTTGTAGGGCTCCCCTGGGTGTATCAGGGCAGCACAAGTTTGAGGTGGGGACAACTTTGGTGTGGGCTCCATCCTTCGATATAAGGATTTTTTGCAGTCAGGGCCAGGGGCCCCTGGGCATATCCTTTTTCCATTTTCCCTGGGAAAGAAAACTCAGCAGTCCAGGTTCCTGATGTCAGTTTGTAGGGCTCCCTTGGGTCTATCAGGGCAGCACAAGTTTGAGGTGGGGACAACTTTGGTGTGGGCTCCATCCTTCTATATAAGGATTTTTTGTAGTGAGGCCACAGCCCAGGGCCAGGGACCCCTGGGCACATCCTTTTTCCATTTTCCCTGGGAAAGAAAACTCAGCAGTCCAGGTTCCTGATGTCAGTTTGTAGGGCTCCCTTGGGTGTATCAGGGCTGCACAAGTTTGAGGTGGGGACAACTTCGGTGTGGGGTCCATCCTTCGATATAAGGATTCGTTGCAATCAGGGCTAGGGGCCCCTGGGCACATCCTTTTTCCATTTTCCCTGGGAAAGAAAACTAAGCAGTCCAGGTTCCTGATGTCAGTTTGTAGGGTTCCCTTGGGTCTATCAGGGCAGCACAAGTTTGATGTGGGGACAACTTCGGTGTGGGCTCCATCCTTCGATATAAGGATTTTTTGTAGTGAGGCCACAGCCCAGGACCAGGGACCCCTGGGCACATCCTTTTTCCATTTTCCCTGGGAAAGAAAACTCAGCAGTCCAGGTTCCTGATGTCAGTTTGTAGGGCTCCCTTGGGTCTATCAGGGCAGCGCAAGTTTGAGGTGGGGACAACTTCGGTGTGGGGTCCATCCTTCGATATAAGGATTCTTTGCAGTCAGGGCCAGGGGCCCCTGGGCACATCCTTTTTCCAGTTTCCCTGGGAAAGAAAACTCAGCACTCCAGGTTCCTGATGTCAGTTTGTAGGGCTCCCTTGGGTCTATCAGGGCAGCACAAGTTAGAGGTGGGGACAACTTTGGTGTGGGCTCCATCCTTCGATATAAGGATTTTTTGTAGTGAGGCCCCAAACAAGGGCCAGGGGCCCCTGGGCACATCCTTTTTCCATTTTCCCTGGGAAAGAAAACTCAGCAGTCCAGGTTCCTGATGTCAGTTTGTAGGGCTCCCCTGGGTGTATCAGGGCAGCACAGGTTTGAGGTGGGGACATCTTCGGTTTGGGGTCCATCCTTCGATATAAGGATTTTTTGCAGTGAGGCCACAGCCCAGGGCCAGGGACCCCTGGGCACAACCTTTTTCCATTTTCCCTGGGAAAGAAAACTCAGCAGTCCAGGTTCCTGATGTCAGTTTCTAGGGCTCCCTTGGGTCTATCAGGGCAGCACAAGTTTGAGGTGGGGACAACTTCGGTGTGGGGTCCATCCTTCGATATAAGGATTTTTTGCAGTCAGGGCCAGGGGCCCCTGGGCACATCCTTTTTCCATTTTCCCTGGGAAAGAAAACTCAGCAGTCCAGGTTCCTGATGTCAGTTTGTAGGGCTCCCTTGGGTCTATCAGGGCAGCACAAGTTTGAGGTGGGGACAACTTTGGTGTGGGCTCCATCCTTCGATATAAGGATTTTTTGTAGTGAGGCCACAGCCCAGGACCAGGGACCCCTGGGCACATCCTTTTTCCATTTTCCCTGGGAAAGAAAACTCAGCAGTCCAGGTTCCTGATGTCAGTTTGTAGGGCTCCCTTGGGTCTATCAGGGCAGCACAAGTTTGAGGTGGGGACAACTTCGGTGTGGGGTCCATCCTTCGATATAAGGATTTTTTGCAGTCAGGGCCAGGGGCCCCTGGGCACATCCTTTTTCCATTTTCCCTGGGAAAGAAAACTCAGCAGTCCAGGTTCCTGATGTCAGTTTGTAGGGCTCACCTGGGTGTATCAGGGCAGCACAAGTTTGAGGTGGGGACATCTTCGGTTTGGGGTCCATCCTTCGATATAAGGATTTTTTGCAGTGAGGCCCCAGCCCAGGGCCAGGGGCCCCTGGGCACATCCTTTTTCCATTTTCCCTGGGAAAGAAAACTCAGCAGTCCAGGTTCCAGATGTCAGTTTGTAGGGCTCCCTTGGATCTATCAGGGCAGCACAAGTTTGAGGTGGGGACAACTTTGGTGTGGGCTCCATCCTTCGATATAAGGATTTTTTGCAGTCAGGGCCAGGGGCCCCTGGGCATATCCTTTTTCCATTTTCCCTGGGAAAGAAAACTCAGTAGTCCAGGTTCCTGATGTCAGTTTGTAGGGCTCCCTTGGGTCTATCAGGGCAGCACAAGTTTGAGGTGGGGACAACTTCGGTGTGGGCTCCATCCTTCGATATAAGGATTTTTTGCAGTCAGGGCCAGGGGCCCCTGGGCACAACCTTTTTCCATTTTCCCTGGGAAAGAAAACTCAGCAGTCCAGGTTCCTGATGTCAGTTTGTAGGGCTCCCTTGGGTGTATCAGGGTAGCACAAGTTTGAGGTGGGGACAACTTTGGTGTGGGGTCCATCCTTCGATATAAGGATATTTTGCAGTCAGGGCCAGGGGCCCCTGGGCACATCCTTTTTCCATTTTCCCTGGGAAAGAAAACTCAGCAGTCCAGGTTCGTGATGTCAGTTTGTAGGGCTCCCTTGGGTCTATCAGGGCAGCACAAGTTTGAGGTGGGGACAACTTCGGTGTGGGGTCCATCCTTCGATATAAGGATTCTTTCCAGTCAGTGCCCAACCCAGGGCCAGGGGCCCTTGGGCACATCCTTTTAACATTTTCCCTGGGAAAGAAAACTCAGCAGTCCAGGTTCCTGATGTCAGTTTGTAGGGCTCCCTTGGGTGTATCAGGGCAGCACAAGTTTGAGGTGGGGACAACTTCGGTGTGGGCTCCATCCTTCGATATAAGGATTTTTTGCAGTCAGGGCCAGGGGCCCCTGGGCACATCCTTTTTCCATTTTCCCTGGGAAAGAAAACTCAGCAGTCCAGGTTCCTGATGTCAGTTTGTAGGGCTCCCTTGGGTGTATCAGGGCTGCACAAGTTTGAGGTGGGGACAACTTTGGTGTGGGCTCCATCCTTCGATATAAGGATTTTTTGTAGTGAGGCCACAGCCCAGGACCAGGGACCCCTGGGCACATCCTTTTTCCATTTTCCCTGGGAAAGAAAACTCAGCAGTCCAGGTTCCTGATGTCAGTTTGTAGGGCTCCCTTGGGTCTATCAGGGCAGCACAAGTTTCAGGTGGGGACAACTTCGGTGTGGGGTCCATCCTTCGATATAAGGATTTTTTGCAGTCAGGGCCAGGGGCCCCTGGGCACATCCTTTTTCCATTTTCCCTGAGAAAGAAAACTCAGCAGTCCAGGTTCCTGATGTCAGTTTGTAGGGCTCACCTGGGTGTATCAGGGCAGCACAAGTTTGAGGTGGGGACATCTTCGGTTTGGGCTCCATCCTTCGATATAAGGATTTTTTGCAGTGAGGCCCCAGCCCAGGGCCAGGGGCCCCTGGGCACATCCTTTTTCCATTTTCCCTGGGAAAGAAAACTCAGCAGTCCAGGTTCCAGATGTCAGTTTGTAGGGCTCCCTTGGATCTATCAGGGCAGCACAAGTTTGAGGTGGGGACAACTTTGGTGTGGGCTCCATCCTTCGATATAAGGATTTTTTGCAGTCAGGGCCAGGGGCCCCTGGGCATATCCTTTTTCCATTTTCCCTGGGAAAGAAAACTCAGTAGTCCAGGTTCCTGATGTCAGTTTGTAGGGCTCCCTTGGGTCTATCAGGGCAGCACAAGTTTGAGGTGGGGACAACTTCGGTGTGGGCTCCATCCTTCGATATAAGGATTTTTTGCAGTCAGGGCCAGGGGCCCCTGGGCACAACCTTTTTCCATTTTCCCTGGGAAAGAAAACTCAGCAGTCCAGGTTCCTGATGTCAGTTTGTAGGGCTCCCTTGGGTGTATCAGGGTAGCACAAGTTTGAGGTGGGGACAACTTTGGTGTGGGGTCCATCCTTCGATATAAGGATATTTTGCAGTCAGGGCCAGGGGCCCCTGGGCACATCCTTTTTCCATTTTCCCTGGGAAAGAAAACTCAGCACTCCAGGTTCCTGATGTCAGTTTGTAGGGCTCCCTTGGGTCTATCAGGGCAGCACAAGTTTGAGGTGGGGACAACTTCGGTGTGGGGTCCATCCTTCGATATAAGGATTCTTTCCAGTCAGTGCCCAACCCAGGGCCAGGGGCCCTTGGGCACATCCTTTTAACATTTTCCCTGGGAAAGAAAACTCAGCAGTCCAGGTTCCTGATGTCAGTTTGTAGGGCTCCCTTGGGTGTATCAGGGCTGCACAAGTTTGAGGTGGGGACAACTTCGGTGTGGGCTCCATCCTTCGATATAAGGATTTTTTGCAGTCAGGGCCAGGGGCCCCTGGGCACATCCTTTTTCCATTTTCCCTGGGAAAGAAAACTCAGCAGTCCAGGTTCCTGATGTCAGTTTGTAGGGCTCCCTTGGGTGTATCAGGGCTGCACAAGTTTGAGGTGGGGACAACTTCGGTGTGGGGTTCATCCTTCGATATAAGGATTCTTTGCAATCAGGGCTAGGGGCCCCTGGGCACATCCTTTTTCCATTTTCCCTGGGAAAGAAAACTCAGCAGTCCAGGTTCCTGATGTCAGTTTGTAGGGCTCCCCTGGGTGTATCAGGGCTGCACAAGTTTGCGGTGGGGACATCTTCGGTTTGGGGTCCATCCTTCGATATAAGGATTTTTTGCAGTGAGGCCCCAGCCCAGGGCCAGGGGCCCCTGGGCACAACCTTTTTCCATTTTCCCTGGGAAAGAAAACTCAGCACTCCAGGTTCCTGATGTCAGTTTGTAGGGCTCCCTTGGGTCTATCAGGGCAGCACAAGTTTGAGGTGGGGACAACTTCGGTGTGGGGTCCATCCTTCGATATAAGGATTCTTTCCAGTCAGTGCCCAACCCAGGGCCAGGGGCCCGTGGGCACATCCTTTTAACATTTTCCCTGGGAAAGAAAACTCAGCAGTCCAGGTTCCTGATGTCAGTTTGTAGGGCTCCCTTGGGTGTATCAGGGCAGCACAAGTTTGAGGTGGGGACAACTTCGGTGTGGGCTCCATCCTTCGATATAAGGATTTTTTGCAGTCAGGGCCAGGGGCCCCTGGGCACATCCTTTTTCCATTTTCCCTGGGAAAGAAAACTCAGCAGTCCAGGTTCCTGATGTCAGTTTGTAGGGCTCCCTTGGGTCTATCAGGGCAGCACAAGTTTGAGGTGGGGACAACTTCGGTGTGGGGTCCATCCTTCGATATAAGGATTTTTTGCAGTCAGGGCCAGGGGCCCCTGGGCACATCCTTTTTCCAGTTTCCCTGGGAAAGAAAACTCAGCAGTCCAGGTTCCTGATGTCAGTTTGTAGGGCTCCCTTGGGTCTATCAGGGCAGCACAAGTTTGAGGTGGGGACAACTTCGGTGTGGGCTCCATCCTTCGATATAAGGATTTTTTGTAGTGAGGCCCCAAACAAGGGCCAGGGGCCCCTGGGCACATCCTTTTTCCATTTTCCCTGGGAAAGAAAACTCAGCAGTCCAGGTTCCTGATGTCAGTTTGTAGGGCTCCCTTGGGTCTATCAGGGCAGCACAAGTTTGAGGTGGGGACATCTTCGGTTTGGGGTCCATCCTTCGATATAAGGATTTTTTGTAGTGAGGCCCCAGCCCAGGGCCAGTGGCCCCTGGGCACATCCTTTTTCCATTTTCCCTGGGAAAGAAAACTCAGCAGTCCAGGTTCCTGATGTCAGTTTGTAGGGCTCCCTTGGGTCTATCAGGGCAGCACAAGTTTGAGGTGGGGACAACTTTGGTGTGGGCTCCATCCTTCGATATAAGGATTTTTTGTAGTGAGGCCACAGCCCAGGACCAGGGACCCCTGGGCACAGCCTTTTTCCATTTTCCCTGGGAAAGAAAACTCAGCAGTCCAGGTTCCTGATGTCAGTTTGTAGGGCTCCCTTGGGTGTATGAGGGCAGCACAAGTTAGAGGTGGGGACAACTTCGGTGTGGGGTCCATCCTTCGATATATGGATTTTTTGCAGTCAGGGCCAGGGGCCCCTGGGCACATCCTTTTTCCATTTTCCCTGGGAAAGAAAACTAAACAGTCCAGGTTCCTGATGTCAGTTTGTAGGGCTCCCTTGGGTGTATCAGGGCAGCACAAGTTTGAGGTGGGGACAACTTCGGTGTGGGGTCCATCCTTCGATATAAGGATTTTTTGCAGTCAGGGACTGGGGCCCCTGGGCACATCCTTTTTCCATTTTCCCTGGGAAAGAAAACTCAGCAGTCCAGGTTCCTGATGTCAGTTTGTAGGGCTCCCTTGGGTCTATCAGGGCAGCACAAGTTTGAGGTGGGGACAACTTTGGTGTGGGCTCCATCCTTCGATATAAGGATTTTTTGTAGTGAGGCCACAGGCCAGGGCCAGGGACCCCTGGGCACATCCTTTTTCCATTTTCCCTGGGAAAGAAAACTCAGCAGTCCAGGTTCCTGATGTCAGTTTGTAGGGCTCCCTTGGGTCTATCAGGGCAGCACAAGTTTGAGGTGGGGACAACTTCGGTGTGGGGTCCATCCTTCGATATAAGGATTTTTGCAGTCAGGGCCAGGGGCCCCTTGGCACATCCTGTTTCCATTTTCCCTGGGAAAGAAAACTAAGCAGTCCAGGTTCCTGATGTCAGTTTGTAGGGCTCCCTTGGATGTATCAGGGTAGCACAAGTTTGAGGTGGGGACAACTTCGGTGTGGGGTCCATCCTTCGATATAAGGATTTTTTGCAGTCAGGGCCAGGGGCCCCTGGGCACATCCTTTTTCCATTTTCCCTGGGAAAGAAAACTCAGCAGTCCAGGTTCCTGATGTCAGTTTGTAGGGCTCCCTTGGGTCTATCAGGGCAGCACAAGTTTGAGGTGGGGACAACTTCGGTCTGGGGTCCATCCTTCGATATAAGGATTCTTTGCAGTCAGGACCCAACCCAGGGCCAGGGGCCCCTGGGCACATACTTTTTTCCATTTTCCCTGGGAAAGAAAACTCAGCAGTCCAGGTTCCTGATGTCAGTTTGTAGGGCTCCCTTGGGTCTATCAGGGCAGCAAAAGTTTGAGGTGGGGACAACTTCGGTGTGGGGTGCATCCTTCGATATAAGGATTTTTTGCAGTCAGGGCTAGGGGCCCCTGGGCACATCCTTTGGCCATTTTCCCTGGGAAAGAAAACTCAGCAGTCCAGGTTCCTGATGTCAGTTTGTAGGGCTCCCTTGGGTCTATCAGGGCAGCACAAGTTTGAGGTGGGGACAACTTTGGTGTGGGCTCCATCCTTCGATATAAGGATTTTTTGCAGTCAGGGCCAGGGGCCCCTGGGCACATCCTTTTTCCATTTTCCCTGGGAAAGAAAACTCAGCACTCCAGGTTCCTGATGTCAGTTTGTAGGGCTCCCTTGGGTCTATCAGGGCAGCACAAGTTTGAGGTGGGGACAACTTCGGTGTGGGGTCCATCCTTCGATATAAGGATTTTTTGTAGTGAGGCCCCAAACAAGGGCCAGGGGCCCCTGGGCACATCCTTTTTCCATTTTCCCTGGGAAAGAAAACTCAGCAGTCCAGGTTCCTGATGTCAGTTTGTAGGGCTCCCCTGGGTGTATCAGGGCAGCACAAGTTTGAGGTGGGGACATCTTCGGTTTGGGGTCCATCCTTCGATATAAGAATTTTTTGCAGTGAGGCCGCAGCCCAGGGCCAGGGGCCCCTGGGCACATCCTTTTTCCATTTTCCCTGGGAAAGAAAACTCAGCAGTCCAGGTTCCTGATGTCAGTTTGTAGGGCTCCCTTGGGTCTATCAGGGCAGCACAAGTTTGAGGTGGGGACAACTTTGGTGTGGGCTCCATCCTTCGATATAAGGATTTTTTGTAGTGAGGCCACAGCCCAGGACCAGGGACCCCTGGGCACATCCTTTTTCCATTTTCCCTGGGAAAGAAAACTCAGCAGTCCATGTTCCTGATGTCAGTTTGTAGGGCTCCCTTGGGTCTATCAGGGCAGCACAAGTTTGAGGTGGGGACAACTTCGGTGTGGGGTCCATCCTTCGATATATGGATTTTTTGCAGTCAGGGCCAGGGGCCCCTGGGCACAACCTTTGGCCATTTTCCCTGGGAAAGAAAACTAAACAGTCCAGGTTCCTGATGTCAGTTTGTAGGGCTCCCTTGGGTGTATCAGGGTAGCACAAGTTTGAGGTGGGGACAACTTCGGTGTGGGGTCCATCCTTCGATATAAGGATTTTTTGCAGTCAGGGCCAGGGGCCCCTGGGCACATCCTTTTTCCATTTTCCCTGGGAAAGAAAACTCAGCAGTCCAGGTTCCTGATGTCAGTTTGTAGGGCTCCCTTGGGTCTATCAGGGCAGCACAAGTTTGAGGTGGGGACAACTTCGGTGTGGGCTCCATCCTTCGATATAAGGATTTTTTGTAGTGAGGCCCCAGCCCAGGGCCAGGGGCCCCTGGGCACATCCTTTTTCCATTTTCCCTGGGAAAGAAAACTCAGCAGTCCAGGTTCCTGATGTCAGTTTGTAGGGCTCCCTTGGGTCTATCAGGGCAGCACAAGTTTGAGGTGGGGACAACTTTGGTGTGGGCTCCATCCTTCGATATAAGGATTTTTTGTAGTGAGGCCACAGCCCAGGACCAGGGACCCCTGGGCACATCCTTTTTCCATTTTCCCTGGGAAAGAAAACTCAGCAGTCCAGGTTCCTGATGTCAGTTTGTAGGGCTCCCTTGGGTCTATCAGGGCAGCACAAGTTTGAGGTGGGGACAACTTCGGTGTGGGGTCCATCCTTCGATATATGGATTTTTTGCAGTCAGGGCCAGGGGCCCCTGGGCACATCCTTTTTCCATTTTCCCTGGGAAAGAAAACTAAACAGTCCAGGTTCCTGATGTCAGTTTGTAGGGCTCCCTTGGGTGTATCAGGGTAGCACAAGTTTGAGGTGGGGACAACTTTGGTGTGGGGTCCATCCTTCGATATAAGGATTTTTTGCAGTCAGGGCCAGGGGCCCCTGGGCACATCCTTTTTCCATTTTCCCTGGGAAAGAAAACTCAGCAGTCCAGGTTCCTGATGTCACTTTGTAGGGCTCCCTTGGGTCTATCAGGGCAGCACAAGTTTGAGGTGGGGACAACTTCGGTGTGGGGTCCATCCTTCGATATAAGGATTTTTTGCAGTCAGGGCCAGGGGCCCCTGGGCACATCCTTTTTCCATTTTCCCTGGGAAAGAAAACTCAGCAGTCCAGGTTCCTGATGTCAGTTTGTAGGGCTCCCTTGGGTCTATCAGGGCAGCACAGGTTTGAGGTGGGGACAACTTCGGTGTGGGGTCCATCCTTCGATATAAGGATTCTTTGCAGTCAGGGCCCAACCCAGGGCCAGGGGCCCCTGGGCACATCCTTTTTCCATTTTCCCTGGGAAAGAAAACTCAGCAGTCCAGGTTCCTGATGTCAGTTTGTAGGGCTCCCTTGGGTCTATCAGGGCAGCACAAGCTTGAGGTGGGGACAACTTCGGTGTGGGGTCCATCCTTCGATATAAGGATTCTTTGCAGTCAGAACCAGGGGCCCCCTGGCACAACCTTTTTCCATTTTCCCTGGGAAAGAAAACTCAGCAGTCCAGGTTCCTGATGTCAGTTTGTAGGGCTCCCTTGGGTCTATCAGGGCTGCACAAGTTTGAGGTGGGGATAACTTCGGTGTGGGGTCCATCCTTCGATATAAGGATTTTTTGTAGTGAGGCCCCAGCCCAGGTCCAGGGGCCCCTGGGCACATCCTTTTTCCATTTTCCCTGGGAAAGAAAACTCAGCAGTCCAGGTTCCTGATGTCAGTTTTTAGGGCTCCCCTGGGTGTATCAGGGCAGCACAAGTTTGAGGTGGGGACATCTTCGGTTTGGGGTCCATCCTTCGATATAAGGATTTTTTGCAGTGAGGCCCCAGCCCAGGGCCAGGGGCCCCTGGGCACATCCTTTTTCCATTTTCCCTGGGAAAGAAAACTCAGCAGTCCAGGTTCCTGATGTCAGTTTGTAGGGCTCCCTTGGGTCTATCAGGGCAGCGCAAGTTTGAGGTGGGGACAACTTCGGTGTGGGGTCCATCCTTCGATATAATGATTTTTTGCAGTCAGGGCCAGGGGCCCCTGGGCACATCCTTTTTCCATTTTCCCTGGGAAAGAAAACTCAGCACTCCAGGTTCCTGATGTCAGTTTGTAGGGCTCCCTTGGGTCTATCAGGGCAGCACAAGTTTGAGGTGGGGACAACTTTGGTGTGGGCTCCATCCTTCGATATAAGGATTTTTTGCAGTCAGGGCCAGGGGCCCCTGGGCACATCCTTTTTCCAGTTTCCCTGGGAAAGAAAACTCAGCAGTCCAGGTTCCTGATGTCAGTTTGTAGGGCTCCCTTGGGTCTATCAGGGCAGCACAAGTTTGAGGTGGGGACAACTTCGGTGTGGGCTCCATCCTTCGATATAAGGATTTTTTGTAGTGAGGCCCCAGCCCAGGGCCAGGGGCCCCTGGGCACATCCTTTTTCCATTTTCCCTGGGAAAGAAAACTCAGCAGTCCAGGTTCCTGATGTCAGTTTGTAGGGTTCCCCTGGGTGTATCAGGGCAGCACAAGTTTGAGGTGGGGACATTTTCGGTTTGGGGTCCATCCTTCGATATAAGGATTTTTTGCAGTGAGGCCCCAGCCCAGGGCCAGGGGCCCCTGGGCACGACCTTTTTCCATTTTCCCTGGGAAAGAAAACTCAGCACTCCAGGTTCCTGATGTCAGTTTGTAGGGCTCCCTTGGGTCTATCAGGGCAGCACAAGTTTGAGGTGGGGACAACTTTGGTGTGGGCTCCATCCTTCGATATAAGGATTTTTTGCAGTCAGGGCCAGGGGCCCCTGGGCATATCCTTTTTCCATTTTCCTTGGGAAAGAAAACTCAGTAGTCCAGGTTCCTGATGTCAGTTTGTAGGGCTCCCTTGGGTGTATCAGGGTAGCACAAGTTTGAGGTGGGGACAACTTTGGTGTGGGCTCCATCCTTCGATATAAGGATTTTTTGCAGTCAGGGCCAGGGGCCCCTGGGCACAACCTTTTTCCATTTTCCCTGGGAAAGAAAACTCAGCAGTCCAGGTTCCTGATGTCAGTTTGTAGGGTTCCCTTGGATGTATCAGGGAAGCACAAGTTTGAGGTGGGGACAACTTTGGTGTGGGGTCCATCCTTCGATATAAGGATTTTTTGCAGTCAGGGCCAGGGGCCCCTGGGCACATCCTTTTTCCATTTTCCCTGGGAAAGAAAACTCAGCAGTCCAGGTTCCTGATGTCAGTTTGTAGGGCTCCCTTGGGTCTATCAGGGCAGCACAAGTTTGAGGTGGGGACAACTTTGGTGTGGGCTCCATCCTTCTATATAAGGATTTTTTGTAGTGAGGCCACAGCCCAGGGCCAGGGGCCCCTGGGCACATCCTTTTTCCATTTTCCCTGGGAAAGAAAACTCAGCAGTCCAGGTTCCTGATGTCAGTTTGTAGGGCTCCCTTGGGTGTATCAGGGCTGCACAAGTGTGAGGTGGGGAGAACTTCGGTGTGGGGTCCATCCTTCGATATAAGGATTCTTTGCAATCAGGGCTAGGGGCCACTGGGCACATCCTTTTTCCATTTTCCCTGGGAAAGAAAACTAAGCAGTCCAGGTTCCTGATGTCAGTTTGTAGGGTTCCCTTGGGTCTATCAGGGCAGCACAAGTTTGATGTGGGGACAATTTCGTTGTGGGCTCCATCCTTCGATATAAGGATTTTTTGCAGTGAGGACACAGCCCAGGGCCAGGGGCCCCTGGGCACAACCTCTTTCCATTTTCCCTGGGAAAGAAAACTCAGCAGTCCAGGTTCCTGATGTCAGTTTGTTGGGCTCCCTTGGGTCTATCAGGGCAGCACAAGTTTGAGGTGGGGACAACTTTGGTGTGGGCTCCATCCTTCGATATAAGGATTTTTTGCAGTCAGGGCCAGGGGCCCCTGGGCATATCCTTTTACCATTTTCCCTGGGAAAGAAAACTCAGTAGTCCAGGTTCCTGATGTCAGTTTGTAGGGCTCCCTTGGGTCTATCAGGGCAGCACAAGTTTGAGGTGGGGACAACTTTGGTGTGGGCTCCATCCTTCGATATAAGGATTTTTTGCAGTCAGGGCCAGGGGCCCCTGGGCACAACCTTTTTCCATTTTCCCTGGGAAAGAAAACTCAGCAGTCCAGGTTCCTGATGTCAGTTTGTAGGGCTCCCTTGGATGTATCAGGGAAGCACAAGTTTGAGGTGGGGACAACTTTGGTGTGGGCTCCATCCTTCGATATAAGGATTTTTTGCAGTCAGGGCCAGGGGCCCCTGGGCACATCCTTTTTCCATTTTCCCTGGGAAAGAAAACTCAGCAGTCCAGGTTCCTGATGTCAGTTTGTAGGGCTCCCTTGGGTCTATCAGGGCAGCACAAGTTTGAGGTGGGGACAACTTTGGTGTGGGCTCCATCCTTCTATATAAGGATTTTTTGTAGTGAGGCCACAGCCCAGGGCCAGGGGCCCCTGGGCACATCCTTTTTCCATTTTCCCTGGGAAAGAAAACTCAGCAGTCCAGGTTCCTGATGTCAGTTTGTAGGGCTCCCTTGGGTGTATCAGGGCTGCACAAGTTTGAGGTGGGGACAACTTCGGTGTGGGGTCCATCCTTCGATATAAGGATTCTTTGCAATCAGGGCTAGGGGCCCCTGGGCACATCCTTTTTCCATTTTCCCTGGGAAAGAAAACTAAGCAGTCCAGGTTCCTGATGTCAGTTTGTAGGGCTCCCTTGGGTCTATCAGGGCAGCACAAGTTTGAGGTGGGGACAACTTCGGTGTGGGGTCCATCCTTCGATATAAGGATTTTTTGCAGTCAGGGCCAGGGGCCCCTGGGCACATCCTTTTTCCAGTTTCCCTGGGAAAGAAAACTCAGCAGTCCAGGTTCCTGATGTCAGTTTGTAGGGCTCCCTTGGGTGTATCAGGGCTGCACAAGTTTGAGGTGGGGACAACTTCGGTGTGGGGTCCATCCTTCGATATAAGGATTTTTTGCAGTCAGGGCCAGGGGCCCCTGGGCACAACCTTTTTCCAGTTTCCCTGGGAAAGAAAACTCAGCAGTCCAGGTTCCTGATGTCAGTTTGTAGGGCTCCCTTGGGTCTATCAGAGCAGCACAAGTTTGAGGTGGGGACATCTTCGGTTTGGGGTCCATCCTTCGATATAAGGATTTTTTGCAGTGAGGCCCCAGCCCAGGGCCAGGGGCCCCTGGGCACAAGATTTTTCCATTTTCCCTGGGAAAGAAAACTCAGCAGTCCAGGTTCCTGATGTCAGTTTTTAGGGTTCCCTTGGATGTATCAGGGAAGCACAAGTTTGAGGTGGGGACAACTTTGGTGTGGGGTCCATCCTTCGATATAAGGATTTTTTGCAGTCAGGGCCAGGGGTCCCTGGGCACATCCTTTTTCCATTTTCCCTGGGAAAGAAAACTCAGCAGTCCAGGTTCCTGATGTCAGTTTGTAGGGCTCCCTTGGGTCTATCAGGGCAGCACAAGTTTGAGGTGGGGACAACTTCGTTGTGGGCTCCATCCTTCGATATAAGGATTTTTTGCAGTGAGGCCACAGCCCAGGGCCAGGGGCCCCTGGGCACAACCTTTTTCCATTTTCCCTGGGAAAGAAAACTCAGCAGTCCAGGTTCCTGATGTCAGTTTGTAGGGCTCCCTTGGGTCTATCAGGGCAGCACAAGTTTGAGGTGGGGACAACTTCGGTGTGGGGTCCATCCTTCGATATAAGGATTTTTTGCAGTCAGGGCCAGGGACCCCTGGGCACATCCTTTTTCCATTTTCCCTGGGAAAGAAAACTCAGCAGTCCAGGTTCCTGATGTCAGTTTGTAGGGCTCCCTTGGGTCTATCAGGGCAGCACAAGTTTGAGGTGGGGACAACTTTGGTGTGGGCTCCATCCTTCGATATAAGGATTTTTTGTAGTGAGGCCACAGCCCAGGACCAGGGACCCCTGGGCACATCCTTTTTCCATTTTCCCTGGGAAAGAAAACTAAGCAGTCCAGGTTCCTGATGTCAGTTTGTAGGGCTCCCTTGGGTGTATCAGGGTAGCACAAGTTTGAGGTGGGGACAACTTCGGTGTGGGGTCCATCCTTCGATATAACGATTTTTTGCAGTCAGGGCCAGGGGCCCCTGGGCACATCCTTTTTCCATTTTCCCTGGGAAAGAAAACTCAGCAGTCCAGGTTCCTGATGTCAGTTTGTAGGGCTCCCCTGGGTGTATCAGGGCAGCACAAGTTTGAGGTGGGGACAACTTTGGTGTGGGCTCCATCCTTCGATATAAGGATTTTTTGCAGTCAGGGCCAGGGGCCCCTGGGCATATCCTTTTTCCATTTTCCCTGGGAAAGAAAACTCAGCAGTCCAGGTTCCTGATGTCAGTTTGTAGGGCTCCCTTGGGTCTATCAGGGCAGCACAAGTTTGAGGTGGGGACAACTTTGGTGTGGGCTCCATCCTTCTATATAAGGATTTTTTGTAGTGAGGCCACAGCCCAGGGCCAGGGACCCCTGGGCACATCCTTTTTCCATTTTCCCTGGGAAAGAAAACTCAGCAGTCCAGGTTCCTGATGTCAGTTTGTAGGGCTCCCTTGGGTGTATCAGGGCTGCACAAGTTTGAGGTGGGGACAACTTCGGTGTGGGGTCCATCCTTCGATATAAGGATTCGTTGCAATCAGGGCTAGGGGCCCCTGGGCACATCCTTTTTCCATTTTCCCTGGGAAAGAAAACTAAGCAGTCCAGGTTCCTGATGTCAGTTTGTAGGGTTCCCTTGGGTCTATCAGGGCAGCACAAGTTTGATGTGGGGACAACTTCGGTGTGGGCTCCATCCTTCGATATAAGGATTTTTTGTAGTGAGGCCACAGCCCAGGACCAGGGACCCCTGGGCACATCCTTTTTCCATTTTCCCTGGGAAAGAAAACTCAGCAGTCCAGGTTCCTGATGTCAGTTTGTAGGGCTCCCTTGGGTCTATCAGGGCAGCGCAAGTTTGAGGTGGGGACAACTTCGGTGTGGGGTCCATCCTTCGATATAAGGATTCTTTGCAGTCAGGGCCAGGGGCCCCTGGGCACATCCTTTTTCCAGTTTCCCTGGGAAAGAAAACTCAGCAGTCCAGGTTCCTGATGTCAGTTTGTAGGGCTCCCTTGGGTCTATCAGGGCAGCACAAGTTAGAGGTGGGGACAACTTTGGTGTGGGCTCCATCCTTCGATATAAGGATTTTTTGTAGTGAGGCCCCAAACAAGGGCCAGGGGCCCCTGGGCACATCCTTTTTCCATTTTCCCTGGGAAAGAAAACTCAGCAGTCCAGGTTCCTGATGTCAGTTTGTAGGGCTCCCCTGGGTGTATCAGGGCAGCACAGGTTTGAGGTGGGGACATCTTCGGTTTGGGGTCCATCCTTCGATATAAGGATTTTTTGCAGTGAGGCCACAGCCCAGGGCCAGGGACCCCTGGGCACAACCTTTTTCCATTTTCCCTGGGAAAGAAAACTCAGCAGTCCAGGTTCCTGATGTCAGTTTCTAGGGCTCCCTTGGGTCTATCAGGGCAGCACAAGTTTGAGGTGGGGACAACTTCGGTGTGGGGTCCATCCTTCGATATAAGGATTTTTTGCAGTCAGGGCCAGGGGCCCCTGGGCACATCCTTTTTCCATTTTCCCTGGGAAAGAAAACTCAGCAGTCCAGGTTCCTGATGTCAGTTTGTAGGGCTCCCTTGGGTCTATCAGGGCAGCACAAGTTTGAGGTGGGGACAACTTCGGTGTGGGGTCCATCCTTCGATATAAGGATTTTTTGCAGTCAGGGCCAGGGGCCCCTGGGCACATCCTTTTTCCATTTTCCCTGGGAAAGAAAACTCAGCAGTCCAGGTTCCTGATGTCAGTTTGTAGGGCTCACCTGGGTGTATCAGGGCAGCACAAGTTTGAGGTGGGGACATCTTCGGTTTGGGGTCCATCCTTCGATATAAGGATTTTTTGCAGTGAGGCCCCAGCCCAGGGCCAGGGGCCCCTGGGCACATCCTTTTTCCATTTTCCCTGGGAAAGAAAACTCAGCAGTCCAGGTTCCAGATGTCAGTTTGTAGGGCTCCCTTGGATCTATCAGGGCAGCACAAGTTTGAGGTGGGGACAACTTTGGTGTGGGCTCCATCCTTCGATATAAGGATTTTTTGCAGTCAGGGCCAGGGGCCCCTGGGCATATCCTTTTTCCATTTTCCCTGGGAAAGAAAACTCAGTAGTCCAGGTTCCTGATGTCAGTTTGTAGGGCTCCCTTGGGTCTATCAGGGCAGCACAAGTTTGAGGTGGGGACAACTTCGGTGTGGGCTCCATCCTTCGATATAAGGATTTTTTGCAGTCAGGGCCAGGGGCCCCTGGGCACAACCTTTTTCCATTTTCCCTGGGAAAGAAAACTCAGCAGTCCAGGTTCCTGATGTCAGTTTGTAGGGCTCCCTTGGGTGTATCAGGGTAGCACAAGTTTGAGGTGGGGACAACTTTGGTGTGGGGTCCATCCTTCGATATAAGGATATTTTGCAGTCAGGGCCAGGGGCCCCTGGGCACATCCTTTTTCCATTTTCCCTGGGAAAGAAAACTCAGCAGTCCAGGTTCGTGATGTCAGTTTGTAGGGCTCCCTTGGGTCTATCAGGGCAGCACAAGTTTGAGGTGGGGACAACTTCGGTGTGGGGTCCATCCTTCGATATAAGGATTCTTTCCAGTCAGTGCCCAACCCAGGGCCAGGGGCCCTTGGGCACATCCTTTTAACATTTTCCCTGGGAAAGAAAACTCAGCAGTCCAGGTTCCTGATGTCAGTTTGTAGGGCTCCCTTGGGTGTATCAGGGCAGCACAAGTTTGAGGTGGGGACAACTTCGGTGTGGGCTCCATCCTTCGATATAAGGATTTTTTGCAGTCAGGGCCAGGGGCCCCTGGGCACATCCTTTTTCCATTTTCCCTGGGAAAGAAAACTCAGCAGTCCAGGTTCCTGATGTCAGTTTGTAGGGCTCCCTTGGGTGTATCAGGGCTGCACAAGTTTGAGGTGGGGACAACTTTGGTGTGGGCTCCATCCTTCGATATAAGGATTTTTTGTAGTGAGGCCACAGCCCAGGACCAGGGACCCCTGGGCACATCCTTTTTCCATTTTCCCTGGGAAAGAAAACTCAGCAGTCCAGGTTCCTGATGTCAGTTTGTAGGGCTCCCTTGGGTCTATCAGGGCAGCACAAGTTTCAGGTGGGGACAACTTCGGTGTGGGGTCCATCCTTCGATATAAGGATTTTTTGCAGTCAGGGCCAGGGGCCCCTGGGCACATCCTTTTTCCATTTTCCCTGAGAAAGAAAACTCAGCAGTCCAGGTTCCTGATGTCAGTTTGTAGGGCTCACCTGGGTGTATCAGGGCAGCACAAGTTTGAGGTGGGGACATCTTCGGTTTGGGCTCCATCCTTCGATATAAGGATTTTTTGCAGTGAGGCCCCAGCCCAGGGCCAGGGGCCCCTGGGCACATCCTTTTTCCATTTTCCCTGGGAAAGAAAACTCAGCAGTCCAGGTTCCAGATGTCAGTTTGTAGGGCTCCCTTGGATCTATCAGGGCAGCACAAGTTTGAGGTGGGGACAACTTTGGTGTGGGCTCCATCCTTCGATATAAGGATTTTTTGCAGTCAGGGCCAGGGGCCCCTGGGCATATCCTTTTTCCATTTTCCCTGGGAAAGAAAACTCAGTAGTCCAGGTTCCTGATGTCAGTTTGTAGGGCTCCCTTGGGTCTATCAGGGCAGCACAAGTTTGAGGTGGGGACAACTTCGGTGTGGGCTCCATCCTTCGATATAAGGATTTTTTGCAGTCAGGGCCAGGGGCCCCTGGGCACAACCTTTTTCCATTTTCCCTGGGAAAGAAAACTCAGCAGTCCAGGTTCCTGATGTCAGTTTGTAGGGCTCCCTTGGGTGTATCAGGGTAGCACAAGTTTGAGGTGGGGACAACTTTGGTGTGGGGTCCATCCTTCGATATAAGGATATTTTGCAGTCAGGGCCAGGGGCCCCTGGGCACATCCTTTTTCCATTTTCCCTGGGAAAGAAAACTCAGCACTCCAGGTTCCTGATGTCAGTTTGTAGGGCTCCCTTGGGTCTATCAGGGCAGCACAAGTTTGAGGTGGGGACAACTTCGGTGTGGGGTCCATCCTTCGATATAAGGATTCTTTCCAGTCAGTGCCCAACCCAGGGCCAGGGGCCCTTGGGCACATCCTTTTAACATTTTCCCTGGGAAAGAAAACTCAGCAGTCCAGGTTCCTGATGTCAGTTTGTAGGGCTCCCTTGGGTGTATCAGGGCTGCACAAGTTTGAGGTGGGGACAACTTCGGTGTGGGCTCCATCCTTCGATATAAGGATTTTTTGCAGTCAGGGCCAGGGGCCCCTGGGCACATCCTTTTTCCATTTTCCCTGGGAAAGAAAACTCAGCAGTCCAGGTTCCTGATGTCAGTTTGTAGGGCTCCCTTGGGTGTATCAGGGCTGCACAAGTTTGAGGTGGGGACAACTTCGGTGTGGGGTTCATCCTTCGATATAAGGATTCTTTGCAATCAGGGCTAGGGGCCCCTGGGCACATCCTTTTTCCATTTTCCCTGGGAAAGAAAACTCAGCAGTCCAGGTTCCTGATGTCAGTTTGTAGGGCTCCCCTGGGTGTATCAGGGCTGCACAAGTTTGCGGTGGGGACATCTTCGGTTTGGGGTCCATCCTTCGATATAAGGATTTTTTGCAGTGAGGCCCCAGCCCAGGGCCAGGGGCCCCTGGGCACAACCTTTTTCCATTTTCCCTGGGAAAGAAAACTCAGCACTCCAGGTTCCTGATGTCAGTTTGTAGGGCTCCCTTGGGTCTATCAGGGCAGCACAAGTTTGAGGTGGGGACAACTTCGGTGTGGGGTCCATCCTTCGATATAAGGATTCTTTCCAGTCAGTGCCCAACCCAGGGCCAGGGGCCCGTGGGCACATCCTTTTAACATTTTCCCTGGGAAAGAAAACTCAGCAGTCCAGGTTCCTGATGTCAGTTTGTAGGGCTCCCTTGGGTGTATCAGGGCAGCACAAGTTTGAGGTGGGGACAACTTCGGTGTGGGCTCCATCCTTCGATATAAGGATTTTTTGCAGTCAGGGCCAGGGGCCCCTGGGCACATCCTTTTTCCATTTTCCCTGGGAAAGAAAACTCAGCAGTCCAGGTTCCTGATGTCAGTTTGTAGGGCTCCCTTGGGTGTATCAGGGCTGCACAAGTTTGAGGTGGGGACAACTTCGGTGTGGGGTTCATCCTTCGATATAAGGATTCTTTGCAATCAGGGCTAGGGGCCCCTGGGCACATCCTTTTTCCATTTTCCCTGGGAAAGAAAACTAGGCAGTCCAGGTTCCTGATGTCAGTTTGTAGGGCTCCCCTGGGTGTATCAGGGCTGCACAAGTTTGCGGTGGGGACATCTTCGGTTTGGGGTCCATCCTTCGATATAAGGATTTTTTGCAGTGAGGCCCCAGCCCAGGGCCAGGGACCCCTGGGCACAACCTTTTTCCATTTTCCCTGGGAAAGAAAACTCAGCAGTCCAGGTTCCTGATGTCAGTTTGTAGGGCTCCCTTTGGTCTATCAGGGCAGCACAAGTTTGAGGTGGGGACAACTTCGGTGTGGGGTCCATCCTTCGATATAAGGATTTTTTGCAGTCAGGGCCAGGGACCCCTGGGCACATCCTTTTTCCATTTTCCCTGGGAAAGAAAACTCAGCAGTCCAGGTTCCTGATCTCAGTTTGTAGGGCTCCCTTGGGTGTATCAGGGCAGCACAAGTTTGAGGTGGGGACAACTTTGGTGTGGGCTCCATCCTTCGATATAAGGATTTTTTGTAGTGAGGCCACAGCCCAGGGCCAGGGACCCCTGGGCACATCCTTTTTCCATTTTCCCTGGGAAAGAAAACTCAGCAGTCCAGGTTCCTGATGTCAGTTTGTAGGGCTCCCTTGGGTCTATCAGGGCAGCACAAGTTTGAGGTGGGGACAACTTCGGTGTGGGGTCCATCCTTCGATATATGGATTTTTTGCAGTCAGGGCCAGGGACCCCTGGGCACATCCTTTTTCCATTTTCCCTGGGAAAGAAAACTCAGCAGTCCAGGTTCCTGATGTCAGTTTGTAGGGCTCCCTTGGGTGTATCAGGGTAGCACAAGTTTGAGGTGGGGACAACTTCGGTGTGGGGTCCATCCTTCGATATAAGGATTTTTTGCAGTCAGGGCCAGGGGCCCCTGGGCACATCCTTTTTCCATTTACCCCGGGAAAGAAAACTCAGCAGTCCAGGTTCGTGATGTCAGTTTGTAGGGCTCCCTTGGGTCTATCAGGGCAGCACAAGTTTGAGGTGGGGACCACTTCGGTGTGGGCTCCATCCTTCGATATAAGGATTTTTTGCAGTCAGGGCCAGGGGCCCCTGGGCACATCCTTTTTCCAGTTTCCCTGGGAAAGTAAACTCAGCAGTCCAGGTTCCTGATGTCAGTTTGTAGGGCTCCCTTGGGTGTATCAGGGCAGCACAAGTTTGAGGTGGGGACAACTTTGGTGTGGGGTCCATCCTTCGATATAAGGATTTTTTGCAGTCAGGGCCAGGGGCCCCTGGGCATATCCTTTTTCCATTTTCCTTGGGAAAGAAAACTCAGTAGTCCAGGTTCCTGATGTCAGTCTGTAGGGCTCCCTTGGGTCTATCAGGGCAGCACAAGTTTGAGGTGGGGACAACTTTGGTGTGGGCTCCATCCTTCGATATAAGGATTTTTTGCAGTCAGGGCTAGGGGCCCCTGGGCACAACCTTTTTCCATTTTCCCTGGGAAAGAAAACTCAGCAGTCCAGCTTCCTGATGTCAGTTTGTAGGGTTCCCATGGATGTATCAGGGAAGCACAAGTTTGAGGTGGGGACAACTTTGGTGTGGGCTCCATCCTTCGATATAAGGATTTTTTGCAGTCAGGGCCAGGGGCCCCTGGGCACATCCTTTTTCCAGTTTCCCTGGGAAAGAAAACTCAGCAGTCCAGGTTCCTGATGTCAGTTTGTAGGGCTCCCTTGGGTCTATCAGGGCAGCGCAAGTTTGAGGTGGGGACAACTTCGGTGTGGGGTCCATCCTTCGATATAATGATTTTTTGCAGTCAGGGCCAGGGGCCCCTGGGCACATCCTTTTTCCATTTTCCCTGGGAAAGAAAACTCAGCACTCCAGGTTCCTGATGTCAGTTTGTAGGGCTCCCTTGGGTCTATCAGGGCAGCACAAGTTTGAGGTGGGGACAACTTTGGTGTGGGCTCCATCCTTCGATATAAGGATTTTTTGTAGTGAGGCCCCAAACAAGGGCCAGGGGCCCCTGGGCACATCCTTTTTCCATTTTCCCTGGGAAAGAAAACTCAGCAGTCCAGGTTCCTGATGTCAGTTTGTAGGGCTCCCCTGGGTGTATCAGGGCAGCACAGGTTTGAGGTGGGGACATCTTCGGTTTGGGGTCCATCCTTCGATATAAGGATTTTTTGCAGTCAGGCCCCAGCCCAGGGCCAGGGACCCCTGGGCACAACCTTTTTCCATTTTCCCTGGGAAAGAAAACTCAGCAGTCCAGGTTCCTGATGTCAGTTTCTAGGGCTCCCTTGGGTCTATCAGGGCAGCACAAGTTTGAGGTGGGGACAACTTCGGTGTGGGGTCCATCCTTCGATATAATGATTTTTTGCAGTCAGGGCCAGGGGCCCCTGGGCACATCCTTTTTCCATTTTCCCTGGGAAAGAAAACTCAGCACTCCAGGTTCCTGATGTCAGTTTGTAGGGCTCCCTTGGGTCTATCAGGGCAGCACAAGTTTGAGGTGGGGACAACTTCGGTGTGGGGTCCATCCTTCGATATAAGGATTCTTTCCAGTCAGTGCCCAACCCAGGGCCAGGGGCCCGTGGGCACATCCTTTTAACATTTTCCCTGGGAAAGAAAACTCAGCAGTCCAGGTTCCTGATGTCAGTTTGTAGGGCTCCCTTGGGTGTATCAGGGCAGCACAAGTTTGAGGTGGGGACAACTTCGGTGTGGGCTCCATCCTTCGATATAAGGATTTTTTGCAGTCAGGGCCAGGGGCCCCTGGGCACATCCTTTTTCCATTTTCCCTGGGAAAGAAAACTCAGCAGTCCAGGTTCCTGATGTCAGTTTGTAGGGCTCCCTTGGGTGTATCAGGGCTGCACAAGTTTGAGGTGGGGACAACTTCGGTGTGGGGTTCATCCTTCGATATAAGGATTCTTTGCAATCAGGGCTAGGGGCCCCTGGGCACATCCTTTTTCCATTTTCCCTGGGAAAGAAAACTAGGCAGTCCAGGTTCCTGATGTCAGTTTGTAGGGCTCCCCTGGGTGTATCAGGGCTGCACAAGTTTGCGGTGGGGACATCTTCGGTTTGGGGTCCATCCTTCGATATAAGGATTTTTTGCAGTGAGGCCCCAGCCCAGGGCCAGGGACCCCTGGGCACAACCTTTTTCCATTTTCCCTGGGAAAGAAAACTCAGCAGTCCAGGTTCCTGATGTCAGTTTGTAGGGCTCCCTTTGGTCTATCAGGGCAGCACAAGTTTGAGGTGGGGACAACTTCGGTGTGGGGTCCATCCTTCGATATAAGGATTTTTTGCAGTCAGGGCCAGGGACCCCTGGGCACATCCTTTTTCCATTTTCCCTGGGAAAGAAAACTCAGCAGTCCAGGTTCCTGATCTCAGTTTGTAGGGCTCCCTTGGGTGTATCAGGGCAGCACAAGTTTGAGGTGGGGACAACTTTGGTGTGGGCTCCATCCTTCGATATAAGGATTTTTTGTAGTGAGGCCACAGCCCAGGGCCAGGGACCCCTGGGCACATCCTTTTTCCATTTTCCCTGGGAAAGAAAACTCAGCAGTCCAGGTTCCTGATGTCAGTTTGTAGGGCTCCCTTGGGTCTATCAGGGCAGCACAAGTTTGAGGTGGGGACAACTTCGGTGTGGGGTCCATCCTTCGATATATGGATTTTTTGCAGTCAGGGCCAGGGACCCCTGGGCACATCCTTTTTCCATTTTCCCTGGGAAAGAAAACTCAGCAGTCCAGGTTCCTGATGTCAGTTTGTAGGGCTCCCTTGGGTGTATCAGGGTAGCACAAGTTTGAGGTGGGGACAACTTCGGTGTGGGGTCCATCCTTCGATATAACGATTTTTTGCAGTCAGGGCCAGGGGCCCCTGGGCACATCCTTTTTCCATTTACCCCGGGAAAGAAAACTCAGCAGTCCAGGTTCGTGATGTCAGTTTGTAGGGCTCCCTTGGGTCTATCAGGGCAGCACAAGTTTGAGGTGGGGACAACTTTGGTGTGGGGTCCATCCTTCGATATAAGGATTTTTTGCAGTCAGGGCCAGGGGCCCCTGGGCATATCCTTTTTCCATTTTCCTTGGGAAAGAAAACTCAGTAGTCCAGGTTCCTGATGTCAGTCTGTAGGGCTCCCTTGGGTCTATCAGGGCAGCACAAGTTTGAGGTGGGGACAACTTTGGTGTGGGCTCCATCCTTCGATATAAGGATTTTTTGCAGTCAGGGCTAGGGGCCCCTGGGCACAACCTTTTTCCATTTTCCCTGGGAAAGAAAACTCAGCAGTCCAGCTTCCTGATGTCAGTTTGTAGGGTTCCCATGGATGTATCAGGGAAGCACAAGTTTGAGGTGGGGACAACTTTGGTGTGGGCTCCATCCTTCGATATAAGGATTTTTTGCAGTCAGGGCCAGGGGCCCCTGGGCACATCCTTTTTCCAGTTTCCCTGGGAAAGAAAACTCAGCAGTCCAGGTTCCTGATGTCAGTTTGTAGGGCTCCCTTGGGTCTATCAGGGCAGCGCAAGTTTGAGGTGGGGACAACTTCGGTGTGGGGTCCATCCTTCGATATAATGATTTTTTGCAGTCAGGGCCAGGGGCCCCTGGGCACATCCTTTTTCCATTTTCCCTGGGAAAGAAAACTCAGCACTCCAGGTTCCTGATGTCAGTTTGTAGGGCTCCCTTGGGTCTATCAGGGCAGCACAAGTTTGAGGTGGGGACAACTTTGGTGTGGGCTCCATCCTTCGATATAAGGATTTTTTGTAGTGAGGCCCCAAACAAGGGCCAGGGGCCCCTGGGCACATCCTTTTTCCATTTTCCCTGGGAAAGAAAACTCAGCAGTCCAGGTTCCTGATGTCAGTTTGTAGGGCTCCCCTGGGTGTATCAGGGCAGCACAGGTTTGAGGTGGGGACATCTTCGGTTTGGGGTCCATCCTTCGATATAAGGATTTTTTGCAGTCAGGCCCCAGCCCAGGGCCAGGGACCCCTGGGCACAACCTTTTTCCATTTTCCCTGGGAAAGAAAACTCAGCAGTCCAGGTTCCTGATGTCAGTTTCTAGGGCTCCCTTGGGTCTATCAGGGCAGCACAAGTTTGAGGTGGGGACAACTTCGGTGTGGGGTCCATCCTTCGATATAATGATTTTTTGCAGTCAGGGCCAGGGGCCCCTGGGCACATCCTTTTTCCATTTTCCCTGGGAAAGAAAACTCAGCACTCCAGGTTCCTGATGTCAGTTTGTAGGGCTCCCTTGGGTCTATCAGGGCAGCACAAGTTTGAGGTGGGGACAACTTCGGTGTGGGGTCCATCCTTCGATATAAGGATTTTTTGTAGTGAGGCCCCAAACAAGGGCCAGGGGCCCCTGGGCACATCCTTTTTCCATTTTCCCTGGGAAAGAAAACTCAGCAGTCCAGGTTCCTGATGTCAGTTTGTAGGGCTCCCCTGGGTGTATCAGGGCAGCACAAGTTTGAGGTGGGGACATCTTCGGTTTGGGGTCCATCCTTCGATATAAGAATTTTTTGCAGTGAGGCCGCAGCCCAGGGCCAGGGGCCCCTGGGCACATCCTTTTTCCATTTTCCCTGGGAAAGAAAACTCAGCAGTCCAGGTTCCTGATGTCAGTTTCTAGGGCTCCCTTGGGTCTATCAGGGCAGCACAAGTTTGAGGTGGGGACAACTTTGGTGTGGGCTCCATCCTTCGATATAAGGATTTTTTGTAGTGAGGCCACAGCCCAGGACCAGGGACCCCTGGGCACATCCTTTTTCCATTTTCCCTGGGAAAGAAAACTCAGCAGTCCATGTTCCTGATGTCAGTTTGTAGGGCTCCCTTGGGTCTATCAGGGCAGCACAAGTTTGAGGTGGGGACAACTTCGGTGTGGGGTCCATCCTTCGATATATGGATTTTTTGCAGTCAGGGCCAGGGGCCCCTGGGCACAACCTTTGGCCATTTTCCCTGGGAAAGAAAACTAAACAGTCCAGGTTCCTGATGTCAGTTTGTAGGGCTCCCTTGGGTGTATCAGGGCAGCACAAGTTTGAGGTGGGGACAACTTCGGTGTGGGGTCCATCCTTCGATATAAGGATTTTTTGCAGTCAGGGCCAGGGGCCCCTGGGCACATCCTTTTTCCATTTTCCCTGGGAAAGAAAACTCAGCAGTCCAGGTTCCTGATGTCAGTTTGTAGGGCTCCCTTGGGTCTATCAGGGCAGCACAAGTTTGAGGTGGGGACAACTTCGGTGTGGGCTCCATCCTTCGATATAAGGATTTTTTGTAGTGAGGCCCCAGCCCAGGGCCAGGGGCCCCTGGGCACATCCTTTTTCCATTTTCCCTGGGAAAGAAAACTCAGCAGTCCAGGTTCCTGATGTCAGTTTGTAGGGCTCCCTTGGGTCTATCAGGGCAGCACAAGTTTGAGGTGGGGACAACTTTGGTGTGGGCTCCATCCTTCGATATAAGGATTTTTTGTAGTGAGGCCACAGCCCAGGACCAGGGACCCCTGGGCACATCCTTTTTCCATTTTCCCTGGGAAAGAAAACTCAGCAGTCCAGGTTCCTGATGTCAGTTTGTAGGGCTCCCTTGGGTCTATCAGGGCAGCACAAGTTTGAGGTGGGGACAACTTCGGTGTGGGGTCCATCCTTCGATATATGGATTTTTTGCAGTCAGGGCCAGGGGCCCCTGGGCACATCCTTTTTCCATTTTCCCTGGGAAAGAAAACTAAACAGTCCAGGTTCCTGATGTCAGTTTGTAGGGCTCCCTTGGGTGTATCAGGGTAGCACAAGTTTGAGGTGGGGACAACTTTGGTGTGGGGTCCATCCTTCGATATAAGGATTTTTTGCAGTCAGGGCCAGGGGCCCCTGGGCACATCCTTTTTCCATTTTCCCTGGGAAAGAAAACTCAGCAGTCCAGGTTCCTGATGTCACTTTGTAGGGCTCCCTTGGGTCTATCAGGGCAGCACAGGTTTGAGGTGGGGACAACTTCGGTGTGGGGTCCATCCTTCGATATAAGGATTCTTTGCAGTCAGGGCCCAACCCAGGGCCAGGGGCCCCTGGGCACATCCTTTTTCCATTTTCCCTGGGAAAGAAAACTCAGCAGTCCAGGTTCCTGATGTCAGTTTGTAGGGCTCCCTTGGGTCTATCAGGGCAGCACAAGCTTGAGGTGGGGACAACTTCGGTGTGGGGTCCATCCTTCGATATAAGGATTCTTTGCAGTCAGAACCAGGGGCCCCCTGGCACAACCTTTTTCCATTTTCCCTGGGAAAGAAAACTCAGCAGTCCAGGTTCCTGATGTCAGTTTGTAGGGCTCCCTTGGGTCTATCAGGGCTGCACAAGTTTGAGGTGGGGATAACTTCGGTGTGGGGTCCATCCTTCGATATAAGGATTTTTTGTAGTGAGGCCACAGCCCAGGTCCAGGGGCCCCTGGGCACATCCTTTTTCCATTTTCCCTGGGAAAGAAAACTCAGCAGTCCAGGTTCCTGATGTCAGTTTTTAGGGCTCCCTTGGGTGTATCAGGGCAGCACAAGTTTGAGGTGGGGACATCTTCGGTTTGGGGTCCATCCTTCGATATAAGGATTTTTTGCAGTGAGGCCCCAGCCCAGGGCCAGGGGCCCCTGGGCACATCCTTTTTCCATTTTCCCTGGGAAAGAAAACTCAGCAGTCCAGGTTCCTGATGTCAGTTTCTAGGGCTCCCTTGGGTCTATCAGGGCAGCACAAGTTTGAGGTGGGGACAACTTCGGTGTGGGGTCCATCCTTCGATATAAGGATTTTTTGCAGTCAGGGCCAGGGGCCCCTGGGCACATCCTTTTTCCATTTTCCCTGGGAAAGAAAACTCAGCAGTCCAGGTTCCTGATGTCAGTTTGTAGGGCTCCCTTGGGTCTATCAGGGCAGCACAAGTTTGAGGTGGGGACAACTTTGGTGTGGGCTCCATCCTTCGATATAAGGATTTTTTGTAGTGAGGCCACAGCCCAGGACCAGGGACCCCTGGGCACATCCTTTTTCCATTTTCCCTGGGAAAGAAAACTCAGCAGTCCAGGTTCCTGATGTCAGTTTGTAGGGCTCCCTTGGGTCTATCAGGGCAGCACAAGTTTGAGGTGGGGACAACTTCGGTGTGGGGTCCATCCTTCGATATAAGGATTTTTTGCAGTCAGGGCCAGGGGCCCCTGGGCACATCCTTTTTCCATTTTCCCTGGGAAAGAAAACTCAGCAGTCCAGGTTCCTGATGTCAGTTTGTAGGGCTCACCTGGGTGTATCAGGGCAGCACAAGTTTGAGGTGGGGACATCTTCGGTTTGGGGTCCATCCTTCGATATAAGGATTTTTTGCAGTGAGGCCCCAGCTCAGGGCCAGGGGCCCCTGGGCACATCCTTTTTCCATTTTCCCTGGGAAAGAAAACTCAGCAGTCCAGGTTCCAGATGTCAGTTTGTAGGGCTCCCTTGGATCTATCAGGGCAGCACAAGTTTGAGGTGGGGACAACTTTGGTGTGGGCTCCATCCTTCGATATAAGGATTTTTTGCAGTCAGGGCCAGGGGCCCCTGGGCATATCCTTTTTCCATTTTCCCTGGGAAAGAAAACTCAGTAGTCCAGGTTCCTGATGTCAGTTTGTAGGGCTCCCTTGGGTCTATCAGGGCAGCACAAGTTTGAGGTGGGGACAACTTCGGTGTGGGCTCCATCCTTCGATATAAGGATTTTTTGCAGTCAGGGCCAGGGGCCCCTGGGCACAACCTTTTTCCATTTTCCCTGGGAAAGAAAACTCAGCAGTCCAGGTTCCTGATGTCAGTTTGTAGGGCTCCCTTGGGTGTATCAGGGTAGCACAAGTTTGAGGTGGGGACAACTTTGGTGTGGGGTCCATCCTTCGATATAAGGATATTTTGCAGTCAGGGCCAGGGGCCCCTGGGCACATCCTTTTTCCATTTTCCCTGGGAAAGAAAACTCAGCAGTCCAGGTTCCTGATGTCAGTTTGTAGGGCTCCCTTGGGTGTATCAGGGCTGCACAAGTTTGAGGTGGGGACAACTTCGGTGTGGGGTCCATCCTTCGATATAAGGATTCTTTGCAATCAGGGCTAGGGGCCCCTGGGCACATCCTTTTTCCATTTTCCCTGGGAAAGAAAACTAAGCAGTCCAGGTTCCTGATGTCAGTTTGTAGGGCTCCCCTGGGTGTATCAGGTCAGAACAGGTTTGAGGTGGGGACATCTTCGGTTTGGGGTCCATCCTTCGATATAAGGATTTTTTGCAGTCAGGCCCCAGCCCAGGGCCAGGGACCCCTGGGCACAACCTTTTTCCATTTTCCCTGGGAAAGAAAACTCAGCAGTCCAGGTTCCTGATGTCAGTTTCTAGGGCTCCCTTGGGTCTATCAGGGCAGCACAAGTTTGAGGTGGGGACAACTTCGGTGTGGGGTCCATCCTTCGATATAATGATTTTTTGCAGTCAGGGCCAGGGGCCCCTGGGCACATCCTTTTTCCATTTTCCCTGGGAAAGAAAACTCAGCACTCCAGGTTCCTGATGTCAGTTTGTAGGGCTCCCTTGGGTCTATCAGGGCAGCACAAGTTTGAGGTGGGGACAACTTCGGTGTGGGGTCCATCCTTCGATATAAGGATTTTTTGTAGTGAGGCCCCAAACAAGGGCCAGGGGCCCCTGGGCACATCCTTTTTCCATTTTCCCTGGGAAAGAAAACTCAGCAGTCCAGGTTCCTGATGTCAGTTTGTAGGGCTCCCCTGGGTGTATCAGGGCAGCACAAGTTTGAGGTGGGGACATCTTCGGTTTGGGGTCCATCCTTCGATATAAGAATTTTTTGCAGTGAGGCCGCAGCCCAGGGCCAGGGGCCCCTGGGCACATCCTTTTTCCATTTTCCCTGGGAAAGAAAACTCAGCAGTCCAGGTTCCTGATGTCAGTTTGTAGGGCTCCCTTGGGTCTATCAGGGCAGCACAAGTTTGAGGTGGGGACAACTTTGGTGTGGGCTCCATCCTTCGATATAAGGATTTTTTGTAGTGAGGCCACAGCCCAGGACCAGGGACCCCTGGGCACATCCTTTTTCCATTTTCCCTGGGAAAGAAAACTCAGCAGTCCATGTTCCTGATGTCAGTTTGTAGGGCTCCCTTGGGTCTATCAGGGCAGCACAAGTTTGAGGTGGGGACAACTTCGGTGTGGGGTCCATCCTTCGATATATGGATTTTTTGCAGTAAGGGCCAGGGGCCCCTGGGCACAACCTTTGGCCATTTTCCCTGGGAAAGAAAACTAAACAGTCCAGGTTCCTGATGTCAGTTTGTAGGGCTCCCTTGGGTGTATCAGGGCAGCACAAGTTTGAGGTGGGGACAACTTCGGTGTGGGGTCCATCCTTCGATATAAGGATTTTTTGCAGTCAGGGCCAGGGGCCCCTGGGCACATCCTTTTTCCATTTTCCCTGGGAAAGAAAACTCAGCACTCCAGGTTCCTGATGTCAGTTTGTAGGGCTCCCTTGGGTCTATCAGGGCAGCACAAGTTTGAGGTGGGGACAACTTCGGTGTGGGCTCCATCCTTCGATATAAGGATTTTTTGTAGTGAGGCCCCAGCCCAGGGCCAGGGGCCCCTGGGCACATCCTTTTTCCATTTTCCCTGGGAAAGAAAACTCAGCAGTCCAGGTTCCTGATGTCAGTTTGTAGGGCTCCCTTGGGTCTATCAGGGCAGCACAAGTTTGAGGTGGGGACAACTTTGGTGTGGGCTCCATCCTTCGATATAAGGATTTTTTGTAGTGAGGCCACAGCCCAGGACCAGGGACCCCTGGGCACATCCTTTTTCCATTTTCCCTGGGAAAGAAAACTCAGCAGTCCAGGTTCCTGATGTCAGTTTGTAGGGCTCCCTTGGGTCTATCAGGGCAGCACAAGTTTGAGGTGGGGACAACTTCGGTGTGGGGTCCATCCTTCGATATATGGATTTTTTGCAGTCAGGGCCAGGGGCCCCTGGGCACATCCTTTTTCCATTTTCCCTGGTAAAGAAAACTAAACAGTCCAGGTTCCTGATGTCAGTTTGTAGGGCTCCCTTGGGTGTATCAGGGTAGCACAAGTTTGAGGTGGGGACAACTTTGGTGTGGGGTCCATCCTTCGATATAAGGATTTTTTGCAGTCAGGGCCAGGGGCCCCTGGGCACATCCTTTTTCCATTTTCCCTGGGAAAGAAAACTCAGCAGTCCAGGTTCCTGATGTCACTTTGTAGGGCTCCCTTGGGTCTATCAGGGCAGCACAAGTTTGAGGTGGGGACAACTTCGGTGTGGGGTCCATCCTTCGATATAAGGATTTTTTGCAGTCAGGGCCAGGGGCCCCTGGGCACATCCTTTTTCCATTTTCCCTGGGAAAGAAAACTCAGCAGTCCAGGTTCCTGATGTCAGTTTGTAGGGCTCCCTTGGGTCTATCAGGGCAGCACAGGTTTGAGGTGGGGACAACTTCGGTGTGGGGTCCATCCTTCGATATAAGGATTCTTTGCAGTCAGGGCCCAACCCAGGGCCAGGGGCCCCTGGGCACATCCTTTTTCCATTTTCCCTGGGAAAGAAAACTCAGCAGTCCAGGTTCCTGATGTCAGTTTGTAGGGCTCCCTTGGGTCTATCAGGGCAGCACAAGCTTGAGGTGGGGACAACTTCGGTGTGGGGTCCATCCTTCGATATAAGGATTCTTTGCAGTCAGAACCAGGGGCCCCCTGGCACAACCTTTTTCCATTTTCCCTGGGAAAGAAAACTCAGCAGTCCAGGTTCCTGATGTCAGTTTGTAGGGCTCCCTTGGGTCTATCAGGGCTGCACAAGTTTGAGGTGGGGATAACTTCGGTGTGGGGTCCATCCTTCGATATAAGGATTTTTTGTAGTGAGGCCCCAGCCCAGGTCCAGGGGCCCCTGGGCACATCCTTTTTCCATTTTCCCTGGGAAAGAAAACTCAGCAGTCCAGGTTCCTGATGTCAGTTTTTAGGGCTCCCCTGGGTGTATCAGGGCAGCACAAATTTGAGGTGGGGACATCTTCGGTTTGGGGTCCATCCTTCGATATAAGGATTTTTTGCAGTGAGGCCCCAGCCCAGGGCCAGGGGCCCCTGGGCACATCCTTTTTCCATTTTCCCTGGGAAAGAAAACTCAGCAGTCCAGGTTCCTGATGTCAGTTTGTAGGGCTCCCTTGGGTCTATCAGGGCAGCGCAAGTTTGAGGTGGGGACAACTTCGGTGTGGGGTCCATCCTTCGATATAATGATTTTTTGCAGTCAGGGCCAGGGGCCCCTGGGCACATCCTTTTTCCATTTTCCCTGGGAAAGAAAACTCAGCACTCCAGGTTCCTGATGTCAGTTTGTAGGGCTCCCTTGGGTCTATCAGGGCAGCACAAGTTTGAGGTGGGGACAACTTTGGTGTGGGCTCCATCCTTCGATATAAGGATTTTTTGCAGTCAGGGCCGGGGCCCCTGGGCACATCCTTTTTCCAGTTTCCCTGGGAAAGAAAACTCAGCAGTCCAGGTTCCTGATGTCAGTTTGTAGGGCTCCCTTGGGTCTATCAGGGCAGCACAACTTTGAGGTGGGGACAACTTCGGTGTGGGCTCCATCCTTCGATATAAGGATTTTTTGTAGTGAGGCCCCAAACAAGGGCCAGGGGCCCCTGGGCACATCCTTTTTCCATTTTCCCTGGGAAAGAAAACTCAGCAGTCCAGGTTCCTGATGTCAGTTTGTAGGGTTCCCCTGGGTGTATCAGGGCAGCACAAGTTTGAGGTGGGGACATCTTCGGTTTGGGGTCCATCCTTCGATATAAGGATTTTTTGCAGTGAGGCCCCAGCCCAGGGCCAGGGGCCCCTGGGCACGTCCTTTTTCCATTTTCCCTGGGAAAGAAAACTCAGCACTCCAGGTTCCTGATGTCAGTTTGTAGGGTTCCCATGGATGTATCAGGGAAGCACAAGTTTGAGGTGGGGACAACTTTGGTGTGGGCTCCATCCTTCGATATAAGGATTTTTTGCAGTCAGGGCCAGGGGCCCCTGGGCACATCCTTTTTCCAGTTTCCCTGGGAAAGAAAACTCAGCAGTCCAGGTTCCTGATGTCAGTTTGTAGGGCTCCCTTGGGTCTATCAGGGCAGCACAAGTTTGAGGTGGGGACAACTTTGGTGTGGGCTCCATCCTTCGATATAAGGATTTTTTGTAGTGAGGCCACAGCCCAGGGCCAGGGACCCCTGGGCACATCCTTTTTCCATTTTCCCTGGGAAAGAAAACTCAGCAGTCCAGGTTCCTGATGTCAGTTTGTAGGGCTCCCTTGGGTGTATCAGGGCTGCACAAGTTTGAGGTGGGGACAACTTCGGTGTGGGGTCCATCCTTCGATATAAGGATTCTTTGCAATCAGGGCTAGGGGCCCCTGGGCACATCCTTTTTCCATTTTCCCTGGGAAAGAAAACTAAGCAGTCCAGGTTCCTGATGTCAGTTTGTAGGGTTCCCTTGGGTCTATCAGGGCAGCACAAGTTTGAGGTGGGGACAACTTCGGTGTGGGCTCCATCCTTCGATATAAGGATTTTTTGCAGTGAGGCCACAGCCCAGGACCAGGGACCCCTGGGCACATCCTTTTTCCATTTTCCCTGGGAAAGAAAACTCAGCAGTCCAGGTTCCTGATGTCAGTTTGTAGGGCTCCCTTGGGTCTATCAGGGCAGCGCAAGTTTGAGGTGGGGACAACTTCGGTGTGGGGTCCATCCTTCGATATAATGATTTTTTGCAGTCAGGGCCAGGGGCCCCTGGGCACATCCTTTTTCCATTTTCCCTGGGAAAGAAAACTCAGCACTCCAGGTTCCTGATGTCAGTTTGTAGGGCTCCCTTGGGTCTATCAGGGCAGCACAAGTTTGAGGTGGGGACAACTTTGGTGTGGGCTCCATCCTTCGATATAAGGATTTTTTGTAGTGAGGCCCCAAACAAGGGCCAGGGGCCCCTGGGCACATCCTTTTTCCATTTTCCCTGGGAAAGAAAACTCAGCAGTCCAGGTTCCTGATGTCAGTTTGTAGGGCTCCCCTGGGTGTATCAGGGCAGCACAGGTTTGAGGTGGGGACATCTTCGGTTTGGGGTCCATCCTTCGATATAAGGATTTTTTGCAGTCAGGCCCCAGCGCAGGGCCAGGGACCCCTGGGCACAACCTTTTTCCATTTTCCCTGGGAAAGAAAACTCAGCAGTCCAGGTTCCTGATGTCAGTTTCTAGGGCTCCCTTGGGTCTATCAGGGCAGCACAAGTTTGAGGTGGGGACAACTTCGGTGTGGGGTCCATCCTTCGATATAATGATTTTTTGCAGTCAGGGCCAGGGGCCCCTGGGCACATCCTTTTTCCATTTTCCCTGGGAAAGAAAACTCAGCACTCCAGGTTCCTGATGTCAGTTTGTAGGGCTCCCTTGGGTCTATCAGGGCAGCACAAGTTTGAGGTGGGGACAACTTCGGTGTGGGGTCCATCCTTCGATATAAGGATTTTTTGTAGTGAGGCCCCAAACAAGGGCCAGGGGCCCCTGGGCACATCCTTTTTCCATTTTCCCTGGGAAAGAAAACTCAGCAGTCCAGGTTCCTGATGTCAGTTTGTAGGGCTCCCCTGGGTGTATCAGGGCAGCACAAGTTTGAGGTGGGGACATCTTCGGTTTGGGGTCCATCCTTCGATATAAGAATTTTTTGCAGTGAGGCCGCAGCCCAGGGCCAGGGGCCCCTGGGCACATCCTTTTTCCATTTTCCCTGGGAAAGAAAACTCAGCAGTCCAGGTTCCTGATGTCAGTTTGTAGGGCTCCCTTGGGTCTATCAGGGCAGCACAAGTTTGAGGTGGGGACAACTTTGGTGTGGGCTCCATCCTTCGATATAAGGATTTTTTGTAGTGAGGCCACAGCCCAGGACCAGGGACCCCTGGGCACATCCTTTTTCCATTTTCCCTGGGAAAGAAAACTCAGCAGTCCATGTTCCTGATGTCAGTTTGTAGGGCTCCCTTGGGTCTATCAGGGCAGCACAAGTTTGAGGTGGGGACAACTTCGGTGTGGGGTCCATCCTTCGATATATGGATTTTTTGCAGTCAGGGCCAGGGTCCCCTGGGCACAACCTTTGGCCATTTTCCCTGGGAAAGAAAACTAAACAGTCCAGGTTCCTGATGTCAGTTTGTAGGGCTCCCTTGGGTGTATCAGGGCAGCACAACTTTGAGGTGGGGACAACTTCGGTGTGGGGTCCATCCTTCGATATAAGGATTTTTTGCAGTCAGGGCCAGGGGCCCCTGGGCACATCCTTTTTCCATTTTCCCTGGGAAAGAAAACTCAGCAGTCCAGGTTCCTGATGTCAGTTTGTAGGGCTCCCTTGGGTCTATCAGGGCAGCACAAGTTTGAGGTGGGGACAACTTTGGTGTGGGCTCCATCCTTCGATATAAGGATTTTTTGTAGTGAGGCCACAGCCCAGGACCAGGGACCCCTGGGCACATCCTTTTTCCATTTTCCCTGGGAAAGAAAACTCAGCAGTCCAGGTTCCTGATGTCAGTTTGTAGGGCTCCCTTGGGTCTATCAGGGCAGCACAAGTTTGAGGTGGGGACAACTTCGGTGTGGGGTCCATCCTTCGATATATGGATTTTTTGCAGTCAGGGCCAGGGGCCCCTGGGCACATCCTTTTTCCATTTTCCCTGGGAAAGAAAACTAAACAGTCCAGGTTCCTGATGTCAGTTTGTAGGGCTCCCTTGGGTGTATCAGGGTAGCACAAGTTTGAGGTGGGGACAACTTTGGTGTGGGGTCCATCCTTCGATATAAGGATTTTTTGCAGTCAGGGCCAGGGGCCCCTGGGCACATCCTTTTTCCATTTTCCCTGGGAAAGAAAACTCAGCAGTCCAGGTTCCTGATGTCACTTTGTAGGGCTCCCTTGGGTCTATCAGGGCAGCACAAGTTTGAGGTGGGGACAACTTCGGTGTGGGGTCCATCCTTCGATATAAGGATTTTTTGCAGTCAGGGCCAGGGGCCCCTGGGCACATCCTTTTTCCATTTTCCCTGGGAAAGAAAACTCAGCAGTCCAGGTTCCTGATGTCAGTTTGTAGGGCTCCCTTGGGTCTATCAGGGCAGCACAGGTTTGAGGTGGGGACAACTTCGGTGTGGGGTCCATCCTTCGATATAAGGATTCTTTGCAGTCAGGGCCCAACCCAGGGCCAGGGGCCCCTGGGCACATCCTTTTTCCATTTTCCCTGGGAAAGAAAACTCAGCAGTCCAGGTTCCTGATGTCAGTTTGTAGGGCTCCCTTGGGTCTATCAGGGCAGCACAAGCTTGAGGTGGGGACAACTTCGGTGTGGGGTCCATCCTTCGATATAAGGATTCTTTGCAGTCAGAACCAGGGGCCCCCTGGCACAACCTTTTTCCATTTTCCCTGGGAAAGAAAACTCAGCAGTCCAGGTTCCTGATGTCAGTTTGTAGGGCTCCCTTGGGTCTATCAGGGCTGCACAAGTTTGAGGTGGGGATAACTTCGGTGTGGGGTCCATCCTTCGATATAAGGATTTTTTGTAGTGAGGCCCCAGCCCAGGTCCAGGGGCCCCTGGGCACATCCTTTTTCCATTTTCCCTGGGAAAGAAAACTCAGCAGTCCAGGTTCCTGATGTCAGTTTTTAGGGCTCCCTTGGGTGTATCAGGGCAGCACAAGTTTGAGGTGGGGACATCTTCGGTTTGGGGTCCATCCTTCGATATAAGGATTTTTTGCAGTGAGGCCCCAGCCCAGGGCCAGGGGCCCCTGGGCACATCCTTTTTCCATTTTCCCTGGGAAAGAAAACTCAGCAGTCCAGGTTCCTGATGTCAGTTTCTAGGGCTCCCTTGGGTCTATCAGGGCAGCACAAGTTTGAGGTGGGGACAACTTCGGTGTGGGGTCCATCCTTCGATATAAGGATTTTTTGCAGTCAGGGCCAGGGGCCCCTGGGCACATCCTTTTTCCATTTTCCCTGGGAAAGAAAACTCAGCAGTCCAGGTTCCTGATGTCAGTTTGTAGGGCTCCCTTGGGTCTATCAGGGCAGCACAAGTTTGAGGTGGGGACAACTTTGGTGTGGGCTCCATCCTTCGATATATGGATTTTTTGTAGTGAGGCCACAGCCCAGGACCAGGGACCCCTGGGCACATCCTTTTTCCATTTTCCCTGGGAAAGAAAACTCAGCAGTCCAGGTTCCTGATGTCAGTTTGTAGGGCTCCCTTGGGTCTATCAGGGCAGCACAAGTTTGAGGTGGGGACAACTTCGGTGTGGGGTCCATCCTTCGATATAAGGATTTTTTGCAGTCAGGGCCAGGGGCCCCTGGGCACATCCTTTTTCCATTTTCCCTGGGAAAGAAAACTCAGCAGTCCAGGTTCCTGATGTCAGTTTGTAGGGCTCACCTGGGTGTATCAGGGCAGCACAAGTTTGAGGTGGGGACATCTTCGGTTTGGGGTCCATCCTTCGATATAAGGATTTTTTGCAGTGAGGCCCCAGCTCAGGGCCAGGGGCCCCTGGGCACATCCTTTTTCCATTTTCCCTGGGAAAGAAAACTCAGCAGTCCAGGTTCCAGATGTCAGTTTGTAGGGCTCCCTTGGATCTATCAGGGCAGCACAAGTTTGAGGTGGGGACAACTTTGGTGTGGGCTCCATCCTTCGATATAAGGATTTTTTGCAGTCAGGGCCAGGGGCCCCTGGGCATATCCTTTTTCCATTTTCCCTGGGAAAGAAAACTCAGCAGTCCAGGTTCCTGATGTCAGTTTGTAGGGCTCCCTTGGGTCTATCAGGGCAGCACAAGTTTGAGGTGGGGACAACTTTGGTGTGGGGTCCATCCTTCGATATAAGGATTTTTTGCAGTCAGGGCCAGGGGCCCCTGGGCACATCCTTTTTCCATTTTCCCTGGGAAAGAAAACTCAGCAGTCCAGGTTCCTGATGTCAGTTTGTAGGGCTCCCTTGGGTGTATCAGGGCTGCACAAGTTTGAGGTGGGGACAACTTCGGTGTGGGGTCCATCCTTCGATATAAGGATTCTTTGCAATCAGGGCTAGGGGCCCCTGGGCACATCCTTTTTCCATTTTCCCTGGGAAAGAAAACTAAGCAGTCCAGGTTCCTGATGTCAGTTTGTAGGGTTCCCTTGGGTCTATCAGGGCAGCACAAGTTTGATGTGGGGACAACTTCGGTGTGGGCTCCATCCTTCGATATAAGGATTTTTTGCAGTGAGGCCACAGCCCAGGACCAGGGACCCCTGGGCACATCCTTTTTCCAGTTTCCCTGGGAAAGAAAACTCAGCAGTCCAGGTTCCTGATGTCAGTTTGTAGGGCTCCCTTGGGTCTATCAGGGCAGCGCAAGTTTGAGGTGGGGACAACTTCGGTGTGGGGTCCATCCTTCGATATAATGATTTTTTGCAGTCAGGGCCAGGGGCCCCTGGGCACATCCTTTTTCCATTTTCCCTGGGAAAGAAAACTCAGCACTCCAGGTTCCTGATGTCAGTTTGTAGGGCTCCCTTGGGTCTATCAGGGCAGCACAAGTTTGAGGTGGGGACAACTTTGGTGTGGGCTCCATCCTTCGATATAAGGATTTTTTGTAGTGAGGCCCCAAACAAGGGCCAGGGGCCCCTGGGCACATCCTTTTTCCATTTTCCCTGGGAAAGAAAACTCAGCAGTCCAGGTTCCTGATGTCAGTTTGTAGGGCTCCCCTGGGTGTATCAGGGCAGCACAGGTTTGAGGTGGGGACATCTTCGGTTTGGGGTCCATCCTTCGATATAAGGATTTTTTGCAGTCAGGCCCCAGCCCAGGGCCAGGGACCCCTGGGCACAACCTTTTTCCATTTTCCCTGGGAAAGAAAACTCAGCAGTCCAGGTTCCTGATGTCAGTTTGTAGGGCTCCCTTGGGTCTATCAGGGCAGCACAAGTTTGAGGTGGGGACAACTTCGGTGTGGGGTCCATCCTTCGATATAATGATTTTTTGCAGTCAGGGCCAGGGGCCCCTGGGCACATCCTTTTTCCATTTTCCCTGGGAAAGAAAACTCAGCAGTCCAGGTTCCTGATGTCAGTTTGTAGGGCTCCCTTGGGTCTATCAGGGCAGCACAAGTTTGAGGTGGGGACAACTTTGGTGTGGGCTCCATCCTTCGATATAAGGATTTTTTGTAGTGAGGCCACAGCCCAGGACCAGGGACCCCTGGGCACATCCTTTTTCCATTTTCCCTGGGAAAGAAAACTCAGCAGTCCATGTTCCTGATGTCAGTTTGTAGGGCTCCCTTGGGTCTATCAGGGCAGCACAAGTTTGAGGTGGGGACAACTTCGGTGTGGGGTCCATCCTTCGATATATGGATTTTTTGCAGTCAGGGCCAGGGGCCCCTGGGCACAACCTTTGGCCATTTTCCCTGGGAAAGAAAACTAAACAGTCCAGGTTCCTGATGTCAGTTTGTAGGGCTCCCTTGGGTGTATCAGGGCAGCACAAGTTTGAGGTGGGGACAACTTCGGTGTGGGGTCCATCCTTCGATATAAGGATTTTTTGCAGTCAGGGCCAGGGGCCCCTGGGCACATCCTTTTTCCATTTTCCCTGGGAAAGAAAACTCAGCAGTCCAGGTTCCTGATGTCAGTTTGTAGGGCTCCCTTGGGTCTATCAGGGCAGCACAAGTTTGAGGTGGGGACAACTTCGGTGTGGGCTCCATCCTTCGATATAAGGATTTTTTGTAGTGAGGCCCCAGCCCAGGGCCAGGGGCCCCTGGGCACATCCTTTTTCCATTTTCCCTGGGAAAGAAAACTCAGCAGTCCAGGTTCCTGATGTCAGTTTGTAGGGCTCCCTTGGGTCTATCAGGGCAGCACAAGTTTGAGGTGGGGACAACTTTGGTGTGGGCTCCATCCTTCGATATAAGGATTTTTTGTAGTGAGGCCACAGCCCAGGACCAGGGACCCCTGGGCACATCCTTTTTCCATTTTCCCTGGGAAAGAAAACTCAGCAGTCCAGGTTCCTGATGTCAGTTTGTAGGGCTCCCTTGGGTCTATCAGGGCAGCACAAGTTTGAGGTGGGGACAACTTCGGTGTGGGGTCCATCCTTCGATATATGGATTTTTTGCAGTCAGGGCCAGGGGCCCCTGGGCACATCCTTTTTCCATTTTCCCTGGGAAAGAAAACTAAACAGTCCAGGTTCCTGATGTCAGTTTGTAGGGCTCCCTTGGGTGTATCAGGGTAGCACAAGTTTGAGGTGGGGACAACTTTGGTGTGGGGTCCATCCTTCGATATAAGGATTTTTTGCAGTCAGGGCCAGGGGCCCCTGGGCACATCCTTTTTCCATTTTCCCTGGGAAAGAAAACTCAGCAGTCCAGGTTCCTGATGTCACTTTGTAGGGCTCCCTTGGGTCTATCAGGGCAGCACAAGTTTGAGGTGGGGACAACTTCGGTGTGGGGTCCATCCTTCGATATAAGGATTTTTTGCAGTCAGGGCCAGGGGCCCCTGGGCACATCCTTTTTCCATTTTCCCTGGGAAAGAAAACTCAGCAGTCCAGGTTCCTGATGTCAGTTTGTAGGGCTCCCTTGGGTCTATCAGGGCAGCACAGGTTTGAGGTGGGGACAACTTCGGTGTGGGGTCCATCCTTCGATATAAGGATTCTTTGCAGTCAGGGCCCAACCCAGGGCCAGGGGCCCCTGGGCACATCCTTTTTCCATTTTCCCTGGGAAAGAAAACTCAGCAGTCCAGGTTCCTGATGTCAGTTTGTAGGGCTCCCTTGGGTCTATCAGGGCAGCACAAGCTTGAGGTGGGGACAACTTCGGTGTGGGGTCCATCCTTCGATATAAGGATTCTTTGCGGTCAGAACCAGGGGCCCCCTGGCACAACCTTTTTCCATTTTCCCTGGGAAAGAAAACTCAGCAGTCCAGGTTCCTGATGTCAGTTTGTAGGGCTCCCTTGGGTCTATCAGGGCTGCACAAGTT
Organism: Lonchura striata; assembly: GCF_046129695.1. NCBI lineage: Eukaryota > Metazoa > Chordata > Aves > Passeriformes > Estrildidae > Lonchura > Lonchura striata. The sequence goes on from NC_134623.1 coordinate 513,889, forward strand.
TGAGGTGGGGATAACTTCGGTGTGGGGTCCATCCTTCGATATAAGGATTTTTTGTAGTGAGGCCCCAGCCCAGGTCCAGGGGCCCCTGGGCACATCCTTTTTCCATTTTCCCTGGGAAAGAAAACTCAGCAGTCCAGGTTCCTGATGTCAGTTTTTAGGGCTCCCCTGGGTGTATCAGGGCAGCACAAGTTTGAGGTGGGGACATCTTCGGTTTGGGGTCCATCCTTCGATATAAGGATTTTTTGCAGTGAGGCCCCAGCCCAGGGCCAGGGGCCCCTGGGCACATCCTTTTTCCATTTTCCCTGGGAAAGAAAACTCAGCAGTCCAGGTTCCTGATGTCAGTTTGTAGGGCTCCCTTGGGTCTATCAGGGCAGCGCAAGTTTGAGGTGGGGACAACTTCGGTGTGGGGTCCATCCTTCGATATAATGATTTTTTGCAGTCAGGGCCAGGGGCCCCTGGGCACATCCTTTTTCCATTTTCCCTGGGAAAGAAAACTCAGCACTCCAGGTTCCTGATGTCAGTTTGTAGGGCTCCCTTGGGTCTATCAGGGCAGCACAAGTTTGAGGTGGGGACAACTTTGGTGTGGGCTCCATCCTTCGATATAATGATTTTTTGCAGTCAGGGCCGGGGCCCCTGGGCACATCCTATTTCCAGTTTCCCTGGGAAAGAAAACTCAGCAGTCCAGGTTCCTGATGTCAGTTTGTAGGGCTCCCTTGGGTCTATCAGGGCAGCACAAGTTTGAGGTGGGGACAACTTCGGTGTGGGCTCCATCCTTCGATATAAGGATTTTTTGTAGTGAGGCCCCAAACAAGGGCCAGGGGCCCCTGGGCACATCCTTTGGCCATTTTCCCTGGGAAAGAAAACTCAGCAGTCCAGGTTCCTGATGTCAGTTTGTAGGGTTCCCCTGGGTGTATCAGGGCAGCACAAGTTTGAGGTGGGGACATCTTCGGTTTGGGGTCCATCCTTCGATATAAGGATTTTTTGCAGTGAGGCCCCAGCCCAGGGCCAGGGGCCCCTGGGCACGTCCTTTTTCCATTTTCCCTGGGAAAGAAAACTCAGCACTCCAGGTTCCTGATGTCAGTTTGTAGGGCTCCCTTGGATCTATCAGGGCAGCACAAGTTTGAGGTGGGGACAACTTTGGTGTGGGCTCCATCCTTCGATATAAGGATTTTTTGCAGTCAGGGCCAGGGGCCCCTGGGCATATCCTTTTTCCATTTTCCTTGGGAAAGAAAACTCAGTAGTCCAGGTTCCTGATGTCAGTTTGTAGGGCTCCCTTGGGTGTATCAGGGTAGCACAAGTTTGAGGTGGGGACAACTTTGGTGTGGGCTCCATCCTTCGATATAAGGATTTTTTGCAGTCAGGGCCAGGGGCCCCTGGGCACAACCTTTTTCCATTTTCCCTGGGAAAGAAAACTCAGCAGTCCAGGTTCCTGATGTCAGTTTGTAGGGTTCCCTTGGATGTATCAGGGAAGCACAAGTTTGAGGTGGGGACAACTTTGGTGTGGGCTCCATCCTTCGATATAAGGATTTTTTGCAGTCAGGGCCAGGGGCCCCTGGGCACATCCTTTTTCCATTTTCCCTGGGAAAGAAAACTCAGCAGTCCAGGTTCCTGATGTCAGTTTGTAGGGCTCCCTTGGGTCTATCAGGGCAGCACAAGTTTGAGGTGGGGACAACTTTGGTGTGGGCTCCATCCTTCTATATAAGGATTTTTTGTAGTGAGGCCACAGCCCAGGGCCAGTGGCCCCTGGGCACATCCTTTTTCCATTTTCCCTGGGAAAGAAAACTCAGCAGTCCAGGTTCCTGATGTCAGTTTGTAGGGCTCCCTTGGGTGTATCAGGGCTGCACAAGTGTGAGGTGGGGACAACTTCGGTGTGGGGTCCATCCTTCGATATAAGGATTCTTTGCAATCAGGGCTAGGGGCCACTGGGCACATCCTTTTTCCATTTTCCCTGGGAAAGAAAACTAAGCAGTCCAGGTTCCTGATGTCAGTTTGTAGGGTTCCCTTGGGTCTATCAGGGCAGCACAAGTTTGATGTGGGGACAATTTCGGTGTGGGCTCCATCCTTCGATATAAGGATTTTTTGCAGTGAGGCCACAGCCCAGGGCCAGGGGCCCCTGGGCACAACCTTTTTCCATTTTCCCTGGGAAAGAAAACTCAGCAGTCCAGGTTCCTGATGTCAGTTTGTAGGGCTCCCTTGGGTCTATCAGGGCAGCACAAGTTTGAGGTGGGGACAACTTTGGTGTGGGCTCCATCCTTCGATATAAGGATTTTTTGCAGTCAGGGCCAGGGGCCCCTGGGCATATCCTTTTTCCATTTTCCCCGGGAAAGAAAACTCAGTAGTCCAGGTTCCTGATGTCAGTTTGTAGGGCTCCCTTGGGTCTATCAGGGCAGCACAAGTTTGAGGTGGGGACAACTTTGGTGTGGGCTCCATCCTTCGATATAAGGATTTTTTGCAGTCAGGGCCAGGGGCCCCTGGGCACAACCTTTTTCCATTTTCCCTGGGAAAGAAAACTCAGCAGTCCAGGTTCCTGATGTCAGTTTGTAGGGCTCCCTTGGATGTATCAGGGAAGCACAAGTTTGAGGTGGGGACAACTTTGGTGTGGGCTCCATCCTTCGATATAAGGATTTTTTGCAGTCAGGGCCAGGGGCCCCTGGGCACAACCTTTTTCCATTTTCCCTGGGAAAGAAAACTCAGCAGTCCAGGTTCCTGATGTCAGTTTGTAGGGCTCCCTTGGGTCTATCAGGGCAGCACAAGTTTGAGGTGGGGACAACTTTGGTGTGGGCTCCATCCTTCTATATAAGGATTTTTTGTAGTGAGGCCACAGCCCAGGGCCAGGGGCCCCTGGGCACATCCTTTTTCCATTTTCCCTGGGAAAGAAAACTCAGCAGTCCAGGTTCCTGATGTCAGTTTGTAGGGCTCCCTTGGGTGTATCAGGGCTGCACAAGTTTGAGGTGGGGACAACTTCGGTGTGGGGTCCATCCTTCGATATAAGGATTCTTTGCAATCAGGGCTAGGGGCCCCTGGGCACATCCTTTTTCCATTTTCCCTGGGAAAGAAAACTAAGCAGTCCAGGTTCCTGATGTCAGTTTGTAGGGTTCCCTTGGGTCTATCAGGGCAGCACAAGTTTGATGTGGGGACAATTTCGGTGTGGGCTCCATCCTTCGATATAAGGATTTTTTGTAGTGAGGTCCCAAACAAGGGCCAGGGGCCCCTGGGCACATCCTTTTTCCATTTTCCCTGGGAAAGAAAACTCAGCAGTCCAGGTTCCTGATGTCAGTTTGTAGGGCTCCCTTGGGTCTATCAGGGCAGCGCAAGTTTGAGGTGGGGACAACTTCGGTGTGGGCTCCATCCTTCGATATAAGGATTTTTTGCAGTCAGGGCCAGGGGCCCCTGGGCACATCCTTTTTCCATTTTCCCTGGGAAAGAAAACTCAGCACTCCAGGTTCCTGATGTCAGTTTGTAGGGCTCCCTTGGGTCTATCAGGGCAGCACAAGTTTGAGGTGGGGACAACTTCGGTGTGGGGTCCATCCTTCGATATAAGGATTTTTTGCAGTCAGGGCCAGGGGCCCCTGGGCACATCCTTTTTCCAGTTTCCCTGGGAAAGAAAACTCAGCAGTCCAGGTTCCTGATGTCAGTTTGTAGGGCTCCCTTGGGTCTATCAGGGCAGCACAAGTTTGAGGTGGGGACAACTTCGGTGTGGGGTCCATCCTTCGATATAAGGATTTTTTGCAGTCAGGGCCAGGGGCCCCTGGGCACATCCTTTTTCCAGTTTCCCTGGGAAAGAAAACTCAGCAGTCCAGGTTCCTGATGTCAGTTTGTAGGGCTCCCTTGGGTCTATCAGGGCAGCACAAGTTTGAGGTGGGGACAACTTCGGTGTGGGGTCCATCCTTCGATATAAGGATTTTTTGCAGTGAGGCCCCAGCCCAGGGCCAGGGGCCCCTGGGCACAAGCTTTTTCCATTTTCCCTGGGAAAGAAAACTCAGCAGTCCAGGTTCCTGATGTCAGTTTTTAGGGTTCCCTTGGATGTATCAGGGAAGCACAAGTTTGAGGTGGGGACAACTTTGGTGTGGGGTCCATCCTTCGATATAAGGATTTTTTGCAGTCAGGGCCAGGGGTCCCTGGGCACATCCTTTTTCCATTTTCCCTGGGAAAGAAAACTCAGCAGTCCAGGTTCCTGATGTCAGTTTGTAGGGCTCCCTTGGGTCTATCAGGGCAGCACAAGTTTGAGGTGGGGACAACTTCGTTGTGGGCTCCATCCTTCGATATAAGGATTTTTTGCAGTGAGGCCACAGCCCAGGGCCAGGGGCCCCTGGGCGCAACCTTTTTCCATTTTCCCTGGGAAAGAAAACTCAGCAGTCCAGGTTCCTGATGTCAGTTTGTAGGGCTCCCTTGGGTCTATCAGGGCAGCACAAGTTTGAGGTGGGGACAACTTCGGTGTGGGGTCCATCCTTCGATATAAGGATTTTTTGCATTCAGGGCCAGGGACCCCTGGGCACATCCTTTTTCCATTTTCCCTGGGAAAGAAAACTCAGCAGTCCAGGTTCCTGATGTCAGTTTGTAGGGCTCCCTTGGGTGTATCAGGGCAGCACAAGTTTGAGGTGGGGACAACTTTGGTGTGGGCTCCATCCTTCGATATAAGGATTTTTTGTAGTGAGGCCACAGCCCAGGACCAGGGACCCCTGGGCACATCCTTTTTCCATTTTCCCTGGGAAAGAAAACTAAGCAGTCCAGGTTCCTGATGTCAGTTTGTAGGGCTCCCTTGGGTCTATCAGGGCAGCACAAGTTTGAGGTGGGGACAACTTTGGTGTGGGCTCCATCCTTCGATATAAGGATTTTTTGCAGTCAGGGCCAGGGGCCCCTGGGCACATCCTTTTTCCATTTTCCCTGGGAAAGAAAACTCAGCAGTCCAGGTTCCTGATGTCAGTTTGTAGGGCTCCCCTGGGTGTATCAGGGCAGCACAAATTTGAGGTGGGGACAACTTTGGTGTGGGCTCCATCCTTCGATATAAGGATTTTTTGCAGTCAGGGCCAGGGGCCCCTGGGCATATCCTTTTTCCATTTTCCCTGGGAAAGAAAACTCAGCAGTCCAGGTTCCTGATGTCAGTTTGTAGGGCTCCCTTGGGTCTATCAGGGCAGCACAAGTTTGAGGTGGGGACAACTTTGGTGTGGGGTCCATCCTTCTATATAAGGATTTTTTGTAGTGAGGCCACAGCCCAGGACCAGGGACCCCTGGGCACATCCTTTTTCCATTTTCCCTGGGAAAGAAAACTCAGCAGTCCAGGTTCCTGATGTCAGTTTGTAGGGCTCCCTTGGGTGTATCAGGGCTGCACAAGTTTGAGGTGGGGACAACTTCGGTGTGGGGTCCATCCTTCGATATAAGGATTCGTTGCAATCAGGGCTAGGGGCCCCTGGGCACATCCTTTTTCCATTTTCCCTGGGAAAGAAAACTAAGCAGTCCAGGTTCCTGATGTCAGTTTGTAGGGTTCCCTTGGGTCTATCAGGGCAGCACAAGTTTGATGTGGGGACAACTTCGGTGTGGGCTCCATCCTTCGATATAAGGATTTTTTGTAGTGAGGCCACAGCCCAGGACCAGGGACCCCTGGGCACATCCTTTTTCCATTTTCCCTGGGAAAGAAAACTCAGCAGTCCAGGTTCCTGATGTCAGTTTGTAGGGCTCCCTTGGGTCTATCAGGGCAGCGCAAGTTTGAGGTGGGGACAACTTCGGTGTGGGGTCCATCCTTCGATATAAGGATTCTTTGCAGTCAGGGCCAGGGGCCCCTGGGCACATCCTTTTTCCAGTTTCCCTGGGAAAGAAAACTCAGCACTCCAGGTTCCTGATGTCAGTTTGTAGGGCTCCCTTGGGTCTATCAGGGCAGCACAAGTTAGAGGTGGGGACAACTTTGGTGTGGGCTCCATCCTTCGATATAAGGATTTTTTGTAGTGAGGCCCCAAACAAGGGCCAGGGGCCCCTGGGCACATCCTTTTTCCATTTTCCCTGGGAAAGAAAACTCAGCAGTCCAGGTTCCTGATGTCAGTTTGTAGGGCTCCCCTGGGTCTATCAGGGCAGCACAGGTTTGAGGTGGGGACATCTTCGGTTTGGGGTCCATCCTTCGATATAAGGATTTTTTGCAGTCAGGCCCCAGCCCAGGGCCAGGGACCCGTGGGCACAACCTTTTTCCATTTTCCCTGGGAAAGAAAACTCAGCAGTCCAGGTTCCTGATGTCAGTTTCTAGGGCTCCCTTGGGTCTATCAGGGCAGCACAAGTTTGAGGTGGGGACAACTTCGGTGTGGGGTCCATCCTTCGATATAAGGATTTTTTGCAGTCAGGGCCAGGGGCCCCTGGGCACATCCTTTTTCCATTTTCCCTGGGAAAGAAAACTCAGCAGTCCAGGTTCCTGATGTCAGTTTGTAGGGCTCCCTTGGGTCTATCAGGGCAGCACAAGTTTGAGGTGGGGACAACTTTGGTGTGGGCTCCATCCTTCGATATAAGGATTTTTTGTAGTGAGGCCACAGCCCAGGACCAGGGACCCCTGGGCACATCCTTTTTCCATTTTCCCTGGGAAAGAAAACTCAGCAGTCCAGGTTCCTGATGTCAGTTTGTAGGGCTCCCTTGGGTCTATCAGGGCAGCACAAGTTTGAGGTGGGGACAACTTCGGTGTGGGGTCCATCCTTCGATATAAGGATTTTTTGCAGTCAGGGCCAGGGGCCCCTGGGCACATCCTTTTTCCATTTTCCCTGGGAAAGAAAACTCAGCAGTCCAGGTTCCTGATGTCAGTTTGTAGGGCTCACCTGGGTGTATCAGGGCAGCACAAGTTTGAGGTGGGGACATCTTCGGTTTGGGGTCCATCCTTCGATATAAGGATTTTTTGCAGTGAGGCCCCAGCCCAGGGCCAGGGGCCCCTGGGCACATCCTTTTTCCATTTTCCCTGGGAAAGAAAACTCAGCAGTCCAGGTTCCAGATGTCAGTTTGTAGGGCTCCCTTGGATCTATCAGGGCAGCACAAGTTTGAGGTGGGGACAACTTTGGTGTGGGCTCCATCCTTCGATATAAGGATTTTTTGCAGTCAGGGCCAGGGGCCCCTGGGCATATCCTTTTTCCATTTTCCCTGGGAAAGAAAACTCAGTAGTCCAGGTTCCTGATGTCAGTTTGTAGGGCTCCCTTGGGTCTATCAGGGCAGCACAAGTTTGAGGTGGGGACAACTTCGGTGTGGGCTCCATCCTTCGATATAAGGATTTTTTGCAGTCAGGGCCAGGGGCCCCTGGGCACAACCTTTTTCCATTTTCCCTGGGAAAGAAAACTCAGCAGTCCAGGTTCCTGATGTCAGTTTGTAGGGCTCCCTTGGGTGTATCAGGGTAGCACAAGTTTGAGGTGGGGACAACTTTGGTGTGGGGTCCATCCTTCGATATAAGGATATTTTGCAGTCGGGGCCAGGGGCCCCTGGGCACATCCTTTTTCCATTTTCCCTGGGAAAGAAAACTCAGCAGTCCAGGTTTCTGATGTCAGTTTGTAGGGCTCCCTTGGGTCTATCAGGGCAGCACAAGTTTGAGGTGGGGACAACTTCGGTGTGGGGTCCATCCTTCGATATAAGGATTCTTTCCAGTCAGTGCCCAACCCAGGGCCAGGGGCCCTTGGGCACATCCTTTTTCCATTTTCCCTGGGAAAGAAAACTCAGCAGTCCAGGTTCCTGATGTCAGTTTGTAGGGCTCCCTTGGGTGTATCAGGGCAGCACAAGTTTGAGGTGGGGACAACTTCGGTGTGGGCTCCATCCTTCGATATAAGGATTTTTTGCAGTCAGGGCCAGGGGCCCCTGGGCACATCCTTTTTCCATTTTCCCTGGGAAAGAAAACTCAGCAGTCCAGGTTCCTGATGTCAGTTTGTAGGGCTCCCTTGGGTGTATCAGGGCTGCACAAGTTTGAGGTGGGGACAACTTCGGTGTGGGGTTCATCCTTCGATATAAGGATTCTTTGCAATCAGGGCTAGGGGCCCCTGGGCACATCCTTTTTCCATTTTCCCTGGGAAAGAAAACTCAGCAGTCCAGGTTCCTGATGTCAGTTTGTAGGGCTCCCCTGGGTGTATCAGGGCAGCACAAGTTTGAGGTGGGGACATCTTCGGTTTGGGGTCCATCCTTCGATATAAGGATTTTTTGCAGTGAGGCCCCAGCCCAGGGCCAGGGACCCATGGGCACAACCTTTTTCCATTTTCCCTGGGAAAGAAAACTCAGCAGTCCAGGTTCCTGATGTCAGTTTGTAGGGCTCCCTTTGGTCTATCAGGGCAGCACAAGTTTGAGGTGGGGACAACTTCGGTGTGGGGTCCATCCTTCGATATAAGGATTTTTTGCAGTCAGGGCCAGGGACCCCTGGGCACATCCTTTTTCCATTTTCCCTGGGAAAGAAAACTCAGCAGTCCAGGTTCCTGATCTCAGTTTGTAGGGCTACCTTGGGTCTATCAGGGCAGCACAAGTTTGAGGTGGGGACAACTTTGGTGTGGGCTCCATCCTTCTATATAAGGATTTTTTGTAGTGAGGCCACAGCCCAGGGCCAGGGACCCCTGGGCACATCCTTTTTCCATTTTCCCTGGGAAAGAAAACTCAGCAGTCCAGGTTCCTGATGTCAGTTTGTAGGGCTCCCTTGGGTCTATCAGGGCAGCACAAGTTTGAGGTGGGGACAACTTCGGTGTGGGGTCCATCCTTCGATATATGGATTTTTTGCAGTCAGGGCCAGGGACCCCTGGGCACATCCTTTTTCCATTTTCCCTGGGAAAGAAAACTCAGCAGTCCAGGTTCCTGATGTCAGTTTGTAGGGCTCCCTTGGGTCTATCAGGGTAGCACAAGTTTGAGGTGGGGACAACTTCGGTGTGGGGTCCATCCTTCGATATAACGATTTTTTGCAGTCAGGGCCAGGGGCCCCTGGGCACATCCTTTTTCCATTTTCCCTGGGAAAGAAAACTCAGCAGTCCAGGTTCCTGATGTCACTTTGTAGGGCTCCCTTGGGTCTATCAGGGCAGCACAAGTTTGAGGTGGGGACCACTTCGGTGTGGGGTCCATCCTTCGATATAAGGATTTTTTGCAGTCAGGGCCAGGGGCCCCTGGGCACATCCTTTTTCCAGTTTCCCTGGGAAAGTAAACTCAGCAGTCCAGGTTCCTGATGTCAGTTTGTAGGGCTCCCTTGGGTCTATCAGGGCAGCACAAGTTTGAGGTGGGGACCACTTCGGTGTGGGGTCCATCCTTCGATATAAGGATTTTTTGCAGTCAGGGCCAGGGGCCCCTGGGCACATCCTTTTTCCATTTTCCCTGGGAAAGAAAACTCAGCAGTCCAGGTTCCTGATGTCAGTTTGTAGGGCTCCCCTGGGTGTATCAGGGCAGCACAAGTTTGAGGTGGGGACAACTTTGGTGTGGGCTCCATCCTTCGATATAAGGATTTTTTGCAGTCAGGGCCAGGGGCCCCTGGGCATATCCTTTTTCCATTTTCCTTGGGAAAGAAAACTCAGTAGTCCAGGTTCCTGATGTCAGTTTGTAGGGCTCCCTTGGGTCTATCAGGGCAGCACAAGTTTGAGGTGGGGACAACTTTGGTGTGGGCTCCATCCTTCGATATAAGGATTTTTTGCAGTCAGGGCCAGGGGCCCCTGGGCACAACCTTTTTCCATTTTCCCTGGGAAAGAAAACTCAGCAGTCCAGGTTCCTGATGTCAGTTTGTAGGGTTCCCTTGGATGTATCAGGGAAGCACAAGTTTGAGGTGGGGACAACTTTGGTGTGGGCTCCATCCTTCGATATAAGGATTTTTTGCAGTCAGGGCCAGGGGCCCCTGGGCACATCCTTTTTCCAGTTTCCCTGGGAAAGAAAACTCAGCAGTCCAGGTTCCTGATGTCAGTTTGTAGGGCTCCCTTGGGTCTATCAGGGCAGCACAAGTTTGAGGTGGGGACAACTTTGGTGTGGGCTCCATCCTTCTATATAAGGATTTTTTGTAGTGAGGCCACAGCCCAGGGCCAGGGACCCCTGGGCACATCCTTTTTCCATTTTCCCTGGGAAAGAAAACTCAGCAGTCCAGGTTCCTGATGTCAGTTTGTAGGGCTCCCTTGGGTGTATCAGGGCTGCACAAGTTTGAGGTGGGGACAACTTCGGTGTGGGGTCCATCCTTCGATATAAGGATTCTTTGCAATCAGGGCTAGGGGCCCCTGGGCACATCCTTTTTCCATTTTCCCTGGGAAAGAAAACTAAGCAGTCCAGGTTCCTGATGTCAGTTTGTAGGGTTCCCTTGGGTCTATCAGGGCAGCACAAGTTTGATGTGGGGACAACTTCGGTGTGGGCTCCATCCTTCGATATAAGGATTTTTTGAAGTGAGGCCACAGCCCAGGACCAGGGACCCCTGGGCACATCCTTTTTCCATTTTCCCTGGGAAAGAAAACTCAGCAGTCCAGGTTCCTGATGTCAGTTTGTAGGGCTCCCTTGGGTCTATCAGGGCAGCGCAAGTTTGAGGTGGGGACAACTTCGGTGTGGGGTCCATCCTTCGATATAATGATTTTTTGCAGTCAGGGCCAGGGGCCCCTGGGCACATCCTTTTTCCATTTTCCCTGGGAAAGAAAACTCAGCACTCCAGGTTCCTGATGTCAGTTTGTAGGGCTCCCTTGGGTCTATCAGGGCAGCACAAGTTTGAGGTGGGGACAACTTCGGTGTGGGGTCCATCCTTCGATATAAGGATTCTTTCCAGTCAGTGCCCAACCCAGGGCCAGGGGCCCTTGGGCACATCCTTTTAACATTTTCCCTGGGAAAGAAAACTCAGCAGTCCAGGTTCCTGATGTCAGTTTGTAGGGCTCCCTTGGGTCTATCAGGGCAGCACAAGTTTGAGGTGGGGACAACTTCGGTGTGGGCTCCATACTTCGATATAAGGATTTTTTGCAGTCAGGGCCAGGGGCCCCTGGGCACATCCTTTTTCCATTTTCCCTGGGAAAGAAAACTCAGCAGTCCAGGTTCCTGATGTCAGTTTGTAGGGCTCACCTGGGTGTATCAGGGCAGCACAAGTTTGAGGTGGGGACATCTTCGGTTTGGGGTCCATCCTTCGATATAAGGATTTTTTGCAGTGAGGTCCCAGCCCAGGGCCAGGGGCCCCTGGGCACATCCTTTTTCCATTTTCCCTGGGAAAGAAAACTCAGCAGTCCAGGTTCCAGATGTCAGTTTGTAGGGCTCCCTTGGATCTATCAGGGCAGCACAAGTTTGAGGTGGGGACAACTTTGGTGTGGGCTCCATCCTTCGATATAAGGATTTTTTGCAGTCAGGGCCAGGGGCCCCTGGGCATATCCTTTTTCCATTTTCCCTGGGAAAGAAAACTCAGTAGTCCAGGTTCCTGATGTCAGTTTGTAGGGCTCCCTTGGGTCTATCAGGGCAGCACAAGTTTGAGGTGGGGACAACTTCGGTGTGGGCTCCATCCTTCGATATACGGATTTTTTGCAGTCAGGGCCAGGGGCCCCTGGGCACAACCTTTTTCCATTTTCCCTGGGAAAGAAAACTCAGCAGTCCAGGTTCCTGATGTCAGTTTGTAGGGCTCCCTTGGGTCTATCAGGGCAGCACAAGTTTGAGGTGGGGACAACTTTGGTGTGGGCTCCATCCTTCTATATAAGGATTTTTTGTAGTGAGGCCACAGCCCAGGGCCAGGGACCCCTGGGCACATCCTTTTTCCATTTTCCCTGGGAAAGAAAACTCAGCAGTCCAGGTTCCTGATGTCAGTTTGTAGGGCTCCCTTGGGTGTATCAGGGCTGCACAAGTTTGAGGTGGGGACAACTTCGGTGTGGGGTCCATCCTTCGATATAAGGATTCTTTGCAATCAGGGCTAGGGGCCCCTGGGCACATCCTTTTTCCATTTTCCCTGGGAAAGAAAACTAAGCAGTCCAGGTTCCTGATGTCAGTTTGTAGGGTTCCCTTGGGTCTATCAGGGCAGCACAAGTTTGATGTGGGGACAACTTCGGTGTGGGCTCCATCCTTCGATATAAGGATTTTTTGAAGTGAGGCCACAGCCCAGGACCAGGGACCCCTGGGCACATCCTTTTTCCATTTTCCCTGGGAAAGAAAACTCAGCAGTCCAGGTTCCTGATGTCAGTTTGTAGGGCTCCCTTGGGTCTATCAGGGCAGCGCAAGTTTGAGGTGGGGACAACTTCGGTGTGGGGTCCATCCTTCGATATAATGATTTTTTGCAGTCAGGGCCAGGGGCCCCTGGGCACATCCTTTTTCCATTTTCCCTGGGAAAGAAAACTCAGCACTCCAGGTTCCTGATGTCAGTTTGTAGGGCTCCCTTGGGTCTATCAGGGCAGCACAAGTTTGAGGTGGGGACAACTTCGGTGTGGGCTCCATCCTTCGATATAAGGATTTTTTGCAGTCAGGGCCAGGGGCCCCTGGGCACATCCTTTTTCCATTTTCCCTGGGAAAGAAAACTCAGCAGTCCAGGTTCCTGATGTCAGTTTGTAGGGCTCACCTGGGTGTATCAGGGCAGCACAAGTTTGAGGTGGGGACATCTTCGGTTTGGGGTCCATCCTTCGATATAAGGATTTTTTGCAGTGAGGTCCCAGCCCAGGGCCAGGGGCCCCTGGGCACATCCTTTTTCCATTTTCCCTGGGAAAGAAAACTCAGCAGTCCAGGTTCCAGATGTCAGTTTGTAGGGCTCCCTTGGATCTATCAGGGCTGCACAAGTTTGAGGTGGGGACAACTTTGGTGTGGGCTCCATCCTTCGATATAAGGATTTTTTGCAGTCAGGGCCAGGGGCCCCTGGGCACAACCTTTTTCCATTTTCCCTGGGAAAGAAAACTCAGCAGTCCAGGTTCCTGATGTCAGTTTGTAGGGCTCCCTTGGGTCTATCAGGGCAGCACAAGTTTGAGGTGGGGACAACTTTGGTGTGGGCTCCATCCTTCTATATAAGGATTTTTTGTAGTGAGGCCACAGCCCAGGGCCAGGGACCCCTGGGCACATCCTTTTTCCATTTTCCCTGGGAAAGAAAACTCAGCAGTCCAGGTTCCTGATGTCAGTTTGTAGGGCTCCCTTGGGTGTATCAGGGCTGCACAAGTTTGAGGTGGGGACAACTTCGGTGTGGGGTCCATCCTTCGATATAAGGATTCTTTGCAATCAGGGCTAGGGGCCCCTGGGCACATCCTTTTTCCATTTTCCCTGGGAAAGAAAACTAAGCAGTCCAGGTTCCTGATGTCAGTTTGTAGGGTTCCCTTGGGTCTATCAGGGCAGCACAAGTTTGATGTGGGGACAACTTCGGTGTGGGCTCCATCCTTCGATATAAGGATTTTTTGCAGTGAGGCCACACTCCAGGACCAGGGACCCCTGGGCACATCCTTTTTCCATTTTCCCTGGGAAAGAAAACTCAGCAGTCCAGGTTCCTGATGTCAGTTTGTAGGGCTCCCTTGGGTCTATCAGGGCAGCGCAAGTTTGAGGTGGGGACAACTTCGGTGTGGGGTCCATCCTTCGATATAATGATTTTTTGCAGTCAGGGCCAGGGGCCCCTGGGCACATCCTTTTTCCATTTTCCCTGGGAAAGAAAACTCAGCACTCCAGGTTCCTGATGTCAGTTTGTAGGGCTCCCTTGGGTCTATCAGGGCAGCACAAGTTTGAGGTGGGGACAACTTCGGTGTGGGGTCCATCCTTCGATATAAGGATTTTTTGTAGTGAGGCCCCAAACAAGGGCCAGGGGCCCCTGGGCACATCCTTTTTCCATTTTCCCTGGGAAAGAAAACTCAGCAGTCCAGGTTCCTGATGTCAGTTTGTAGGGCTCCCCTGGGTGTATCAGGGCAGCACAGGTTTGAGGTGGGGACATCTTCGGTTTGGGGTCCATCCTTCGATATAAGGATTTTTTGCAGTCAGGTCCCAGCGCAGGGCCAGGGACCCCTGGGCACAACCTTTTTCCATTTTCCCTGGGAAAGAAAACTCAGCAGTCCAGGTTCCTGATGTCAGTTTGTAGGGCTCCCTTGGGTCTATCAGGGCAGCACAAGTTTGAGGTGGGGACAACTTCGGTGTGGGGTCCATCCTTCGATATAATGATTTTTTGCAGTCAGGGCCAGGGGCCCCTGGGCACATCCTTTTTCCATTTTCCCTGGGAAAGAAAACTCAGCAGTCCAGGTTCCTGATGTCAGTTTGTAGGGCTCCCTTGGGTCTATCAGGGCAGCACAAGTTTGAGGTGGGGACAACTTTGGTGTGGGCTCCATCCTTCGATATAAGGATTTTTTGTAGTGAGGCCACAGCCCAGGACCAGGGACCCCTGGGCACATCCTTTTTCCATTTTCCCTGGGAAAGAAAACTCAGCAGTCCAGGTTCCTGATGTCAGTTTGTAGGGCTCCCTTGGGTCTATCAGGGCAACACAAGTTTGAGGTGGGGACAACTTCGGTGTGGGCTCCATCCTTCGATATATGGATTTTTTGCAGTCAGGGCCAGGGACCCCTGGGCACATCCTTTTTCCATTTTCCCTGGGAAAGAAAACTCAGCAGTCCAGGTTCCTGATGTCAGTTTGTAGGGCTCCCTTGGGTGTATCAGGGTAGCACAAGTTTGAGGTGGGGACAACTTCGGTGTGGGGTCCATCCTTCGATATAAGGATTTTTTGCAATCAGGGCCAGGGGCCCCTGGGCACAACCTTTGGCCATTTTCCCTGGGAAAGAAAACTCAGCAGTCCAGGTTCGTGATGTCAGTTTGTAGGGCTCCCTTGGGTCTATCAGTGCAGCACAAGTTTGAGGTGGGGACAACTTCGGTGTGGGGCCCATCCTTCGATATAAGGATTCTTTGCAGTCAGGGCCCAACCCAGGGCCAGGGGCCCCTGGGCACATCCTTTTTCCATTTTCCCTGGGAAAGAAAACTCAGCAGTCCAGGTTCCTGATGTCAGTTTGTAGGGCTCCCTTGGGTCTATCAGGGCAGCACAAGTTTGAGGTGGGGACAACTTCGGTGTGGGGTCCATCCTTCGATATATGGATTTTTTGCAGTCAGGGCCAGGGGCCCCTGGGCACAACCTTTGGCCATTTTCCCTGGGAAAGAAAACTAAACAGTCCAGGTTCCTGATGTCAGTTTGTAGGGCTCCCTTGGGTGTATCAGGGTAGCACAAGTTTGAGGTGGGGACAACTTCGGTGTGGGGTCCATCCTTCGATATAACGATTTTTTGCAGTCAGGGCCAGGGGCCCCTGGGCACATCCTTTTTCCATTTTCCCTGGGAAAGAAAACTCAGCAGTCCAGGTTCCTGATGTCAGTTTGTAGGGCTCCCTTGGGTCTATCAGGGCAGCACAAGTTTGAGGTGGGGACAACTTTGGTGTGGGCTCCATCCTTCGATATAAGGATTTTTTGTAGTGAGGCCACAGGCCAGGGCCAGGCACCCCTGGGCACATCCTTTTTCCATTTTCCCTGGGAAAGAAAACTCAGCAGTCCAGGTTCCTGATGTCAGTTTGTAGGGCTCCCTTGGGTCTATCAGGGCAGCACAAGTTTGAGGTGGGGACAACTTCGGTGTGGGCTCCATCCTTCGATATAAGGATTTTTTGTAGTGAGGCCCCAGCCCAGGGCCAGGGGCCCCTGGGCACATCCTTTTTCCATTTTCCCTGGGAAAGAAAACTCAGCAGTCCAGGTTCCTGATGTCAGTTTGTAGGGCTCCCTTGGGTCTATCAGGGCAGCACAAGTTTGAGGTGGGGACAACTTCGGTGTGGGGTCCATCCTTCGATATATGGATTTTTTGCAGTCAGGGCCAGGGGCCCCTGGGCACATCCTTTTTCCATTTTCCCTGGGAAAGAAAACTAAACAGTCCAGGTTCCTGATGTCAGTTTGTAGGGCTCCCTTGGGTGTATCAGGGTAGCACAAGTTTGAGGTGGGGACAACTTTGGTGTGGGGTCCATCCTTCGATATAAGGATTTTTTGCAGTCAGGGCCAGGGGCCCCTGGGCACATCCTTTTTCCATTTTCCCTGGGAAAGAAAACTCAGCAATCCAGGTTCCTGATGTCACTTTGTAGGGCTCCCTTGGGTCTATCAGGGCAGCACAAGTTTGAGGTGGGGACAACTTCGGTGTGGGGTCCAACCTTCGATATAAGGATTTTTTGCAGTCAGGGCCAGGGGCCCCTGGGCACATCCTTTTTCCATTTTCCCTGGGAAAGAAAACTCAGCAGTCCAGGTTCCTGATGTCAGTTTGTAGGGCTCCCTTGGGTCTATCAGGGCAGCGCAGGTTTGAGGTGGGGACAACTTCGGTGTGGGCTCCATCCTTCGATATAAGGATTTTTTGCAGTCAGGGCCAGGGGCCCCTGGGCACATCCTTTTTCCATTTTCCCTGGGAAAGAAAACTCAGCACTCCAGGTTCCTGATGTCAGTTTGTAGGGCTCCCTTGGGTCTATCAGGGCAGCACAAGTTTGAGGTGGGGACAACTTTGGTGTGGGCTCCATCCTGCGATATAAGGATTTTTTGTAGTGAGGCCCCAAACAAGGGCCAGGGGCCCCTGGGCACATCCTTTTTCCATTTTCCCTGGGAAAGAAAACTCAGCAGTCCAGGTTCCTGATGTCAGTTTGTAGGGCTCCCCTGGGTGTATCAGGGCAGCACAGGTTTGAGGTGGGGACATCTTCGGTTTGGGGTCCATCCTTCGATATAAGGATTTTTTGCAGTCAGGCCCCAGCGCAGGGCCAGGGACCCCTGGGCACAACCTTTTTCCATTTTCCCTGGGAAAGAAAACTCAGCAGTCCAGGTTCCTGATGTCAGTTTCTAGGGCTCCCTTGGGTCTATCAGGGCAGCACAAGTTTGAGGTGGGGACAACTTTGGTGTGGGCTCCATCCTTCGATATAAGGATTTTTTGCAGTCAGGGCCAGGGGCCCCTGGGCATATCCTTTTTCCATTTTCCCTGGGAAAGAAAACTCAGTAGTCCAGGTTCCTGATGTCAGTTTGTAGGGCTCCCTTGGGTCTATCAGGGCAGCACAAGTTTGAGGTGGGGACAACTTCGGTGTGGGCTCCATCCTTCGATATAAGGATTTTTTGCAGTCAGGGCCAGGGGCCCCTGGGCACAACCTTTTTCCATTTTCCCTGGGAAAGAAAACTCAGCAGTCCAGGTTCCTGATGTCAGTTTGTAGGGCTCCCTTGGGTGTATCAGGGTAGCACAAGTTTGAGGTGGGGACAACTTTGGTGTGGGGTCCATCCTTCGATATAAGGATATTTTGCAGTCGGGGCCAGGGGCCCCTGGGCACATCCTTTTTCCATTTTCCCTGGGAAAGAAAACTCAGCAGTCCAGGTTTCTGATGTCAGTTTGTAGGGCTCCCTTGGGTCTATCAGGGCAGCACAAGTTTGAGGTGGGGACAACTTCGGTGTGGGGTCCATCCTTCGATATAAGGATTCTTTCCAGTCAGTGCCCAACCCAGGGCCAGGGGCCCTTGGGCACATCCTTTTTCCATTTTCCCTGGGAAAGAAAACTCAGCAGTCCAGGTTCCTGATGTCAGTTTGTAGGGCTCCCTTGGGTGTATCAGGGCAGCACAAGTTTGAGGTGGGGACAACTTCGGTGTGGGCTCCATCCTTCGATATAAGGATTTTTTGCAGTCAGGGCCAGGGGCCCCTGGGCACATCCTTTTTCCATTTTCCCTGGGAAAGAAAACTCAGCAGTCCAGGTTCCTGATGTCAGTTTGTAGGGCTCCCTTGGGTGTATCAGGGCTGCACAAGTTTGAGGTGGGGACAACTTCGGTGTGGGGTTCATCCTTCGATATAAGGATTCTTTGCAATCAGGGCTAGGGGCCCCTGGGCACATCCTTTTTCCATTTTCCCTGGGAAAGAAAACTCAGCAGTCCAGGTTCCTGATGTCAGTTTGTAGGGCTCCCCTGGGTGTATCAGGGCAGCACAAGTTTGAGGTGGGGACATCTTCGGTTTGGGGTCCATCCTTCGATATAAGGATTTTTTGCAGTGAGGCCCCAGCCCAGGGCCAGGGACCCATGGGCACAACCTTTTTCCATTTTCCCTGGGAAAGAAAACTCAGCAGTCCAGGTTCCTGATGTCAGTTTGTAGGGCTCCCTTTGGTCTATCAGGGCAGCACAAGTTTGAGGTGGGGACAACTTCGGTGTGGGGTCCATCCTTCGATATAAGGATTTTTTGCAGTCAGGGCCAGGGACCCCTGGGCACATCCTTTTTCCATTTTCCCTGGGAAAGAAAACTCAGCAGTCCAGGTTCCTGATCTCAGTTTGTAGGGCTACCTTGGGTCTATCAGGGCAGCACAAGTTTGAGGTGGGGACAACTTTGGTGTGGGCTCCATCCTTCTATATAAGGATTTTTTGTAGTGAGGCCACAGCCCAGGGCCAGGGACCCCTGGGCACATCCTTTTTCCATTTTCCCTGGGAAAGAAAACTCAGCAGTCCAGGTTCCTGATGTCAGTTTGTAGGGCTCCCTTGGGTCTATCAGGGCAGCACAAGTTTGAGGTGGGGACAACTTCGGTGTGGGGTCCATCCTTCGATATATGGATTTTTTGCAGTCAGGGCCAGGGACCCCTGGGCACATCCTTTTTCCATTTTCCCTGGGAAAGAAAACTCAGCAGTCCAGGTTCCTGATGTCAGTTTGTAGGGCTCCCTTGGGTCTATCAGGGTAGCACAAGTTTGAGGTGGGGACAACTTCGGTGTGGGGTCCATCCTTCGATATAACGATTTTTTGCAGTCAGGGCCAGGGGCCCCTGGGCACATCCTTTTTCCATTTTCCCTGGGAAAGAAAACTCAGCAGTCCAGGTTCCTGATGTCACTTTGTAGGGCTCCCTTGGGTCTATCAGGGCAGCACAAGTTTGAGGTGGGGACCACTTCGGTGTGGGGTCCATCCTTCGATATAAGGATTTTTTGCAGTCAGGGCCAGGGGCCCCTGGGCACATCCTTTTTCCAGTTTCCCTGGGAAAGTAAACTCAGCAGTCCAGGTTCCTGATGTCAGTTTGTAGGGCTCCCTTGGGTCTATCAGGGCAGCACAAGTTTGAGGTGGGGACCACTTCGGTGTGGGGTCCATCCTTCGATATAAGGATTTTTTGCAGTCAGGGCCAGGGGCCCCTGGGCACATCCTTTTTCCATTTTCCCTGGGAAAGAAAACTCAGCAGTCCAGGTTCCTGATGTCAGTTTGTAGGGCTCCCCTGGGTGTATCAGGGCAGCACAAGTTTGAGGTGGGGACAACTTTGGTGTGGGCTCCATCCTTCGATATAAGGATTTTTTGCAGTCAGGGCCAGGGGCCCCTGGGCATATCCTTTTTCCATTTTCCTTGGGAAAGAAAACTCAGTAGTCCAGGTTCCTGATGTCAGTTTGTAGGGCTCCCTTGGGTCTATCAGGGCAGCACAAGTTTGAGGTGGGGACAACTTTGGTGTGGGCTCCATCCTTCGATATAAGGATTTTTTGCAGTCAGGGCCAGGGGCCCCTGGGCACAACCTTTTTCCATTTTCCCTGGGAAAGAAAACTCAGCAGTCCAGGTTCCTGATGTCAGTTTGTAGGGTTCCCTTGGATGTATCAGGGAAGCACAAGTTTGAGGTGGGGACAACTTTGGTGTGGGCTCCATCCTTCGATATAAGGATTTTTTGCAGTCAGGGCCAGGGGCCCCTGGGCACATCCTTTTTCCAGTTTCCCTGGGAAAGAAAACTCAGCAGTCCAGGTTCCTGATGTCAGTTTGTAGGGCTCCCTTGGGTCTATCAGGGCAGCACAAGTTTGAGGTGGGGACAACTTTGGTGTGGGC
Organism: Lonchura striata; assembly: GCF_046129695.1. Taxonomy (NCBI): domain Eukaryota; kingdom Metazoa; phylum Chordata; class Aves; order Passeriformes; family Estrildidae; genus Lonchura; species Lonchura striata. The sequence continues at coordinate 533,548 of NC_134623.1, forward strand.
TCCATCCTTCTATATAAGGATTTTTTGTAGTGAGGCCACAGCCCAGGGCCAGGGACCCCTGGGCACATCCTTTTTCCATTTTCCCTGGGAAAGAAAACTCAGCAGTCCAGGTTCCTGATGTCAGTTTGTAGGGCTCCCTTGGGTGTATCAGGGCTGCACAAGTTTGAGGTGGGGACAACTTCGGTGTGGGGTCCATCCTTCGATATAAGGATTCTTTGCAATCAGGGCTAGGGGCCCCTGGGCACATCCTTTTTCCATTTTCCCTGGGAAAGAAAACTAAGCAGTCCAGGTTCCTGATGTCAGTTTGTAGGGTTCCCTTGGGTCTATCAGGGCAGCACAAGTTTGATGTGGGGACAACTTCGGTGTGGGCTCCATCCTTCGATATAAGGATTTTTTGAAGTGAGGCCACAGCCCAGGACCAGGGACCCCTGGGCACATCCTTTTTCCATTTTCCCTGGGAAAGAAAACTCAGCAGTCCAGGTTCCTGATGTCAGTTTGTAGGGCTCCCTTGGGTCTATCAGGGCAGCGCAAGTTTGAGGTGGGGACAACTTCGGTGTGGGGTCCATCCTTCGATATAATGATTTTTTGCAGTCAGGGCCAGGGGCCCCTGGGCACATCCTTTTTCCATTTTCCCTGGGAAAGAAAACTCAGCACTCCAGGTTCCTGATGTCAGTTTGTAGGGCTCCCTTGGGTCTATCAGGGCAGCACAAGTTTGAGGTGGGGACAACTTCGGTGTGGGGTCCATCCTTCGATATAAGGATTCTTTCCAGTCAGTGCCCAACCCAGGGCCAGGGGCCCTTGGGCACATCCTTTTAACATTTTCCCTGGGAAAGAAAACTCAGCAGTCCAGGTTCCTGATGTCAGTTTGTAGGGCTCCCTTGGGTCTATCAGGGCAGCACAAGTTTGAGGTGGGGACAACTTCGGTGTGGGCTCCATCCTTCGATATAAGGATTTTTTGCAGTCAGGGCCAGGGGCCCCTGGGCACATCCTTTTTCCATTTTCCCTGGGAAAGAAAACTCAGCAGTCCAGGTTCCTGATGTCAGTTTGTAGGGCTCACCTGGGTGTATCAGGGCAGCACAAGTTTGAGGTGGGGACATCTTCGGTTTGGGGTCCATCCTTCGATATAAGGATTTTTTGCAGTGAGGTCCCAGCCCAGGGCCAGGGGCCCCTGGGCACATCCTTTTTCCATTTTCCCTGGGAAAGAAAACTCAGCAGTCCAGGTTCCAGATGTCAGTTTGTAGGGCTCCCTTGGATCTATCAGGGCAGCACAAGTTTGAGGTGGGGACAACTTTGGTGTGGGCTCCATCCTTCGATATAAGGATTTTTTGCAGTCAGGGCCAGGGGCCCCTGGGCATATCCTTTTTCCATTTTCCCTGGGAAAGAAAACTCAGTAGTCCAGGTTCCTGATGTCAGTTTGTAGGGCTCCCTTGGGTCTATCAGGGCAGCACAAGTTTGAGGTGGGGACAACTTCGGTGTGGGCTCCATCCTTCGATATACGGATTTTTTGCAGTCAGGGCCAGGGGCCCCTGGGCACAACCTTTTTCCATTTTCCCTGGGAAAGAAAACTCAGCAGTCCAGGTTCCTGATGTCAGTTTGTAGGGCTCCCTTGGGTCTATCAGGGCAGCACAAGTTTGAGGTGGGGACAACTTTGGTGTGGGCTCCATCCTTCTATATAAGGATTTTTTGTAGTGAGGCCACAGCCCAGGGCCAGGGACCCCTGGGCACATCCTTTTTCCATTTTCCCTGGGAAAGAAAACTCAGCAGTCCAGGTTCCTGATGTCAGTTTGTAGGGCTCCCTTGGGTGTATCAGGGCTGCACAAGTTTGAGGTGGGGACAACTTCGGTGTGGGGTCCATCCTTCGATATAAGGATTCTTTGCAATCAGGGCTAGGGGCCCCTGGGCACATCCTTTTTCCATTTTCCCTGGGAAAGAAAACTAAGCAGTCCAGGTTCCTGATGTCAGTTTGTAGGGTTCCCTTGGGTCTATCAGGGCAGCACAAGTTTGATGTGGGGACAACTTCGGTGTGGGCTCCATCCTTCGATATAAGGATTTTTTGAAGTGAGGCCACAGCCCAGGACCAGGGACCCCTGGGCACATCCTTTTTCCATTTTCCCTGGGAAAGAAAACTCAGCAGTCCAGGTTCCTGATGTCAGTTTGTAGGGCTCCCTTGGGTCTATCAGGGCAGCGCAAGTTTGAGGTGGGGACAACTTCGGTGTGGGGTCCATCCTTCGATATAATGATTTTTTGCAGTCAGGGCCAGGGGCCCCTGGGCACATCCTTTTTCCATTTTCCCTGGGAAAGAAAACTCAGCACTCCAGGTTCCTGATGTCAGTTTGTAGGGCTCCCTTGGGTCTATCAGGGCAGCACAAGTTTGAGGTGGGGACAACTTCGGTGTGGGCTCCATCCTTCGATATAAGGATTTTTTGCAGTCAGGGCCAGGGGCCCCTGGGCACATCCTTTTTCCATTTTCCCTGGGAAAGAAAACTCAGCAGTCCAGGTTCCTGATGTCAGTTTGTAGGGCTCACCTGGGTGTATCAGGGCAGCACAAGTTTGAGGTGGGGACATCTTCGGTTTGGGGTCCATCCTTCGATATAAGGATTTTTTGCAGTGAGGTCCCAGCCCAGGGCCAGGGGCCCCTGGGCACATCCTTTTTCCATTTTCCCTGGGAAAGAAAACTCAGCAGTCCAGGTTCCAGATGTCAGTTTGTAGGGCTCCCTTGGATCTATCAGGGCTGCACAAGTTTGAGGTGGGGACAACTTTGGTGTGGGCTCCATCCTTCGATATAAGGATTTTTTGCAGTCAGGGCCAGGGGCCCCTGGGCACAACCTTTTTCCATTTTCCCTGGGAAAGAAAACTCAGCAGTCCAGGTTCCTGATGTCAGTTTGTAGGGCTCCCTTGGGTCTATCAGGGCAGCACAAGTTTGAGGTGGGGACAACTTTGGTGTGGGCTCCATCCTTCTATATAAGGATTTTTTGTAGTGAGGCCACAGCCCAGGGCCAGGGACCCCTGGGCACATCCTTTTTCCATTTTCCCTGGGAAAGAAAACTCAGCAGTCCAGGTTCCTGATGTCAGTTTGTAGGGCTCCCTTGGGTGTATCAGGGCTGCACAAGTTTGAGGTGGGGACAACTTCGGTGTGGGGTCCATCCTTCGATATAAGGATTCTTTGCAATCAGGGCTAGGGGCCCCTGGGCACATCCTTTTTCCATTTTCCCTGGGAAAGAAAACTAAGCAGTCCAGGTTCCTGATGTCAGTTTGTAGGGTTCCCTTGGGTCTATCAGGGCAGCACAAGTTTGATGTGGGGACAACTTCGGTGTGGGCTCCATCCTTCGATATAAGGATTTTTTGCAGTGAGGCCACAGCCCAGGACCAGGGACCCCTGGGCACATCCTTTTTCCATTTTCCCTGGGAAAGAAAACTCAGCAGTCCAGGTTCCTGATGTCAGTTTGTAGGGCTCCCTTGGGTCTATCAGGGCAGCGCAAGTTTGAGGTGGGGACAACTTCGGTGTGGGGTCCATCCTTCGATATAATGATTTTTTGCAGTCAGGGCCAGGGGCCCCTGGGCACATCCTTTTTCCATTTTCCCTGGGAAAGAAAACTCAGCACTCCAGGTTCCTGATGTCAGTTTGTAGGGCTCCCTTGGGTCTATCAGGGCAGCACAAGTTTGAGGTGGGGACAACTTCGGTGTGGGGTCCATCCTTCGATATAAGGATTTTTTGTAGTGAGGCCCCAAACAAGGGCCAGGGGCCCCTGGGCACATCCTTTTTCCATTTTCCCTGGGAAAGAAAACTCAGCAGTCCAGGTTCCTGATGTCAGTTTGTAGGGCTCCCCTGGGTGTATCAGGGCAGCACAGGTTTGAGGTGGGGACATCTTCGGTTTGGGGTCCATCCTTCGATATAAGGATTTTTTGCAGTCAGGTCCCAGCGCAGGGCCAGGGACCCCTGGGCACAACCTTTTTCCATTTTCCCTGGGAAAGAAAACTCAGCAGTCCAGGTTCCTGATGTCAGTTTGTAGGGCTCCCTTGGGTCTATCAGGGCAGCACAAGTTTGAGGTGGGGACAACTTCGGTGTGGGGTCCATCCTTCGATATAATGATTTTTTGCAGTCAGGGCCAGGGGCCCCTGGGCACATCCTTTTTCCATTTTCCCTGGGAAAGAAAACTCAGCAGTCCAGGTTCCTGATGTCAGTTTGTAGGGCTCCCTTGGGTCTATCAGGGCAGCACAAGTTTGAGGTGGGGACAACTTTGGTGTGGGCTCCATCCTTCGATATAAGGATTTTTTGTAGTGAGGCCACAGCCCAGGACCAGGGACCCCTGGGCACATCCTTTTTCCATTTTCCCTGGGAAAGAAAACTCAGCAGTCCAGGTTCCTGATGTCAGTTTGTAGGGCTCCCTTGGGTCTATCAGGGCAACACAAGTTTGAGGTGGGGACAACTTCGGTGTGGGCTCCATCCTTCGATATATGGATTTTTTGCAGTCAGGGCCAGGGACCCCTGGGCACATCCTTTTTCCATTTTCCCTGGGAAAGAAAACTCAGCAGTCCAGGTTCCTGATGTCAGTTTGTAGGGCTCCCTTGGGTGTATCAGGGTAGCACAAGTTTGAGGTGGGGACAACTTCGGTGTGGGGTCCATCCTTCGATATAAGGATTTTTTGCAATCAGGGCCAGGGGCCCCTGGGCACAACCTTTGGCCATTTTCCCTGGGAAAGAAAACTCAGCAGTCCAGGTTCGTGATGTCAGTTTGTAGGGCTCCCTTGGGTCTATCAGTGCAGCACAAGTTTGAGGTGGGGACAACTTCGGTGTGGGGCCCATCCTTCGATATAAGGATTCTTTGCAGTCAGGGCCCAACCCAGGGCCAGGGGCCCCTGGGCACATCCTTTTTCCATTTTCCCTGGGAAAGAAAACTCAGCAGTCCAGGTTCCTGATGTCAGTTTGTAGGGCTCCCTTGGGTCTATCAGGGCAGCACAAGTTTGAGGTGGGGACAACTTCGGTGTGGGGTCCATCCTTCGATATATGGATTTTTTGCAGTCAGGGCCAGGGGCCCCTGGGCACAACCTTTGGCCATTTTCCCTGGGAAAGAAAACTAAACAGTCCAGGTTCCTGATGTCAGTTTGTAGGGCTCCCTTGGGTGTATCAGGGTAGCACAAGTTTGAGGTGGGGACAACTTCGGTGTGGGGTCCATCCTTCGATATAACGATTTTTTGCAGTCAGGGCCAGGGGCCCCTGGGCACATCCTTTTTCCATTTTCCCTGGGAAAGAAAACTCAGCAGTCCAGGTTCCTGATGTCAGTTTGTAGGGCTCCCTTGGGTCTATCAGGGCAGCACAAGTTTGAGGTGGGGACAACTTTGGTGTGGGCTCCATCCTTCGATATAAGGATTTTTTGTAGTGAGGCCACAGGCCAGGGCCAGGCACCCCTGGGCACATCCTTTTTCCATTTTCCCTGGGAAAGAAAACTCAGCAGTCCAGGTTCCTGATGTCAGTTTGTAGGGCTCCCTTGGGTCTATCAGGGCAGCACAAGTTTGAGGTGGGGACAACTTCGGTGTGGGCTCCATCCTTCGATATAAGGATTTTTTGTAGTGAGGCCCCAGCCCAGGGCCAGGGGCCCCTGGGCACATCCTTTTTCCATTTTCCCTGGGAAAGAAAACTCAGCAGTCCAGGTTCCTGATGTCAGTTTGTAGGGCTCCCTTGGGTCTATCAGGGCAGCACAAGTTTGAGGTGGGGACAACTTCGGTGTGGGGTCCATCCTTCGATATATGGATTTTTTGCAGTCAGGGCCAGGGGCCCCTGGGCACATCCTTTTTCCATTTTCCCTGGGAAAGAAAACTAAACAGTCCAGGTTCCTGATGTCAGTTTGTAGGGCTCCCTTGGGTGTATCAGGGTAGCACAAGTTTGAGGTGGGGACAACTTTGGTGTGGGGTCCATCCTTCGATATAAGGATTTTTTGCAGTCAGGGCCAGGGGCCCCTGGGCACATCCTTTTTCCATTTTCCCTGGGAAAGAAAACTCAGCAATCCAGGTTCCTGATGTCACTTTGTAGGGCTCCCTTGGGTCTATCAGGGCAGCACAAGTTTGAGGTGGGGACAACTTCGGTGTGGGGTCCAACCTTCGATATAAGGATTTTTTGCAGTCAGGGCCAGGGGCCCCTGGGCACATCCTTTTTCCATTTTCCCTGGGAAAGAAAACTCAGCAGTCCAGGTTCCTGATGTCAGTTTGTAGGGCTCCCTTGGGTCTATCAGGGCAGCGCAGGTTTGAGGTGGGGACAACTTCGGTGTGGGCTCCATCCTTCGATATAAGGATTTTTTGCAGTCAGGGCCAGGGGCCCCTGGGCACATCCTTTTTCCATTTTCCCTGGGAAAGAAAACTCAGCACTCCAGGTTCCTGATGTCAGTTTGTAGGGCTCCCTTGGGTCTATCAGGGCAGCACAAGTTTGAGGTGGGGACAACTTTGGTGTGGGCTCCATCCTGCGATATAAGGATTTTTTGTAGTGAGGCCCCAAACAAGGGCCAGGGGCCCCTGGGCACATCCTTTTTCCATTTTCCCTGGGAAAGAAAACTCAGCAGTCCAGGTTCCTGATGTCAGTTTGTAGGGCTCCCCTGGGTGTATCAGGGCAGCACAGGTTTGAGGTGGGGACATCTTCGGTTTGGGGTCCATCCTTCGATATAAGGATTTTTTGCAGTCAGGCCCCAGCGCAGGGCCAGGGACCCCTGGGCACAACCTTTTTCCATTTTCCCTGGGAAAGAAAACTCAGCAGTCCAGGTTCCTGATGTCAGTTTCTAGGGCTCCCTTGGGTCTATCAGGGCAGCACAAGTTTGAGGTGGGGACAACTTCGGTGTGGGGTCCATCCTTCGATATAATGATTTTTTGCAGTCAGGGCCAGGGGCCCCTGGGCACATCCTTTTTCCATTTTCCCTGGGAAAGAAAACTCAGCAGTCCAGGTTCCTGATGTCAGTTTGTAGGGCTCCCTTGGGTCTATCAGGGCAGCACAAGTTTGAGGTGGGGACAACTTTGGTGTGGGCTCCATCCTTCGATATAAGGATTTTTTGTAGTGAGGCCACAGCCCAGGACCAGGGACCCCTGGGCACATCCTTTTTCCATTTTCCCTGGGAAAGAAAACTCAGCAGTCCAGGTTCCTGATGTCAGTTTGTAGGGCTCCCTTGGGTCTATCAGGGCAACACAAGTTTGAGGTGGGGACAACTTCGGTGTGGGCTCCATCCTTCGATATATGGATTTTTTGCAGTCAGGGCCAGGGACCCCTGGGCACATCCTTTTTCCATTTTCCCTGGGAAAGAAAACTAAGCAGTCCAGGTTCCTGATGTCAGTTTGTAGGGCTCCCTTGGGTGTATCAGGGTAGCACAAGTTTGAGGTGGGGACAACTTCGGTGTGGGCTCCATCCTTCGATATAAGGATTTTTTGCAATCAGGGCCAGGGGCCCCTGGGCACATCCTTTTTCCATTTTCCCTGGGAAAGAAAACTCAGCAGTCCAGGTTCGTGATGTCAGTTTGTAGGGCTCCCTTGGGTCTATCAGTGCAGCACAAGTTTGAGGTGGGGACAACTTCGGTGTGGGGCCCATCCTTCGATATAAGGATTCTTTGCAGTCAGGGCCCAACCCAGGGCCAGGGGCCCCTGGGCACATCCTTTTTCCATTTTCCCTGGGAAAGAAAACTCAGCAGTCCAGGTTCCTGATGTCAGTTTGTAGGGCTCCCTTGGGTCTATCAGGGCAGCACAAGTTTGAGGTGGGGACAACTTCGGTGTGGGGTCCATCCTTCGATATATGGATTTTTTGCAGTCAGGGCCAGGGGCCCCTGGGCACAACCTTTGGCCATTTTCCCTGGGAAAGAAAACTAAACAGTCCAGGTTCCTGATGTCAGTTTGTAGGGCTCCCTTGGGTGTATCAGGGTAGCACAAGTTTGAGGTGGGGACAACTTCGGTGTGGGGTCCATCCTTCGATATAACGATTTTTTGCAGTCAGGGCCAGGGGCCCCTGGGCACATCCTTTTTCCATTTTCCCTGGGAAAGAAAACTCAGCAGTCCAGGTTCCTGATGTCAGTTTGTAGGGCTCCCTTGGGTCTATCAGGGCAGCACAAGTTTGAGGTGGGGACAACTTTGGTGTGGGCTCCATCCTTCGATATAAGGATTTTTTGTAGTGAGGCCACAGGCCAGGGCCAGGCACCCCTGGGCACATCCTTTTTCCATTTTCCCTGGGAAAGAAAACTCAGCAGTCCAGGTTCCTGATGTCAGTTTGTAGGGCTCCCTTGGGTCTATCAGGGCAGCACAGGTTTGAGGTGGGGACAACTTCGGTGTGGGGTCCATCCTTCGATATAAGGATTCTTTGCAGTCAGGGCCCAACCCAGGGCCAGGGGCCCCTGGGCACATCCTTTTTCCATTTTCCCTGGGAAAGAAAACTCAGCAGTCCAGGTTCCTGATGTCAGTTTGTAGGGCTCCCTTGGGTCTATCAGGGCAGCACAAGCTTGAGGTGGGGACAACTTCGGTGTGGGGTCCATCCTTCGATATAAGGATTCTTTGCAGTCAGAACCAGGGGCCCCCTGGCACAACCTTTTTCCATTTTCCCTGGGAAAGAAAACTCAGCAGTCCAGGTTCCTGATGTCAGTTTGTAGGGCTCCCTTGGGTCTATCAGGGCTGCACAAGTTTGAGGTGGGGATAACTTCGGTGTGGGGTCCATCCTTCGATATAAGGATTTTTTGTAGTGAGGCCCCAGCCCAGGTCCAGGGGCCCCTGGGCACATCCTTTTTCCATTTTCCCTGGGAAAGAAAACTCCGCAGTCCAGGTTCCTGATGTCAGTTTTTAGGGCTCCCCTGGGTGTATCAGGGCAGCACAAGTTTGAGGTGGGGACATCTTCGGTTTGGGGTCCATCCTTCGATATAAGGATTTTTTGCAGTGAGGCCCCAGCCCAGGGCCAGGGGCCCCTGGGCACATCCTTTTTCCATTTTCCCTGGGAAAGAAAACTCAGCAGTCCAGGTTCCTGATGTCAGTTTGTAGGGCTCCCTTGGGTCTATCAGGGCAGCGCAAGTTTGAGGTGGGGACAACTTCGGTGTGGGGTCCATCCTTCGATATAATGATTTTTTGCAGTCAGGGCCAGGGGCCCCTGGGCACATCCTTTTTCCATTTTCCCTGGGAAAGAAAACTCAGCACTCCAGGTTCCTGATGTCAGTTTGTAGGGCTCCCTTGGATCTATCAGGGCAGCACAAGTTTGAGGTGGGGACAACTTTGGTGTGGGCTCCATCCTTCGATATAAGGATTTTTTGCAGTCAGGGCCAGGGGCCCCTGGGCATATCCTTTTTCCATTTTCCTTGGGAAAGAAAACTCAGTAGTCCAGGTTCCTGATGTCAGTTTGTAGGGCTCCCTTGGGTCTATCAGGGCAGCACAAGTTTGAGGTGGGGACAACTTTGGTGTGGGCTCCATCCTTCGATATAAGGATTTTTTGCAGTCAGGGCCAGGGGCCCCTGGGCACAACCTTTTTCCATTTTCCCTGGGAAAGAAAACTCAGCAGTCCAGGTTCCTGATGTCAGTTTGTAGGGTTCCCTTGGATGTATCAGGGAAGCACAAGTTTGAGGTGGGGACAACTTTGGTGTGGGCTCCATCCTTCGATATAAGGATTTTTTGCAGTCAGGGCCAGGGGCCCCTGGGCACATCCTTTTTCCATTTTCCCTGGGAAAGAAAACTCAGCAGTCCAGGTTCCTGATGTCAGTTTGTAGGGCTCCCTTGGGTCTATCAGGGCAGCACAAGTTTGAGGTGGGGACAACTTTGGTGTGGGCTCCATCCTTCTATATAAGGATTTTTTGTAGTGAGGCCACAGCCCAGGGCCAGGGGCCCCTGGGCACATCCTTTTTCCATTTTCCCTGGGAAAGAAAACTCAGCAGTCCAGGTTCCTGATGTCAGTTTGTAGGGCTCCCTTGGGTGTATCAGGGCTGCACAAGTTTGAGGTGGGGACAACTTCGGTGTGGGGTCCATCCTTCGATATAAGGATTCTTTGCAATCAGGGCTAGGGGCCCCTGGGCACATCCTTTTTCCATTTTCCCTGGGAAAGAAAACTAAGCAGTCCAGGTTCCTGATGTCAGTTTGTAGGGTTCCCTTGGGTCTATCAGGGCAGCACAAGTTTGATGTGGGGACAATTTCGGTGTGGGCTCCATCCTTCGATATAAGGATTTTTTGCAGTGAGGCCACAGCCCAGGGCCAGGGGCCCCTGGGCACAACCTTTTTCCATTTTCCCTGGGAAAGAAAACTCAGCAGTCCAGGTTCCTGATGTCAGTTTGTTGGGCTCCCTTGGGTCTATCAGGGCAGCACAAGTTTGAGGTGGGGACAACTTTGGTGTGGGCTCCATCCTTCGATATAAGGATTTTTTGCAGTCAGGGCCAGGGGCCCCTGGGCATATCCTTTTTCCATTTTCCCTGGGAAAGAAAACTCAGTAGTCCAGGTTCCTGATGTCAGTTTGTAGGGCTCCCTTGGGTCTATCAGGGCAGCACAAGTTTGAGGTGGGGACAACTTTGGTGTGGGCTCCATCCTTCGATATAAGGATTTTTTGCAGTCAGGGCCAGGGGCCCCTGGGCACAACCTTTTTCCATTTTCCCTGGGAAAGAAAACTCAGCAGTCCAGGTTCCTGATGTCAGTTTGTAGGGCTCCCTTGGATGTATCAGGGAAGCACAAGTTTGAGGTGGGGACAACTTTGGTGTGGGCTCCATCCTTCGATATAAGGATTTTTTGCAGTCAGGGCCAGGGGCCCCTGGGCACATCCTTTTTCCATTTTCCCTGGGAAAGAAAACTCAGCAGTCCAGGTTCCTGATGTCAGTTTGTAGGGCTCCCTTGGGTCTATCAGGGCAGCACAAGTTTGAGGTGGGGACAACTTTGGTGTGGGCTCCATCCTTCTATATAAGGATTTTTTGTAGTGAGGCCACAGCCCAGGGCCAGGGGCCCCTGGGCACATCCTTTTTCCATTTTCCCTGGGAAAGAAAACTCAGCAGTCCAGGTTCCTGATGTCAGTTTGTAGGGCTCCCTTGGGTGTATCAGGGCTGCACAAGTTTGAGGTGGGGACAACTTCGGTGTGGGGTCCATCCTTCGATATAAGGATTCTTTGCAATCAGGGCTAGGGGCCCCTGGGCACATCCTTTTTCCATTTTCCCTGGGAAAGAAAACTAAGCAGTCCAGGTTCCTGATGTCAGTTTGTAGGGTTCCCTTGGGTCTATCAGGGCAGCACAAGTTTGATGTGGGGACAATTTCGGTGTGGGCTCCATCCTTCGATATAAGGATTTTTTGTAGTGAGGCCCCAGCCCAGGGCCAGGGGCCCCTGGGCACATCCTTTTTCCATTTTCCCTGGGAAAGAAAACTCAGCAGTCCAGGTTCCTGATGTCAGTTTGTAGGGCTCCCTTGGGTGTATCAGGGTAGCACAAGTTTGAGGTGGGGACAACTTTGGTGTGGGGTCCATCCTTCGATATAAGGATTTTTTGCAGTCAGGGCCAGGGGCCCCTGGGCACATCCTTTTTCCATTTTCCCTGGGAAAGAAAACTCAGCAATCCAGGTTCCTGATGTCACTTTGTAGGGCTCCCTTGGGTCTATCAGGGCAGCACAAGTTTGAGGTGGGGACAACTTCGGTGTGGGGTCCAACCTTCGATATAAGGATTTTTTGCAGTCAGGGCCAGGGGCCCCTGGGCACATCCTTTTTCCATTTTCCCTGGGAAAGAAAACTCAGCAGTCCAGGTTCCTGATGTCAGTTTGTAGGGCTCCCTTGGGTCTATCAGGGCAGCGCAAGTTTGAGGTGGGGACAACTTCGGTGTGGGCTCCATCCTTCGATATAAGGATTTTTTGCAGTCAGGGCCAGGGGCCCCTGGGCACATCCTTTTTCCATTTTCCCTGGGAAAGAAAACTCAGCAGTCCAGGTTCCTGATGTCAGTTTGTAGGGCTCCCTTGGGTCTATCAGGGCAGCACAAGTTTGAGGTGGGGACAACTTTGGTGTGGGCTCCATCCTTCGATATAAGGATTTTTTGTAGTGAGGCCCCAAACAAGGGCCAGGGGCCCCTGGGCACATCCTTTTTCCATTTTCCCTGGGAAAGAAAACTCAGCAGTCCAGGTTCCTGATGTCAGTTTGTAGGGCTCCCCTGGGTGTATCAGGGCAGCACAGGTTTGAGGTGGGGACATCTTCGGTTTGGGGTCCATCCTTCGATATAAGGATTTTTTGCAGTCAGGCCCCAGCGCAGGGCCAGGGACCCCTGGGCACAACCTTTTTCCATTTTCCCTGGGAAAGAAAACTCAGCAGTCCAGGTTCCTGATGTCAGTTTCTAGGGCTCCCTTGGGTCTATCAGGGCAGCACAAGTTTGAGGTGGGGACAACTTCGGTGTGGGGTCCATCCTTCGATATAATGATTTTTTGCAGTCAGGGCCAGGGGCCCCTGGGCACATCCTTTTTCCATTTTCCCTGGGAAAGAAAACTCAGCAGTCCAGGTTCCTGATGTCAGTTTGTAGGGCTCCCTTGGGTCTATCAGGGCAGCACAAGTTTGAGGTGGGGACAACTTTGGTGTGGGCTCCATCCTTCGATATAAGGATTTTTTGTAGTGAGGCCACAGCCCAGGACCAGGGACCCCTGGGCACATCCTTTTTCCATTTTCCCTGGGAAAGAAAACTCAGCAGTCCAGGTTCCTGATGTCAGTTTGTAGGGCTCCCTTGGGTCTATCAGGGCAACACAAGTTTGAGGTGGGGACAACTTCGGTGTGGGCTCCATCCTTCGATATATGGATTTTTTGCAGTCAGGGCCAGGGACCCCTGGGCACATCCTTTTTCCATTTTCCCTGGGAAAGAAAACTAAGCAGTCCAGGTTCCTGATGTCAGTTTGTAGGGCTCCCTTGGGTGTATCAGGGTAGCACAAGTTTGAGGTGGGGACAACTTCGGTGTGGGCTCCATCCTTCGATATAAGGATTTTTTGCAATCAGGGCCAGGGGCCCCTGGGCACATCCTTTTTCCATTTTCCCTGGGAAAGAAAACTCAGCAGTCCAGGTTCGTGATGTCAGTTTGTAGGGCTCCCTTGGGTCTATCAGTGCAGCACAAGTTTGAGGTGGGGACAACTTCGGTGTGGGGCCCATCCTTCGATATAAGGATTCTTTGCAGTCAGGGCCCAACCCAGGGCCAGGGGCCCCTGGGCACATCCTTTTTCCATTTTCCCTGGGAAAGAAAACTCAGCAGTCCAGGTTCCTGATGTCAGTTTGTAGGGCTCCCTTGGGTCTATCAGGGCAGCACAAGTTTGAGGTGGGGACAACTTCGGTGTGGGGTCCATCCTTCGATATATGGATTTTTTGCAGTCAGGGCCAGGGGCCCCTGGGCACAACCTTTGGCCATTTTCCCTGGGAAAGAAAACTAAACAGTCCAGGTTCCTGATGTCAGTTTGTAGGGCTCCCTTGGGTGTATCAGGGTAGCACAAGTTTGAGGTGGGGACAACTTCGGTGTGGGGTCCATCCTTCGATATAACGATTTTTTGCAGTCAGGGCCAGGGGCCCCTGGGCACATCCTTTTTCCATTTTCCCTGGGAAAGAAAACTCAGCAGTCCAGGTTCCTGATGTCAGTTTGTAGGGCTCCCTTGGGTCTATCAGGGCAGCACAAGTTTGAGGTGGGGACAACTTTGGTGTGGGCTCCATCCTTCGATATAAGGATTTTTTGTAGTGAGGCCACAGGCCAGGGCCAGGCACCCCTGGGCACATCCTTTTTCCATTTTCCCTGGGAAAGAAAACTCAGCAGTCCAGGTTCCTGATGTCAGTTTGTAGGGCTCCCTTGGGTCTATCAGGGCAGCACAAGTTTGAGGTGGGGACAACTTCGGTGTGGGCTCCATCCTTCGATATAAGGATTTTTTGTAGTGAGGCCCCAGCCCAGGGCCAGGGGCCCCTGGGCACATCCTTTTTCCATTTTCCCTGGGAAAGAAAACTCAGCAGTCCAGGTTCCTGATGTCAGTTTGTAGGGCTCCCTTGGGTCTATCAGGGCAGCACAGGTTTGAGGTGGGGACAACTTCGGTGTGGGGTCCATCCTTCGATATAAGGATTCTTTGCAGTCAGGGCCCAACCCAGGGCCAGGGGCCCCTGGGCACATCCTTTTTCCATTTTCCCTGGGAAAGAAAACTCAGCAGTCCAGGTTCCTGATGTCAGTTTGTAGGGCTCCCTTGGGTCTATCAGGGCAGCACAAGCTTGAGGTGGGGACAACTTCGGTGTGGGGTCCATCCTTCGATATAAGGATTCTTTGCAGTCAGAACCAGGGGCCCCCTGGCACAACCTTTTTCCATTTTCCCTGGGAAAGAAAACTCAGCAGTCCAGGTTCCTGATGTCAGTTTGTAGGGCTCCCTTGGGTCTATCAGGGCTGCACAAGTTTGAGGTGGGGATAACTTCGGTGTGGGGTCCATCCTTCGATATAAGGATTTTTTGTAGTGATGCCCCAGCCCAGGTCCAGGGGCCCCTGGGCACATCCTTTTTCCATTTTCCCTGGGAAAGAAAACTCCGCAGTCCAGGTTCCTGATGTCAGTTTTTAGGGCTCCCCTGGGTGTATCAGGGCAGCACAAGTTTGAGGTGGGGACATCTTCGGTTTGGGGTCCATCCTTCGATATAAGGATTTTTTGCAGTGAGGCCCCAGCCCAGGGCCAGGGGCCCCTGGGCACAACCTTTTTCCATTTTCCCTGGGAAAGAAAACTCAGCAGTCCAGATTCCTGATGTCAGTTTGTAGGGCTCCCTTGGGTCTATCAGGGCAGCGCAAGTTTGAGGTGGGGACAACTTCGGTGTGGGGTCCATCCTTCGATATAATGATTTTTTGCAGTCAGGGCCAGGGGCCCCTGGGCACATCCTTTTTCCATTTTCCCTGGGAAAGAAAACTCAGCACTCCAGGTTCCTGATGTCAGTTTGTAGGGCTCCCTTGGATCTATTAGGGCAGCACAAGTTTGAGGTGGGGACAACTTTGGTGTGGGCTCCATCCTTCGATATAAGGATTTTTTGCAGTCAGGGCCAGGGGCCCCTGGGCATATCCTTTTTCCATTTTCCTTGGGAAAGAAAACTCAGTAGTCCAGGTTCCTGATGTCAGTTTGTAGGGCTCCCTTGGGTCTATCAGGGCAGCACAAGTTTGAGGTGGGGACAACTTTGGTGTGGGCTCCATCCTTCGATATAAGGATTTTTTGCAGTCAGGGCCAGGGGCCCCTGGGCACAACCTTTTTCCATTTTCCCTGGGAAAGAAAACTCAGCAGTCCAGGTTCCTGATGTCAGTTTGTAGGGTTCCCTTGGATGTATCAGGGAAGCACAAGTTTGAGGTGGGGACAACTTTGGTGTGGGCTCCATCCTTCGATATAAGGATTTTTTGCAGTCAGGGCCAGGGGCCCCTGGGCACATCCTTTTTCCATTTTCCCTGGGAAAGAAAACTCAGCAGTCCAGGTTCCTGATGTCAGTTTGTAGGGCTCCCTTGGGTCTATCAGGGCAGCACAAGTTTGAGGTGGGGACAACTTTGGTGTGGGCTCCATCCTTCTATATAAGGATTTTTTGTAGTGAGGCCACAGCCCAGGGCCAGGGGCCCCTGGGCACAACCTTTTTCCATTTTCCCTGGGAAAGAAAACTCAGCAGTCCAGGTTCCTGATGTCAGTTTGTAGGGCTCCCTTGGGTGTATCAGGGCTGCACAAGTTTGAGGTGGGGACAACTTCGGTGTGGGGTCCATCCTTCGATATAAGGATTCTTTGCAATCAGGGCTAGGGGCCCCTGGGCACATCCTTTTTCCATTTTCCCTGGGAAAGAAAACTAAGCAGTCCAGGTTCCTGATGTCAGTTTGTAGGGTTCCCTTGGGTCTATCAGGGCAGCACAAGTTTGATGTGGGGACAATTTCGGTGTGGGCTCCATCCTTCGATATAAGGATTTTTTGCAGTGAGGCCACAGCCCAGGGCCAGGGGCCCCTGGGCACAACCTTTTTCCATTTTCCCTGGGAAAGAAAACTCAGCAGTCCAGGTTCCTGATGTCAGTTTGTTGGGCTCCCTTGGGTCTATCAGGGCAGCACAAGTTTGAGGTGGGGACAACTTTGGTGTGGGCTCCATCCTTCGATATAAGGATTTTTTGCAGTCAGGGCCAGGGGCCCCTGGGCATATCCTTTTTCCATTTTCCCTGGGAAAGAAAACTCAGTAGTCCAGGTTCCTGATGTCAGTTTGTAGGGCTCCCTTGGGTCTATCAGGGCAGCACAAGTTTGAGGTGGGGACAACTTTGGTGTGGGCTCCATCCTTCGATATAAGGATTTTTTGCAGTCAGGGCCAGGGGCCCCTGGGCACAACCTTTTTCCATTTTCCCTGGGAAAGAAAACTCAGCAGTCCAGGTTCCTGATGTCAGTTTGTAGGGCTCCCTTGGATGTATCAGGGAAGCACAAGTTTGAGGTGGGGACAACTTTGGTGTGGGCTCCATCCTTCGATATAAGGATTTTTTGCAGTCAGGGCCAGGGGCCCCTGGGCACATCCTTTTTCCATTTTCCCTGGGAAAGAAAACTCAGCAGTCCAGGTTCCTGATGTCACTTTGTAGGGCTCCCTTGGGTCTATCAGGGCAGCACAAGTTTGAGGTGGGGACAACTTTGGTGTGGGCTCCATCCTTCTATATAAGGATTTTTTGTAGTGAGGCCACAGCCCAGGGCCAGGGGCCCCTGGGCACATCCTTTTTCCATTTTCCCTGGGAAAGAAAACTCAGCAGTCCAGGTTCCTGATGTCAGTTTGTAGGGCTCCCTTGGGTGTATCAGGGCTGCACAAGTTTGAGGTGGGGACAACTTCGGTGTGGGGTCCATCCTTCGATATAAGGATTCTTTGCAATCAGGGCTAGGGGCCCCTGGGCACATCCTTTTTCCATTTTCCCTGGGAAAGAAAACTAAGCAGTCCAGGTTCCTGATGTCAGTTTGTAGGGTTCCCTTGGGTCTATCAGGGCAGCACAAGTTTGATGTGGGGACAATTTCGGTGTGGGCTCCATCCTTCGATATAAGGATTTTTTGTAGTGAGGCCCCAGCCCAGGGCCAGGGACCCCTGGGCACATCCTTTTTCCATTTTCCCTGGGAAAGAAAACTCAGCAGTCCAGGTTCCTGATGTCAGTTTGTAGGGCTCCCTTGGGTGTATCAGGGCTGCACAAGTTTGAGGTGGGGACAACTTCGGTGTGGGGTCCATCCTTCGATATAAGGATTCTTTGCAATCAGGGCTAGGGGCCCCTGGGCACATCCTTTTTCCATTTTCCCTGGGAAAGAAAACTAAGCAGTCCAGGTTCCTGATGTCAGTTTGTAGGGTTCCCTTGGGTCTATCAGGGCAGCACAAGTTTGATGTGGGGACAATTTCGGTGTGGGCTCCATCCTTCGATATAAGGATTTTTTGCAGTGAGGCCACAGCCCAGGGCCAGGGGCCCCTGGGCACAACCTTTTTCCATTTTCCCTGGGAAAGAAAACTCAGTAGTCCAGGTTCCTGATGTCAGTTTGTTGGGCTCCCTTGGGTCTATCAGGGCAGCACAAGTTTGAGGTGGGGACAACTTTGGTGTGGGCTCCATCCTTCGATATAAGGATTTTTTGCAGTCAGGGCCAGGGGCCCCTGGGCACAACCTTTTTCCATTTTCCCTGGGAAAGAAAACTCAGCAGTCCAGGTTCCTGATGTCAGTTTGTAGGGCTCCCTTGGATGTATCAGGGAAGCACAAGTTTGAGGTGGGGACAACTTTGGTGTGGGCTCCATCCTTCGATATAAGGATTTTTTGCAGTCAGGGCCAGGGGCCCCTGGGCACATCCTTTTTCCATTTTCCCTGGGAAAGAAAACTCAGCAGTCCAGGTTCCTGATGTCAGTTTGTAGGGCTCCCTTGGGTCTATCAGGGCAGCACAAGTTTGAGGTAGGGACAACTTTGGTGTGGGCTCCATCCTTCTATATAAGGATTTTTTGTAGTGAGGCCACAGCCCAGGGCCAGGGGCCCCTGGGCACATCCTTTTTCCATTTTCCCTGGGAAAGAAAACTCAGCAGTCCAGGTTCCTGATGTCAGTTTGTAGGGCTCCCTTGGGTGTATCAGGGCTGCACAAGTTTGAGGTGGGGACAACTTCGGTGTGGGGTCCATCCTTCGATATAAGGATTCTTTGCAATCAGGGCTAGGGGCCCCTGGGCACATCCTTTTTCCATTTTCCCTGGGAAAGAAAACTAAGCAGTCCAGGTTCCTGATGTCAGTTTGTAGGGTTCCCTTGGGTCTATCAGGGCAGCACAAGTTTGATGTGGGGACAATTTCGGTGTGGGCTCCATCCTTCGATATAAGGATTTTTTGTAGTGAGGCCCCAGCCCAGGGCCAGGGGCCCCTGGGCACATCCTTTTTCCATTTTCCCTGGGAAAGAAAACTCAGCAGTCCAGGTTCCTGATGTCAGTTTGTAGGGCTCCCTTGGGTCTATCAGGGCAGCGCAAGTTTGAGGTGGGGACAACTTCGGTGTGGGCTCCATCCTTCGATATAAGGATTTTTTGCAGTCAGGGCCAGGGGCCCCTGGGCACATCCTTTTTCCATTTTCCCTGGGAAAGAAAACTCAGCACTCCAGGTTCCTGATGTCAGTTTGTAGGGCTCCCTTGGGTCTATCAGGGCAGCACAAGTTTGAGGTGGGGACAACTTCGGTGTGGGGTCCATCCTTCGATATAAGGATTTTTTGCAGTCAGGGCCAGGGGCCCCTGGGCACATCCTTTTTCCAGTTTCCCTGGGAAAGAAAACTCAGCAGTCCAGGTTCCTGATGTCAGTTTGTAGGGCTCCCTTGGGTCTATCAGAGCAGCACAAGTTTGAGGTGGGGACATCTTCGGTTTGGGGTCCATCCTTCGATATAAGGATTTTTTGCAGTGAGGCCCCAGCCCAGGGCCAGGGGCCCCTGGGCACATCCTTTTTCCATTTTCCCTGGGAAAGAAAACTCAGCAGTCCAGGTTCCTGATGTCAGTTTGTAGGGCTCCCTTGGGTCTATCAGGGCAGCACAAGTTTGAGGTGGGGACAACTTTGGTGTGGGCTCCATCCTTCGATATAAGGATTTTTTGCAGTCAGGGCCAGGGGCCCCTGGGCATATCCTTTTTCCATTTTCCCTGGGAAAGAAAACTCAGTAGTCCAGTTTCCTCATGTCAGTTTGTAGGGCTCCCTTGGGTCTATCAGGGCAGCACAAGTTTGAGGTGGGGACAACTTTGGTGTGGGCTCCATCCTTCGATATAAGGATTTTTTGTAGTGAGGCCACAGCCCAGGACCAGGGACCCCTGGGCACATCCTTTTTCCATTTTCCCTGGGAAAGAAAACTCAGCAGTCCAGGTTCCTGATGTCAGTTTGTAGGGCTCCCTTGGGTCTATCAGGGCAGCACAAGTTTGAGGTGGGGACAACTTCGGTGTGGGCTCCATCCTTCGATATATGGATTTTTTGCGGTCAGGGCCAGGGACCCCTGGGCACATCCTTTTTCCATTTTCCCTGGGAAAGAAAACTCAGCAGTCCAGGTTCCTGATGTCAGTTTGTAGGGCTCCCTTGGGTCTATCAGGGCAGCACAAGTTTCAGGTGGGGACAACTTCGGTGTGGGGTCCATCCTTCGATATATGGATTTTTTGCAGTCAGGGCCAGGGGCCCCTGGGCACAACCTTTGGCCATTTTCCCTGGGAAAGAAAACTAAACAGTCCAGGTTCCTGATGTCAGTTTGTAGGGCTCCCTTGGGTGTATCAGGGTAGCACAAGTTTGAGGTGGGGACAACTTCGGTGTGGGGTCCATCCTTCGATATAACGATTTTTTGCAGTCAGGGCCAGGGGCCCCTGGGCACATCCTTTTTCCATTTTCCCTGGGAAAGAAAACTCAGCAGTCCAGGTTCCTGATGTCAGTTTGTAGGGCTCCCTTGGGTCTATCAGGGCAGCACAAGTTTGAGGTGGGGACAACTTTGGTGTGGGCTCCATCCTTCGATATAAGGATTTTTTGTAGTGAGGCCACAGGCCAGGGCCAGGCACCCCTGGGCACATCCTTTTTCCATTTTCCCTGGGAAAGAAAACTCAGCACTCCAGGTTCCTGATGTCAGTTTGTAGGGCTCCCTTGGGTCTATCAGGGCAGCACAAGTTTGAGGTGGGGACAACTTCGGTGTGGGCTCCATCCTTCGATATAAGGATTTTTTGTAGTGAGGCCCCAGCCCAGGGCCAGGGGCCCCTGGGCACATCCTTTTTCCATTTTCCCTGGGAAAGAAAACTCAGCAGTCCAGGTTCCTGATGTCAGTTTGTAGGGCTCCCTTGGGTCTATCAGGGCAGCACAAGTTTGAGGTGGGGACAACTTTGGTGTGGGCTCCATCCTTCGATATAAGGATTTTTTGTAGTGAGGCCACAGCCCAGGACCAGGGACCCCTGGGCACATCCTTTTTCCATTTTCCCTGGGAAAGAAAACTCAGCAGTCCAGGTTCCTGATGTCACTTTGTAGGGCTCCCTTGGGTCTATCAGGGCAGCACAAGTTTGAGGTGGGGACAACTTCGGTGTGGGGTCCATCCTTCGATATAAGGATTTTTTGCAGTCAGGGCCAGGGGCCCCTGGGCACATCCTTTTTCCATTTTCCCTGGGAAAGAAAACTCAGCAGTCCAGGTTCCTGATGTCAGTTTGTAGGGCTCCCTTGGGTCTATCAGGGCAGCACAGGTTTGAGGTG
Organism: Lonchura striata; assembly: GCF_046129695.1. Lineage (NCBI taxonomy): Eukaryota > Metazoa > Chordata > Aves > Passeriformes > Estrildidae > Lonchura > Lonchura striata. The sequence goes on from NC_134623.1 coordinate 554,152, forward strand.
GGGACAACTTCGGTGTGGGGTCCATCCTTCGATATATGGATTCTTTGCAGTCAGGGCCCAACCCAGGGCCAGGGGCCCCTGGGCACATCCTTTTTCCATTTTCCCTGGGAAAGAAAACTCAGCAGTCCAGGTTCCTGATGTCAGTTTGTAGGGCTCCCTTGGGTCTATCAGGGCAGCACAAGCTTGAGGTGGGGACAACTTCGGTGTGGGGTCCATCCTTCGATATAAGGATTCTTTGCAGTCAGAACCAGGGGCCCCCTGGCACAACCTTTTTCCATTTTCCCTGGGAAAGAAAACTCAGCAGTCCAGGTTCCTGATGTCAGTTTGTAGGGCTCCCTTGGGTCTATCAGGGCTGCACAAGTTTGAGGTGGGGATAACTTCGGTGTGGGGTCCATCCTTCGATATAAGGATTTTTTGTAGTGAGGCCCCAGCCCAGGTCCAGGGGCCCCTGGGCACATCCTTTTTCCATTTTCCCTGGGAAAGAAAACTCAGCAGTCCAGGTTCCTGATGTCAGTTTTTAGGGCTCCCCTGGGTGTATCAGGGCAGCACAAGTTTGAGGTGGGGACATCTTCGGTTTGGGGTCCATCCTTCGATATAAGGATTTTTTGCAGTGAGGCCCCAGCCCAGGGCCAGGGGCCCCTGGGCACATCCTTTTTCCATTTTCCCTGGGAAAGAAAACTCAGCAGTCCAGGTTCCTGATGTCAGTTTGTAGGGCTCCCTTGGGTCTATCAGGGCAGCGCAAGTTTGAGGTGGGGACAACTTCGGTGTGGGGTCCATCCTTCGATATAATGATTTTTTGCAGTCAGGGCCAGGGGCCCCTGGGCACATCCTTTTTCCATTTTCCCTGGGAAAGAAAACTCAGCACTCCAGGTTCCTGATGTCAGTTTGTAGGGCTCCCTTGGGTCTATCAGGGCAGCACAAGTTTGAGGTGGGGACAACTTTGGTGTGGGCTCCATCCTTCGATATAAGGATTTTTTGCAGTGAGGCCCCAGCCCAGGGCCAGGGGCCCCTGGGCACATCCTTTTTCCATTTTCCCTGGGAAAGAAAACTCAGCAGTCCAGGTTCCTGATGTCAGTTTGTAGGGCTCCCTTGGGTGTATCAGGGCTGCACAAGTTTGAGGTGGGGACAACTTCGGTGTGGGGTCCATCCTTCGATATAAGGATTCTTTGCAATCAGGGCTAGGGGCCCCTGGGCACATCCTTTTTCCATTTTCCCTGGGAAAGAAAACTAAGCAGTCCAGGTTCCTGATGTCAGTTTGTAGGGTTCCCTTGGGTCTATCAGGGCAGCACAAGTTTGATGTGGGGACAATTTCGGTGTGGGCTCCATCCTTCGATATAAGGATTTTTTGCAGTGAGGCCACAGCCCAGGGCCAGGGGCCCCTGGGCACAACCTTTTTCCATTTTCCCTGGGAAAGAAAACTCAGTAGTCCAGGTTCCTGATGTCAGTTTGTTGGGCTCCCTTGGGTCTATCAGGGCAGCACAAGTTTGAGGTGGGGACAACTTTGGTGTGGGCTCCATCCTTCGATATAAGGATTTTTTGCAGTCAGGGCCAGGGGCCCCTGGGCACAACCTTTTTCCATTTTCCCTGGGAAAGAAAACTCAGCAGTCCAGGTTCCTGATGTCAGTTTGTAGGGCTCCCTTGGATGTATCAGGGAAGCACAAGTTTGAGGTGGGGACAACTTTGGTGTGGGCTCCATCCTTCGATATAAGGATTTTTTGCAGTCAGGGCCAGGGGCCCCTGGGCACATCCTTTTTCCATTTTCCCTGGGAAAGAAAACTCAGCAGTCCAGGTTCCTGATGTCAGTTTGTAGGGCTCCCTTGGGTCTATCAGGGCAGCACAAGTTTGAGGTAGGGACAACTTTGGTGTGGGCTCCATCCTTCTATATAAGGATTTTTTGTAGTGAGGCCACAGCCCAGGGCCAGGGGCCCCTGGGCACATCCTTTTTCCATTTTCCCTGGGAAAGAAAACTCAGCAGTCCAGGTTCCTGATGTCAGTTTGTAGGGCTCCCTTGGGTGTATCAGGGCTGCACAAGTTTGAGGTGGGGACAACTTCGGTGTGGGGTCCATCCTTCGATATAAGGATTCTTTGCAATCAGGGCTAGGGGCCCCTGGGCACATCCTTTTTCCATTTTCCCTGGGAAAGAAAACTAAGCAGTCCAGGTTCCTGATGTCAGTTTGTAGGGTTCCCTTGGGTCTATCAGGGCAGCACAAGTTTGATGTGGGGACAATTTCGGTGTGGGCTCCATCCTTCGATATAAGGATTTTTTGTAGTGAGGCCCCAGCCCAGGGCCAGGGGCCCCTGGGCACATCCTTTTTCCATTTTCCCTGGGAAAGAAAACTCAGCAGTCCAGGTTCCTGATGTCAGTTTGTAGGGCTCCCTTGGGTCTATCAGGGCAGCGCAAGTTTGAGGTGGGGACAACTTCGGTGTGGGCTCCATCCTTCGATATAAGGATTTTTTGCAGTCAGGGCCAGGGGCCCCTGGGCACATCCTTTTTCCATTTTCCCTGGGAAAGAAAACTCAGCACTCCAGGTTCCTGATGTCAGTTTGTAGGGCTCCCTTGGGTCTATCAGGGCAGCACAAGTTTGAGGTGGGGACAACTTCGGTGTGGGGTCCATCCTTCGATATAAGGATTTTTTGCAGTCAGGGCCAGGGGCCCCTGGGCACATCCTTTTTCCAGTTTCCCTGGGAAAGAAAACTCAGCAGTCCAGGTTCCTGATGTCAGTTTGTAGGGCTCCCTTGGGTCTATCAGAGCAGCACAAGTTTGAGGTGGGGACATCTTCGGTTTGGGGTCCATCCTTCGATATAAGGATTTTTTGCAGTGAGGCCCCAGCCCAGGGCCAGGGGCCCCTGGGCACATCCTTTTTCCATTTTCCCTGGGAAAGAAAACTCAGCAGTCCAGGTTCCTGATGTCAGTTTGTAGGGCTCCCTTGGGTCTATCAGTGCAGCACAAGTTTGAGGTGGGGACAACTTTGGTGTGGGCTCCATCCTTCGATATAAGGATTTTTTGCAGTCAGGGCCAGGGGCCCCTGGGCATATCCTTTTTCCATTTTCCCTGGGAAAGAAAACTCAGTAGTCCAGTTTCCTCATGTCAGTTTGTAGGGCTCCCTTGGGTCTATCAGGGCAGCACAAGTTTGAGGTGGGGACAACTTTGGTGTGGGCTCCATCCTTCGATATAAGGATTTTTTGTAGTGAGGCCACAGCCCAGGACCAGGGACCCCTGGGCACATCCTTTTTCCATTTTCCCTGGGAAAGAAAACTCAGCAGTCCAGGTTCCTGATGTCAGTTTGTAGGGCTCCCTTGGGTCTATCAGGGCAGCACAAGTTTGAGGTGGGGACAACTTCGGTGTGGGCTCCATCCTTCGATATATGGATTTTTTGCGGTCAGGGCCAGGGACCCCTGGGCACATCCTTTTTCCATTTTCCCTGGGAAAGAAAACTCAGCAGTCCAGGTTCCTGATGTCAGTTTGTAGGGCTCCCTTGGGTCTATCAGGGCAGCACAAGTTTCAGGTGGGGACAACTTCGGTGTGGGGTCCATCCTTCGATATATGGATTTTTTGCAGTCAGGGCCAGGGGCCCCTGGGCACAACCTTTGGCCATTTTCCCTGGGAAAGAAAACTAAACAGTCCAGGTTCCTGATGTCAGTTTGTAGGGCTCCCTTGGGTGTATCAGGGTAGCACAAGTTTGAGGTGGGGACAACTTCGGTGTGGGGTCCATCCTTCGATATAACGATTTTTTGCAGTCAGGGCCAGGGGCCCCTGGGCACATCCTTTTTCCATTTTCCCTGGGAAAGAAAACTCAGCAGTCCAGGTTCCTGATGTCAGTTTGTAGGGCTCCCTTGGGTCTATCAGGGCAGCACAAGTTTGAGGTGGGGACAACTTTGGTGTGGGCTCCATCCTTCGATATAAGGATTTTTTGTAGTGAGGCCACAGCCCAGGACCAGGGACCCCTGGGCACATCCTTTTTCCATTTTCCCTGGGAAAGAAAACTCAGCAGTCCAGGTTCCTGATGTCAGTTTGTAGGGCTCCCTTGGGTCTATCAGGGCAGCACAAGTTTGAGGTGGGGACAACTTCGGTGTGGGGTCCATCCTTCGATATATGGATTTTTTGCAGTCAGGGCCAGGGGCCCCTGGGCACATCCTTTTTCCATTTTCCCTGGGAAAGAAAACTAAACAGTCCAGGTTCCTGATGTCAGTTTGTAGGGCTCCCTTGGGTCTATCAGGGTAGCACAAGTTTGAGGTGGGGACAACTTTGGTGTGGGGTCCATCCTTCGATATAAGGATTCTTTGCAGTCAGGGCCAGGGGCCCCTGGGCACATCCTTTTTCCATTTTCCCTGGGAAAGAAAACTCAGCAGTCCAGGTTCCTGATGTCACTTTGTAGGGCTCCCTTGGGTCTATCAGGGCAGCACAAGTTTGAGGTGGGGACAACTTCGGTGTGGGGTCCATCCTTCGATATAAGGATTTTTTGCAGTCAGGGCCAGGGGCCCCTGGGCACATCCTTTTTCCATTTTCCCTGGGAAAGAAAACTCAGCAGTCCAGGTTCCTGATGTCAGTTTGTAGGGCTCCCTTGGGTCTATCAGGGCAGCACAAGCTTGAGGTGGGGACAACTTCGGTGTGGGGTCCATCCTTCGATATAAGGATTCTTTGCAGTCAGAACCAGGGGCCCCCTGGCACAACCTTTTTCCATTTTCCCTGGGAAAGAAAACTCAGCAGTCCAGGTTCCTGATGTCAGTTTGTAGGGCTCCCTTGGGTCTATCAGGGCTGCACAAGTTTGAGGTGGGGATAACTTCGGTGTGGGGTCCATCCTTCGATATAAGGATTTTTTGTAGTGAGGCCCCAGCCCAGGTCCAGGGGCCCCTGGGCACATCCTTTTTCCATTTTCCCTGGGAAAGAAAACTCAGCAGTCCAGGTTCCTGATGTCAGTTTTTAGGGCTCCCCTGGGTGTATCAGGGCAGCACAAGTTTGAGGTGGGGACATCTTCGGTTTGGGGTCCATCCTTCGATATAAGGATTTTTTGCAGTGAGGCCCCAGCCCAGGGCCAGGGGCCCCTGGGCACATCCTTTTTCCATTTTCCCTGGGAAAGAAAACTCAGCAGTCCAGGTTCCTGATGTCAGTTTGTAGGGCTCCCTTGGGTCTATCAGGGCAGCGCAAGTTTGAGGTGGGGACAACTTCGGTGTGGGCTCCATCCTTCGATATAAGGATTTTTTGCAGTCAGGGCCAGGGGCCCCTGGGCACATCCTTTTTCCATTTTCCCTGGGAAAGAAAACTCAGCACTCCAGGTTCCTGATGTCAGTTTGTAGGGCTCCCTTGGGTCTATCAGGGCAGCACAAGTTTGAGGTGGGGACAACTTTGGTGTGGGCTCCATCCTTCGATATAAGGATTTTTTGCAGTCAGGGCCAGGGGCCCCTGGGCACATCCTTTTTCCAGTTTCCCTGGGAAAGAAAACTCAGCAGTCCAGGTTCCTGATGTCAGTTTGTAGGGCTCCCTTGGGTCTATCAGGGCAGCACAAGTTTGAGGTGGGGACAACTTCGGTGTGGGCTCCATCCTTCGATATAAGGATTTTTTGTAGTGAGGCCCCAAACAAGGGCCAGGGGCCCCTGGGCACATCCTTTTTCCATTTTCCCTGGGAAAGAAAACTCAGCAGTCCAGGTTCCTGATGTCAGTTTGTAGGGCTCCCCTGAGTGTATCAGGGCAGCACAAGTTTGAGGTGGGGACATCTTCGGTTTGGGGTCCATCCTTCGATATAAGGATTTTTTGCAGTGAGGCCCCAGCCCAGGGCCAGGGGCCCCTGGGCACGTCCTTTTTCCATTTTCCCTGGGAAAGAAAACTCAGCACTCCAGGTTCCTGATGTCAGTTTGTAGGGCTCCCTTGGATCTATCAGGGCAGCACAAGTTTGAGGTGGGGACAACTTTGGTGTGGGCTCCATCCTTCGATATAAGGATTTTTTGCAGTCAGGGCCAGGGGCCCCTGGGCATATCCTTTTTCCATTTTCCTTGGGAAAGAAAACTCAGTAGTCCAGGTTCCTGATATCAGTTTGTAGGGTTCCCTTGGGTCTATCAGGGCAGCACAAGTTTGAGGTGGGGACAACTTTGGTGTGGGCTCCATCCTTCGATATAAGGATTTTTTGCAGTCAGGGCCAGGGGCCCCTGGGCACAACCTTTTTCCATTTTCCCTGGGAAAGAAAACTCAGCAGTCCAGGTTCCTGATGTCAGTTTGTAGGGTTCCCTTGGATGTATCAGGGAAGCACAAGTTTGAGGTGGGGACAACTTTGGTGTGGGCTCCATCCTTCGATATAAGGATTTTTTGCAGTGAGGCCACAGCCCAGGGCCAGGGGCCCCTGGGCACATCCTTTTTCCATTTTCCCTGGGAAAGAAAACTCAGCAGTCCAGGTTCCTGATGTCAGTTTGTAGGGCTCCCTTGGGTGTATCAGGGCTGCACAAGTTTGAGGTGGGGACAACTTCGGTGTGGGGTCCATCCTTCGATATAAGGATTCTTTGCAATCAGGGCTAGGGGCCCCTGGGCACATCCTTTTTCCATTTTCCCTGGGAAAGAAAACTAAGCAGTCCAGGTTCCTGATGTCAGTTTGTAGGGCTCCCTTGGGTCTATCAGGGCAGCGCAAGTTTCATGTGGGGACAATTTCGGTGTGGGCTCCATCCTTCGATATAAGGATTTTTTGTAGTGAGGCCCCAGCCCAGGGCCAGGGGCCCCTGGGCACATCCTTTTTCCATTTTCCCTGGGAAAGAAAACTCAGCAGTCCAGGTTCCTGATGTCAGTTTGTAGGGCTCCCTTGGGTCTATCAGGGCAGCGCAAGTTTGAGGTGGGGACAACTTCGGTGTGGGCTCCATCCTTCGATATAAGGATTTTTTGCAGTCAGGGCCAGGGGCCCCTGGGCACATCCTTTTTCCATTTTCCCTGGGAAAGAAAACTCAGCACTCCAGGTTCCTGATGTCAGTTTGTAGGGCTCCCTTGGGTCTATCAGGGCAGCACAAGCTTGAGGTGGGGACAACTTCGGTGTGGGGTCCATCCTTCGATATAAGGATTCTTTGCAGTCAGAACCAGGGGCCCCCTGGCACAACCTTTTTCCATTTTCCCTGGGAAAGAAAACTCAGCAGTCCAGGTTCCTGATGTCAGTTTGTAGGGCTCCCTTGGGTCTATCAGGGCTGCACAAGTTTGAGGTGGGGATAACTTCGGTGTGGGGTCCATCCTTCGATATAAGGATTTTTTGTAGTGAGGCCCCAGCCCAGGTCCAGGGGCCCCTGGGCACATCCTTTTTCCATTTTCCCTGGGAAAGAAAACTCAGCAGTCCAGGTTCCTGATGTCAGTTTTTAGGGCTCCCCTGGGTGTATCAGGGCAGCACAAGTTTGAGGTGGGGACATCTTCGGTTTGGGGTCCATCCTTCGATATAAGGATTTTTTGCAGTGAGGCCCCAGCCCAGGGCCAGGGGCCCCTGGGCACATCCTTTTTCCATTTTCCCTGGGAAAGAAAACTCAGCAGTCCAGGTTCCTGATGTCAGTTTGTAGGGCTCCCTTGGGTCTATCAGGGCAGCGCAAGTTTGAGGTGGGGACAACTTCGGTGTGGGGTCCATCCTTCGATATAATGATTTTTTGCAGTCAGGGCCAGGGGCCCCTGGGCACATCCTTTTTCCATTTTCCCTGGGAAAGAAAACTCAGCACTCCAGGTTCCTGATGTCAGTTTGTAGGGCTCCCTTGGGTCTATCAGGGCAGCACAAGTTTGAGGTGGGGACAACTTTGGTGTGGGCTCCATCCTTCGATATAAGGATTTTTTGCAGTCAGGGCCAGGGGCCCCTGGGCACATCCTTTTTCCAGTTTCCCTGGGAAAGAAAACTCAGCAGTCCAGGTTCCTGATGTCAGTTTGTAGGGCTCCCTTGGGTCTATCAGGGCAGCACAAGTTTGAGGTGGGGACAACTTCGGTGTGGGCTCCATCCTTCGATATAAGGATTTTTTGTAGTGAGGCCCCAAACAAGGGCCAGGGGCCCCTGGGCACATCCTTTTTCCATTTTCCCTGGGAAAGAAAACTCAGCAGTCCAGGTTCCTGATGTCAGTTTGTAGGGCTCCCCTGAGTGTATCAGGGCAGCACAAGTTTGAGGTGGGGACATCTTCGGTTTGGGGTCCATCCTTCGATATAAGGATTTTTTGCAGTGAGGCCCCAGCCCAGGGCCAGGGGCCCCTGGGCACGTCCTTTTTCCATTTTCCCTGGGAAAGAAAACTCAGCACTCCAGGTTCCTGATGTCAGTTTGTAGGGCTCCCTTGGATCTATCAGGGCAGCACAAGTTTGAGGTGGGGACAACTTTGGTGTGGGCTCCATCCTTCGATATAAGGATTTTTTGCAGTCAGGGCCAGGGGCCCCTGGGCATATCCTTTTTCCATTTTCCTTGGGAAAGAAAACTCAGTAGTCCAGGTTCCTGATATCAGTTTGTAGGGTTCCCTTGGGTCTATCAGGGCAGCACAAGTTTGAGGTGGGGACAACTTTGGTGTGGGCTCCATCCTTCGATATAAGGATTTTTTGCAGTCAGGGCCAGGGGCCCCTGGGCACAACCTTTTTCCATTTTCCCTGGGAAAGAAAACTCAGCAGTCCAGGTTCCTGATGTCAGTTTGTAGGGTTCCCTTGGATGTATCAGGGAAGCACAAGTTTGAGGTGGGGACAACTTTGGTGTGGGCTCCATCCTTCGATATAAGGATTTTTTGCAGTGAGGCCACAGCCCAGGGCCAGGGGCCCCTGGGCACATCCTTTTTCCATTTTCCCTGGGAAAGAAAACTCAGCAGTCCAGGTTCCTGATGTCAGTTTGTAGGGCTCCCTTGGGTGTATCAGGGCTGCACAAGTTTGAGGTGGGGACAACTTCGGTGTGGGGTCCATCCTTCGATATAAGGATTCTTTGCAATCAGGGCTAGGGGCCCCTGGGCACATCCTTTTTCCATTTTCCCTGGGAAAGAAAACTAAGCAGTCCAGGTTCCTGATGTCAGTTTGTAGGGCTCCCTTGGGTCTATCAGGGCAGCGCAAGTTTCATGTGGGGACAATTTCGGTGTGGGCTCCATCCTTCGATATAAGGATTTTTTGTAGTGAGGCCCCAGCCCAGGGCCAGGGGCCCCTGGGCACATCCTTTTTCCATTTTCCCTGGGAAAGAAAACTCAGCAGTCCAGGTTCCTGATGTCAGTTTGTAGGGCTCCCTTGGGTCTATCAGGGCAGCGCAAGTTTGAGGTGGGGACAACTTCGGTGTGGGCTCCATCCTTCGATATAAGGATTTTTTGCAGTCAGGGCCAGGGGCCCCTGGGCACATCCTTTTTCCATTTTCCCTGGGAAAGAAAACTCAGCACTCCAGGTTCCTGATGTCAGTTTGTAGGGTTCCCTTGGGTCTATCAGGGCAGCACAAGTTTGAGGTGGGGACAACTTTGGTGTGGGCTCCATCCTTCGATATAAGGATTTTTTGCAGTCAGGGCCAGGGGCCCCTGGGCACAACCTTTTTCCATTTTCCCTGGGAAAGAAAACTCAGCAGTCCAGGTTCCTGATGTCAGTTTGTAGGGTTCCCTTGGATGTATCAGGGAAGCACAAGTTTGAGGTGGGGACAACTTTGGTGTGGGCTCCATCCTTCGATATAAGGATTTTTTGCAGTCAGGGCCAGGGGTCCCTGGGCACATCCTTTTTCCATTTTCCCTGGGAAAGAAAACTCAGCAGTCCAGGTTCCTGATGTCAGTTTGTAGGGCTCCCTTGGGTCTATCAGGGCAGCACAAGTTTGAGGTGGGGACAACTTTGGTGTGGGCTCCATCCTTCTATATAAGGATTTTTTGTAGTGAGGCCACAGCCCAGGGCCAGGGGCCCCTGGGCACATCCTTTTTCCATTTTCCCTGGGAAAGAAAACTCAGCAGTCCAGGTTCCTGATGTCAGTTTGTAGGGCTCCCTTGGGTGTATCAGGGCTGCACAAGTTTGAGGTGGGGACAACTTCGGTGTGGGGTCCATCCTTCGATATAAGGATTCTTTGCAATCAGGGCTAGGGGCCCCTGGGCACATCCTTTTTCCATTTTCCCTGGGAAAGAAAACTAAGCAGTCCAGGTTCCTGATGTCAGTTTGTAGGGTTCCCTTGGGTCTATCAGGGCAGCACAAGTTTGATGTGGGGACAATTTCGGTATGGGCTCCATCCTTCGATATAAGGATTTTTTGCAGTGAGGCCACAGCCCAGGGCCAGGGGCCCCTGGGCACAACCTTTTTCCATTTTCCCTGGGAAAGAAAACTCAGCAGTCCAGGTTCCTGATGTCAGTTTGTTGGGCTCCCTTGGGTCTATCAGGGCAGCACAAGTTTGAGGTGGGGACAACTTTGGTGTGGGCTCCATCCTTCGATATAAGGATTTTTTGCAGTCAGGGCCAGGGGCCCCTGGGCATATCCTTTTTCCATTTTCCCTGGGAAAGAAAACTCAGTAGTCCAGGTTCCTGATGTCAGTTTGTAGGGCTCCCTTGGGTCTATCAGGGCAGCACAAGTTTGAGGTGGGGACAACTTTGGTGTGGGCTCCATCCTTCGATATAAGGATTTTTTGCAGTCAGGGCCAGGGACCCCTGGGCACAACCTTTTTCCATTTTCCCTGGGAAAGAAAACTCAGCAGTCCAGGTTCATGATGTCAGTTTGTAGGGCTCCCTTGGATGTATCAGGGAAGCACAAGTTTGAGGTGGGGACAACTTTGGTGTGGGCTCCATCCTTCGATATAAGGATTTTTTGCAGTCAGGGCCAGGGGCCCCTGGGCACATCCTTTTTCCATTTTCCCTGGGAAAGAAAACTCAGCAGTCCAGGTTCCTGATGTCAGTTTGTAGGGCTCCCTTGGGTCTATCAGGGCAGCACAAGTTTGAGGTGGGGACAACTTTGGTGTGGGCTCCATCCTTCTATATAAGGATTTTTTGCAGTGAGGCCACAGCCCAGGGCCAGGGGCCCCTGGGCACATCCTTTTTCCATTTTCCCTGGGAAAGAAAACTCAGCAGTCCAGGTTCCTGATGTCAGTTTGTAGGGCTCCCTTGGGTGTATCAGGGCTGCACAAGTTTGAGGTGGGGACAACTTCGGTGTGGGGTCCATCCTTCGATATAAGGATTCTTTGCAATCAGGGCTAGGGGCCCCTGGGCACATCCTTTTTCCATTTTCCCTGGGAAAGAAAACTAAGCAGTCCAGGTTCCTGATGTCAGTTTGTAGGGTTCCCTTGGGTCTATCAGGGCAGCACAAGTTTGATGTGGGGACAATTTCGGTGTGGGCTCCATCCTTCGATATAAGGATTTTTTGTAGTGAGGCCCCAGCCCAGGGCCAGGGGCCCCTGGGCACATCCTTTTTCCATTTTCCCTGGGAAAGAAAACTCAGCAGTCCAGGTTCCTGATGTCAGTTTGTAGGGCTCCCTTGGGTCTATCAGGGCAGCGCAAGTTTGAGGTGGGGACAACTTTGGTGTGGGCTCCATCCTTCGATATAAGGATTTTTTGCAGTCAGGGCCAGGGGCCCCTGGGCACAAACTTTTTCCATTTTCCCTGGGAAAGAAAACTCAGCAGTCCAGGTTCCTGATGTCAGTTTTTAGGGTTCCCTTGGATGTATCAGGGAAGCACAAGTTTGAGGTGGGGACAACTTTGGTGTGGGGTCCATCCTTCGATATAAGGAATTTTTGCAGTCAGGGCCAGGGGTCCCTGGGCACATCCTTTTTCCATTTTCCCTGGGAAAGAAAACTCAGCAGTCCAGGTTCCTGATGTCAGTTTGTAGGGCTCCCTTGGGTCTATCAGGGCAGCACAAGTTTGAGGTGGGGACAACTTCGTTGTGGGCTCCATCCTTCGATATAAGGATTTTTTGCAGTGAGGCCACAGCCCAGGGCCAGGGGCCCCTGGGCACAACCTTTTTCCATTTTCCCTGGGAAAGAAAACTCAGCAGTCCAGGTTCCTGATGTCAGTTTGTAGGGCTCCCTTGGGTCTATCAGGGCAGCACAAGTTTGAGGTGGGGACAACTTCGGTGTGGGGTCCATCCTTCGATATAAGGATTTTTTGCAGTCAGGGCCAGGGACCCCTGGGCACATCCTTTTTCCATTTTCCCTGGGAAAGAAAACTCAGCAGTCCAGGTTCCTGATGTCAGTTTGTAGGGCTCCCTTGGGTCTATCAGGGCAGCACAAGTTTGAGGTGGGGACAACTTTGGTGTGGGCTCCATCCTTCGATATAAGGATTTTTTGTAGTGAGGCCACAGCCCAGGACCAGGGACCCCTGGGCACATCCTTTTTCCATTTTCCCTGGGAAAGAAAACTAAGCAGTCCAGGTTCCTGATGTCAGTTTGTAGGGCTCCCTTGGGTGTATCAGGGTAGCACAAGTTTGAGGTGGGGACAACTTCGGTGTGGGGTCCATCCTTCGATATAACGATTTTTTGCAGTCAGGGCCAGGGGCCCCTGGGCACATCCTTTTTCCATTTTCCCTGGGAAAGAAAACTCAGCAGTCCAGGTTCCTGATGTCAGTTTGTAGGGCTCCCTTGGATCTATCAGGGCAGCACAAGTTTGAGGTGGGGACAACTTTGGTGTGGGCTCCATCCTTCGATATAAGGATTTTTTGCAGTCAGGGCCAGGGGCCCCTGGGCATATCCTTTTTCCATTTTCCCTGGGAAAGAAAACTCAGTAGTCCAGTTTCCTGATGTCAGTTTCTAGGGCTCCCTTGGGTCTATCAGGGCAGCACAAGTTTGAGGTGGGGACAACTTCGGTGTGGGCTCCATCCTTCGATATAAGGATTTTTTGCAGTCAGGGCCAGGGGCCCCTGGGCACAAACTTTTTCCATTTTCCCTGGGAAAGAAAACTCAGCAGTCCAGGTTCCTGATGTCAGTTTGTAGGGCTCCCTTGGATGTATCAGGGAAGCACAAGTTTGAGGTGGGGACAACTTTGGTGTGGGCTCCATCCTTCGATATAAGGATTTTTTGCAGTCAGGGCCAGGGGCCCCTGGGCATATCCTTTTTCCATTTTCCCTGGGAAAGAAAACTCAGTAGTCCAGTTTCCTGATGTCAGTTTCTAGGGCTCCCTTGGGTCTATCAGGGCAGCACAAGTTTGAGGTGGGGACAACTTCGGTGTGGGCTCCATCCTTCGATATAAGGATTTTTTGCAGTCAGGGCCAGGGGCCCCTGGGCACAAACTTTTTCCATTTTCCCTGGGAAAGAAAACTCAGCAGTCCAGGTTCCTGATGTCAGTTTTTAGGGTTCCCTTGGATGTATCAGGGAAGCACAAGTTTGAGGTGGGGACAACTTTGGTGTGGGGTCCATCCTTCGATATAAGGAATTTTTGCAGTCAGGGCCAGGGGTCCCTGGGCACATCCTTTTTCCATTTTCCCTGGGAAAGAAAACTCAGCAGTCCAGGTTCCTGATGTCAGTTTGTAGGGCTCCCTTGGGTCTATCAGGGCAGCACAAGTTTGAGGTGGGGACAACTTCGTTGTGGGCTCCATCCTTCGATATAAGGATTTTTTGCAGTGAGGCCACAGCCCAGGGCCAGGGGCCCCTGGGCACAACCTTTTTCCATTTTCCCTGGGAAAGAAAACTCAGCAGTCCAGGTTCCTGATGTCAGTTTGTAGGGCTCCCTTGGGTCTATCAGGGCAGCACAAGTTTGAGGTGGGGACAACTTCGGTGTGGGGTCCATCCTTCGATATAAGGATTTTTTGCAGTCAGGGCCAGGGACCCCTGGGCACATCCTTTTTCCATTTTCCCTGGGAAAGAAAACTCAGCAGTCCAGGTTCCTGATGTCAGTTTGTAGGGCTCCCTTGGGTCTATCAGGGCAGCACAAGTTTGAGGTGGGGACAACTTTGGTGTGGGCTCCATCCTTCGATATAAGGATTTTTTGTAGTGAGGCCACAGCCCAGGACCAGGGACCCCTGGGCACATCCTTTTTCCATTTTCCCTGGGAAAGAAAACTAAGCAGTCCAGGTTCCTGATGTCAGTTTGTAGGGCTCCCTTGGGTGTATCAGGGTAGCACAAGTTTGAGGTGGGGACAACTTCGGTGTGGGGTCCATCCTTCGATATAACGATTTTTTGCAGTCAGGGCCAGGGGCCCCTGGGCACATCCTTTTTCCATTTTCCCTGGGAAAGAAAACTCAGCAGTCCAGGTTCCTGATGTCAGTTTGTAGGGCTCCCCTGGGTGTATCAGGGCAGCACAAGTTTGAGGTGGGGACAACTTTGGTGTGGGCTCCATCCTTCGATATAAGGATTTTTTGCAGTCAGGGCCAGGGGCCCCTGGGCATATCCTTTTTCCATTTTCCTTGGGAAAGAAAACTCAGTAGTCCAGGTTCCTGATGTCAGTTTGTAGGGCTCCCTTGGGTCTATCAGGGCAGCACAAGTTTGAGGTGGGGACAACTTTGGTGTGGGCTCCATCCTTCGATATAAGGATTTTTTGCAGTCAGGGCCAGGGGCCCCTGGGCACAACCTTTTTCCATTTTCCCTGGGAAAGAAAACTCAGCACTCCAGGTTCCTGATGTCAGATTGTAGGGCTCCCTTGGGTGTATCAGGGCTGCACAAGTTTGAGGTGGGGACAACTTCGGTGTGGGGTCCATCCTTCGATATAAGGATTCGTTGCAATCAGGGCTAGGGGCCCCTGGGCACATCCTTTTTCCATTTTCCCTGGGAAAGAAAACTCAGCAGTCCAGGTTCCTGATGTCAGTTTGTAGGGTTCCCTTGGGTCTATCAGGGCAGCACAAGTTTGATGTGGGGACAACTTCGGTGTGGGCTCCATCCTTCGATATAAGGATTTTTTGTAGTGAGGCCACAGCCCAGGACCAGGGACCCCTGGGCACATCCTTTTTCCATTTTCCCTGGGAAAGAAAACTCAGCAGTCCAGGTTCCTGATGTCAGTTTGTAGGGCTCCCTTGGGTCTATCAGGGCAGCGCAAGTTTGAGGTGGGGACAACTTCGGTGTGGGGTCCATCCTTCGATATAATGATTTTTTGCAGTCAGGGCCAGGGGCCCCTGGGCACATCCTTTTTCCAGTTTCCCTGGGAAAGAAAACTCAGCACTCCAGGTTCCTGATGTCAGTTTGTAGGGCTCCCTTGGGTCTATCAGGGCAGCACAAGTTTGAGGTGGGGACAACTTTGGTGTGGGCTCCATCCTTCGATATAAGGATTTTTTGTAGTGAGGCCCCAAACAAGGGCCAGGGGCCCCTGGGCACATCCTTTTTCCATTTTCCCTGGGAAAGAAAACTCAGCACTCCAGGTTCCTGATGTCAGTTTGTAGGGCTCCCTTGGGTCTATCAGGGCAGCACAAGTTTGAGGTGGG
This sequence comes from Lonchura striata, assembly GCF_046129695.1. NCBI lineage: Eukaryota > Metazoa > Chordata > Aves > Passeriformes > Estrildidae > Lonchura > Lonchura striata. The sequence continues at coordinate 569,395 of NC_134623.1, forward strand.
GACAACTTCGGTGTGGGGTCCATCCTTCGATATAAGGATTTTTTGCAGTCAGGGCCAGGGGCCCCTGGGCACATCCTTTTTCCAGTTTCCCTGGGAAAGAAAACTCAGCAGTCCAGGTTCCTGATGTCAGTTTGTAGGGCTCCCTTGGGTCTATCAGAGCAGCACAAGTTTGAGGTGGGGACATCTTCGGTTTGGGGTCCATCCTTCGATATAAGGATTTTTTGCAGTGAGGCCCCAGCCCAGGGCCAGGGGCCCCTGGGCACATCCTTTTTCCATTTTCCCTGGGAAAGAAAACTCAGCAGTCCAGGTTCCTGATGTCAGTTTGTAGGGCTCCCTTGGATCTATCAGGGCAGCACAAGTTTGAGGTGGGGACAACTTTGGTGTGGGCTCCATCCTTCGATATAAGGATTTTTTGCAGTCAGGGCCAGGGGCCCCTGGGCATATCCTTTTTCCATTTTCCCTGGGAAAGAAAACTCAGTAGTCCAGTTTCCTGATGTCAGTTTCTAGGGCTCCCTTGGGTCTATCAGGGCAGCACAAGTTTGAGGTGGGGACAACTTCGGTGTGGGCTCCATCCTTCGATATAAGGATTTTTTGCAGTCAGGGCCAGGGGCCCCTGGGCACAAACTTTTTCCATTTTCCCTGGGAAAGAAAACTCAGCAGTCCAGGTTCCTGATGTCAGTTTTTAGGGTTCCCTTGGATGTATCAGGGAAGCAAAAGTTTGAGGTGGGGACAACTTTGGTGTGGGGTCCATCCTTCGATATAAGGAATTTTTGCAGTCAGGGCCAGGGGTCCCTGGGCACATCCTTTTTCCATTTTCCCTGGGAAAGAAAACTCAGCAGTCCAGGTTCCTGATGTCAGTTTGTAGGGCTCCCTTGGGTCTATCAGGGCAGCACAAGTTTGATGTGGGGACAACTTCGTTGTGGGCTCCATCCTTCGATATAAGGATTTTTTGCAGTGAGGCCACAGCCCAGGGCCAGGGGCCCCTGGGCACAACCTTTTTCCATTTTCCCTGGGAAAGAAAACTCAGCAGTCCAGGTTCCTGATGTCAGTTTGTAGGGCTCCCTTGGGTCTATCAGGGCAGCACAAGTTTGAGGTGGGGACAACTTCGGTGTGGGGTCCATCCTTCGATATAAGGATTTTTTGCAGTCAGGGCCAGGGACCCCTGGGCACATCCTTTTTCCATTTTCCCTGGGAAAGAAAACTCAGCAGTCCAGGTTCCTGATGTCAGTTTGTAGGGCTCCCTTGGGTCTATCAGGGCAGCACAAGTTTGAGGTGGGGACAACTTTGGTGTGGGCTCCATCCTTCGATATAAGGATTTTTTGTAGTGAGGCCACAGCCCAGGACCAGGGACCCCTGGGCACATCCTTTTTCCATTTTCCCTGGGAAAGAAAACTAAGCAGTCCAGGTTCCTGATGTCAGTTTGTAGGGCTCCCTTGGGTGTATCAGGGTAGCACAAGTTTGAGGTGGGGACAACTTCGGTGTGGGGTCCATCCTTCGATATAACGATTTTTTGCAGTCAGGGCCAGGGGCCCCTGGGCACATCCTTTTTCCATTTTCCCTGGGAAAGAAAACTCAGCAGTCCAGGTTCCTGATGTCAGTTTGTAGGGCTCCCCTGGGTGTATCAGGGCAGCACAAGTTTGAGGTGGGGACAACTTTGGTGTGGGCTCCATCCTTCGATATAAGGATTTTTTGCAGTCAGGGCCAGGGGCCCCTGGGCATATCCTTTTTCCATTTTCCTTGGGAAAGAAAACTCAGTAGTCCAGGTTCCTGATGTCAGTTTGTAGGGCTCCCTTGGGTCTATCAGGGCAGCACAAGTTTGAGGTGGGGACAACTTTGGTGTGGGCTCCATCCTTCGATATAAGGATTTTTTGCAGTCAGGGCCAGGGGCCCCTGGGCACAACCTTTTTCCATTTTCCCTGGGAAAGAAAACTCAGCAGTCCAGGTTCCTGATGTCAGTTTGTAGGGTTCCCTTGGATGTATCAGGGAAGCACAAGTTTGAGGTGGGGACAACTTTGGTGTGGGCTCCATCCTTCGATATAAGGATTTTTTGCAGTCAGGGCCAGGGGCCCCTGGGCACATCCTTTTTCCATTTTCCCTGGGAAAGAAAACTCAGCAGTCCAGGTTCCTGATGTCAGTTTGTAGGGCTCCCTTGGGTCTATCAGGGCAGCACAAGTTTGAGGTGGGGACAACTTTGGTGTGGGCTCCATCCTTCTATATAAGGATTTTTTGTAGTGAGGCCACAGCCCAGGGCCAGGGACCCCTGGGCACATCCTTTTTCCATTTTCCCTGGGAAAGAAAACTCAGCAGTCCAGGTTCCTGATGTCAGATTGTAGGGCTCCCTTGGGTGTATCAGGGCTGCACAAGTTTGAGGTGGGGACAACTTCGGTGTGGGGTCCATCCTTCGATATAAGGATTCGTTGCAATCAGGGCTAGGGGCCCCTGGGCACATCCTTTTTCCATTTTCCCTGGGAAAGAAAACTAAGCAGTCCAGGTTCCTGATGTCAGTTTGTAGGGTTCCCTTGGGTCTATCAGGGCAGCACAAGTTTGATGTGGGGACAACTTCGGTGTGGGCTCCATCCTTCGATATAAGGATTTTTTGTAGTGAGGCCACAGCCCAGGACCAGGGACCCCTGGGCACATCCTTTTTCCATTTTCCCTGGGAAAGAAAACTCAGCAGTCCAGGTTCCTGATGTCAGTTTGTAGGGCTCCCTTGGGTCTATCAGGGCAGCACAAGTTTGAGGTGGGGACAACTTCGGTGTGGGCTCCATCCTTCGATATAAGGATTTTTTGCAGTCAGGGCCAGGGGCCCCTGGGCACAACCTTTTTCCATTTTCCCTGGGAAAGAAAACTCAGCACTCCAGGTTCCTGATGTCAGTTTGTAGGGCTCCCTTGGGTCTATCAGGGCAGCACAAGTTTGAGGTGGGGACAACTTTGGTGTGGGCTCCATCCTTCGATATAAGGATTTTTTGTAGTGAGGCCCCAAACAAGGGCCAGGGGCCCCTGGGCACATCCTTTTTCCATTTTCCCTGGGAAAGAAAACTCAGCAGTCCAGGTTCCTGATGTCAGTTTGTAGGGCTCCCCTGGGTGTATCAGGGCAGCACAAGTTTGAGGTGGGGACAACTTCGGTGTGGGGTCCATCCTTCGATATAAGGATTTTTTGCAGTCAGGGCCAGGGGCCCCTGGGCACATCCTTTTTCCATTTTCCCTGGGAAAGAAAACTCAGCAGTCCAGGTTCCTGATGTCAGTTTTTAGGGCTCCCTTGGGTCTATCAGGGCAGCACAAGTTTGAGGTGGGGACAACTTTGGTGTGGGCTCCATCCTTCGATATAAGGATTTTTTGTAGTGAGGCCACAGCCCAGGACCAGGGACCCCTGGGCACATCCTTTTTCCATTTTCCCTGGGAAAGAAAACTCAGCAGTCCAGGTTCCTGATGTCAGTTTGTAGGGCTCCCTTGGGTCTATCAGGGCAGCACAAGTTTGAGGTGGGGACAACTTTGGTGTGGGCTTCATCCTTCGATATAAGGATTTTTTGCAGTCAGGGCCAGGGGCCCCTGGGCACATCCTTTTTCCATTTTCCCTGGGAAAGAAAACTCAGCAGTCCAGGTTCCTGATGTCAGTTTGTAGGGCTCACCTGGGTGTATCAGGGTAGCACAAGTTTGAGGTGGGGACATCTTCGGTTTGGGGTCCATCCTTCGATATAAGGATTTTTTGCAGTGAGGCCCCAGCCCAGGGCCAGGGGCCCCTGGGCACATCCTTTTTCCATTTTCCCTGGGAAAGAAAACTCAGCAGTCCAGGTTCCAGATGTCAGTTTGTAGGGCTCCCTTGGATCTATCAGGGCAGCACAAGTTTGAGGTGGGGACAACTTTGGTGTGGGCTCCATCCTTCGATATAAGGATTTTTTGCAGTCAGGGCCAGGGGCCCCTGGGCATATCCTTTTTCCATTTTCCCTGGGAAAGAAAACTCAGTAGTCCAGGTTCCTGATGTCAGTTTGTAGGGCTCCCTTGGGTCTATCAGGGCAGCACAAGTTTGAGGTGGGGACAACTTCGGTGTGGGCTCCATCCTTCGATATAAGGATTTTTTGCAGTCAGGGCCAGGGGCCCCTGGGCACAACCTTTTTCCATTTTCCCTGGGAAAGAAAACTCAGCAGTCCAGGTTCCTGATGTCAGTTTGTAGGGCTCCCTTGGGTGTATCAGGGTAGCACAAGTTTGAGGTGGGGACAACTTTGGTGTGGGGTCCATCCTTCGATATAAGGATATTTTGCAGTCAGGGCCAGGGGCCCCTGGGCACATCCTTTTTCCATTTTCCCTGGGAAAGAAAACTCAGCAGTCCAGGTTCGTGATTTCAGTTTGTAGGGCTCCCTTGGGTCTATCAGGGCAGCACAAGTTTGAGGTGGGGACAACTTCGGTGTGGGGTCCATCCTTCGATATAAGGATTCTTTCCAGTCAGTGCCCAACCCAGGGCCAGGGGCCCTTGGGCACATCCTGTTAACATTTTCCCTGGGAAAGAAAACTCAGCAGTCCAGGTTCCTGATGTCAGTTTGTAGGGCTCCCTTGGGTGTATCAGGGCAGCACAAGTTTGAGGTGGGGACAACTTCGGTGTGGGGTCCATCCTTCGATATAAGGATTTTTTGCAGTCAGGGCCAGGGGCCCCTGGGCACATCCTTTTTCCATTTTCCCTGGGAAAGAAAACTCAGCAGTCCAGGTTCCTGATGTCAGTTTGTAGGGCTCCCTTGGGTGTATCAGGGCTGCACAAGTTTGAGGTGGGGACAACTTCGGTGTGGGGTCCATCCTTCGATATAAGGATTCTTTGCAATCAGGGCTAGGGGCCCCTGGGCACATCCTTTTTCCATTTTCCCTGGGAAAGAAAACTCAGCAGTCCAGGTTCCTGATGTCAGTTTGTAGGGCTCCCTTGGGTCTATCAGGGCAGCACAAGTTTGAGGTGGGGACAACTTCGGTGTGGGGTCCATCCTTCGATATAAGGATTTTTTGTAGTGAGGGCCCAAACAAGGGCCAGGGGCCCCTGGGCACATCCTTTTTCCATTTTCCCTGGGAAAGAAAACTCAGCAGTCCAGGTTCCTGATGTCAGTTTGTAGGGCTCCCCTGGGTGTATCAGGGCAGCACAAGTTTGCGGTGGGGACATCTTCGGTTTGGGGTCCATCCTTCGATATAAGGATTTTTTGCAGTGAGGCCCCAGCCCAGGGCCAGGGACCCCTGGGCACAACCTTTTTCCATTTTCCCTGGGAAAGAAAACTCAGCAGTCCAGGTTCCTGATGTCAGTTTGTAGGGCTCCCTTGGGTCTATCAGGGCAGCACAAGTTTGAGGTGGGGACAACTTCGGTGTGGGGTCCATCCTTCGATATAAGGATTTTTTGCAGTCAGGGCCAGGGACCCCTGGGCACATCCTTTTTCCATTTTCCCTGGGAAAGAAAACTCAGCAGTCCAGGTTCCTGATGTCAGTTTGTAGGGCTACCTTGGGTCTATCAGGGCAGCACAAGTTTGAGGTGGGGACAACTTTGGTGTGGGCTCCATCCTTCGATATAAGGATTTTTTGTAGTGAGGCCACAGCCCAGGGCCAGGGACCCCTGGGCACATCCTTTTTCCATTTTCCCTGGGAAAGAAAACTCAGCAGTCCAGGTTCCTGATGTCAGTTTGTAGGGCTCCCTTGGGTCTATCAGGGCAGCACAAGTTTGAGGTGGGGACAACTTCGCTGTGGGCTCCATCCTTCGATATATGGATTTTTTGCAGTCAGGGCCAGGGACCACTGGGCACATCCTTTTTCCATTTTCCCTGGGAAAGAAAACTCAGCAGTCCAGGTTCCTGATGTCAGTTTGTAGGGCTCCCTTGGGTGTATCAGGGTAGCACAAGTTTGAGGTGGGGACAACTTCGGTGTGGGGTCCATCCTTCGATATAACGATTTTTTGCAGTCAGGGTCAGGGGCCCCTGGGCACATCCTTTTTCCATTTTCCCTGGGAAAGAAAACTCAGCAGTCCAGGTTCGTGATGTCAGTTTGTAGGGCTCCCTTGGGTCTATCAGGGCAGCACAAGTTTGAGGTGGGGACAACTTCGGTGTGGGGTCCATCCTTCGATATAAGGATTTTTTGCAGTCAGGGCCAGGGGCCCCTGGGCACATCCTTTTTCCAGTTTCCCTGGGAAAGTAAACTCAGCAGTCCAGGTTCCTGATGTCAGTTTGTAGGGCTCCCTTGGGTCTATCAGGGCAGCACAAGTTTGAGGTGGGGACAACTTCGGTGTGGGCTCCATCCTTCGATATAAGGATTTTTTGTAGTGAGGCCCCAAACAAGGGCCAGGGGTCCCTGGGCACATCCTTTTTCCATTTTCCCTGGGAAAGAAAACTCAGCAGTCCAGGTTCCTGATGTCAGTTTGTAGGGCTCCCCTGGGTGTATCAGGGCAGCACAAGTTTGAGGTGGGGACAACTTCGGTGTGGGCTCCATCCTTCGATATAAGGATTTTTTGCAGTCAGGGCCAGGGGCCCCTGGGCACATCCTTTTTCCATTTTCCTTGGGAAAGAAAACTCAGTAGTCCAGGTTCCTGATGTCAGTTTGTAGGGCTCCCTTGGGTCTATCAGGGCAGCACAAGTTTGAGGTGGGGACAACTTTGGTGTGGGCTCCATCCTTCGATATAAGGATTTTTTGCAGTCAGGGCCAGGGGCCCCTGGGCACAACCTTTTTCCATTTTCCCTGGGAAAGAAAACTCAGCAGTCCAGGTTCCTGATGTCAGTTTGTAGGGTTCCCTTGGATGTATCAGGGAAGCACAAGTTTGAGGTGGGGACAACTTTGGTGTGGGCTCCATCCTTCGATATAAGGATTTTTTGCAGTCAGGGCCAGGGGCCCCTGGGCACATCCTTTTTCCATTTTCCCTGGGAAAGAAAACTCAGCAGTCCAGGTTCCTGATTTCAGTTTGTAGGGCTCCCTTGGGTCTATCAGGGCAGCACAAGTTTGAGGTGGGGACAACTTTGGTGTGGGCTCCATCCTTCTATATAAGGATTTTTTGTAGTGAGGCCACAGCCCAGGGCCAGGGACCCCTGGGCACATCCTTTTTCCATTTTCCCTGGGAAAGAAAACTCAGCAGTCCAGGTTCCTGATGTCAGTTTGTAGGGCTCCCTTGGGTCTATCAGGGCAGCACAAGTTTGAGGTGGGGACAACTTCGGTGTGGGGTCCATCCTTCGATATAAGGATTCTTTGCAATCAGGGCTAGGGGCCCCTGGGCACAACCTTTTTCCATTTTCCCTGGGAAAGAAAACTAAGCAGTCCAGGTTCCTGATGTCAGTTTGTAGGGTTCCCTTGGGTCTATCAGGGCAGCACAAGTTTGATGTGGGGACAACTTCGGTGTGGGCTCCATCCTTCGATATAAGGATTTTTTGTAGTGAGGCCACAGCCCAGGACCAGGGACCCCTGGGCACATCCTTTTTCCATTTTCCCTGGGAAAGAAAACTCAGCAGTCCAGGTTCCTGATGTCAGTTTGTAGGGCTCCCTTGGGTCTATCAGGGCAGCGCAAGTTTGAGGTGGGGACAACTTCGGTGTGGGGTCCATCCTTCGATATAATGATTTTTTGCAGTCAGGGCCAGGGGCCCCTGGGCACATCCTTTTTCCAGTTTCCCTGGGAAAGAAAACTCAGCAGTCCAGGTTCCTGATGTCAGTTTGTAGGGCTCCCTTGGGTCTATCAGGGCAGCACAAGTTTGAGGTGGGGACAACTTTGGTGTGGGCTCCATCCTTCGATATAAGGATTTTTTGTAGTGAGGCCCCAAACAAGGGCCAGGGGCCCCTGGGCACATCCTTTTTCCATTTTCCCTGGGAAAGAAAACTCAGCAGTCCAGGTTCGTGATGTCAGTTTGTAGGGCTCCCTTGGGTCTATCAGTGCAGCACAAGTTTGAGGTGGGGACAACTTCGGTGTGGGGCCCATCCTTCGATATAAGAATTCTTTGCAGTCAGGGCCCAACCCACGGCCAGGGGCCCCTGGGCACATCCTTTTTCCATTTTCCCTGGGAAAGAAAACTCAGCAGTCCAGGTTCCTGATGTCAGTTTGTAGGGCTCCCTTGGGTCTATCAGGGCAGCACAAGTTTGAGGTGGGGACAACTTCGGTGTGGGGTGCATCCTTCGATATAAGGATTCTTTGCAGTCAGGGCTAGGGGCCCCTGGGCACATCCTTTTTCCATTTTCCCTGGGAAAGAAAACTCAGCAGTCCAGGTTCCTGATGTCAGTTTTTAGGGCTCCCCTGGGTGTATCAGGGCAGCACAAGTTTGAGGTGGGGACAACTTCGGTTTGGGGTCCATCCTTCGATATAAGGATTTTTTGCAGTCAGGGCCAGGGACCCCTGGGCACATCCTTTTTCCATTTTCCCTGGGAAAGAAAACTCAGCAGTCCAGGTTCCTGATGTCAGTTTGTAGGGCTCCCTTGGATCTATCAGGGCAGCACAAGTTTGAGGTGGGGACAACTTCAGTGTGGGCTCCATCCTTCGATATAAGGATTTTTTGCAGTCAGGGCCAGGGGCCCCTGGGCATATCCTTTTTCCATTTTCCCTGGGAAAGAAAACTCAGCAGTCCAGGTTCCTGATGTCAGTTTGTAGGGCTCCCTTGGGTCTATCAGGGCAGCACAAGTTTGAGGTGGGGACAACTTCGGTGTAGGCTCCATCCTTCGATATAAGGATTTTTTGCAGTGAGGCCCCAGCCCAGGGCCAGGGACCCCTGCTCACAACCTTTTTCCATTTTCCCTGGGAAAGAAAACTCAGCAGTCCAGGTTCCTGATGTCAGTTTGTAGGGCTCCCTTGGGTCTATCAGGGCAGCACAAGTTTGAGGTGGGGACAACTTCGGTGTGGGGTCCATCCTTCGATATAAGGATTTTTTGCAGTCAGGGCCAGGGGCCCCTGGGCACATCCTTTTTCCATTTTCCCTGGGAAAGAAAACTCAGCACTCCAGGTTCCTGATGTCAGTTTGTAGGGCTCCCCTGGGTGTATCAGGGCAGCACAAGTTTAAGGTGGGGACAACTTCGTTGTGGGCTCCATCCTTCGATATAAGGATTTTTTGTAGTGAGGCCACAGCCCCGGACCAGGGACCCCTGGGCACATCCTTTTTCCATTTTCCCTGGGAAAGAAAACTCAGCAGTCCAGGTTCCTGATGTCAGTTTGTAGGGCTCCCTTGGGTCTATCAGGGCAGCACAAGTTTGAGGTGGGGACAACTTCGGTGTGGGCTCCATCCTTCGATATATGGATTTTTTGCAGTCAGGGCCAGGGACCCCTGGGCACATCCTTTTTCCATTTTCCCTGGGAAAGAAAACTCAGCAGTCCAGGATCCTGATGTCAGTTTGTAGGGCTCCCTTGGGTCTATCAGGGTAGCACAAGTTTGAGGTGGGGACAACTTCGGTGTGGGCTCCATCCTTCGATATAAGGATTTTTTGTAGTGAGGGCCCAAACAAGGGCCAGGGGCCCCTGGGCACATCCTTTTTCCATTTTCCCTGGGAAAGAAAACTCAGCAGTCCAGGTTCCTGATGTCAGTTTGTAGGGCTCCCTTGGGTCTATCAGGGCAGCACAAGTTTGAGGTGGGGACAACTTCGGTGTGGGGTGCATCCTTCGATATAAGGATTCTTTGCAGTCAGGGCTAGGGGCCCCTGGGCACATCCTTTTTCCATTTTCCCTGGGAAAGAAAACTCAGCAGTCCAGGTTCCTGATGTCAGTTTGTAGGGCTCCCTTGGGTCTATCAGGGCAGCACAAGTTTGAGGTGGGGACAACTTCGGTGTAGGCTCCATCCTTCGATATAATGATTTTTTGCAGTCAGGGCCAGGGACCCCTGGGCACATCCTTTTTCCATTTTCCCTGGGAAAGAAAACTCAGCAGTCCAGGATCCTGATGTCAGTTTGTAGGGCTCCCTTGGGTCTATCAGGGTAGCACAAGTTTGAGGTGGGGACAACTTCGGTGTGGGGTCCATCCTTCGATATAAGGATTTTTTGTAGTGAGGCCCCAAACAAGGGCCAGGGGCCCCTGGGCACATCCTTTTTCCATTTTCCCTGGGAAAGAAAACTCAGCAGTCCAGGTTCCTGATGTCAGTTTGTAGGGCTCCCTTGGGTCTATCAGGGCAGCACAAGTTTGAGGTGGGGACAACTTCGGTGTGGGGTCCATCCTTCGATATAAGGATTTTTTGCAGTCAGGGCCAGGGGCCCCTGGGCACATCCTTTTTCCAGTTTCCCTGGGAAAGAAAACTCAGCAGTCCAGGTTCCTGATGTCAGTTTGTAGGGCTCCCTTGGGTCTATCAGGGCAGCACAAGTTTGAGGTGGGGACAACTTCGGTGTGGGGTGCATCCTTCGATATAAGGATTCTTTGCAGTCAGGGCCAGGGGCCCCTGGGCACATCCTTTTTCCATTTTCCCTGGGAAAGAAAACTCAGCAGTCCAGGTTCCTGATGTCAGTTTGTAGGGCTCCCTTGGGTCTATCAGGGCAGCACAAGTTTGAGGTGGGGACAACTTCGGTTTGGGGTCCATCCTTCGATATAAGGATTTTTTGCAGTCAGGGCCAGGGACCCCTGGGCACATCCTTTTTCCATTTTCCCTGGGAAAGAAAACTCAGCAGTCCAGGTTCCTGATGTCAGTTTGTAGGGCTCCCTTGGGTCTATCAGGGCAGCACAAGTTTGAGGTGGGGACAACTTCGGTGTGGGCTCCATCCTTCGATATATGGATTTTTTGCAGTCAGGGCCAGGGACCCCTGGGCACATCCTTTTTCCATTTTCCCTGGGAAAGAAAACTCAGCAGTCCAGGATCCTGATGTCAGTTTGTAGGGCTCCCTTGGGTCTATCAGGGTAGCACAAGTTTGAGGTGGGGACAACTTCGGTGTGGGGTCCATCCTTCGATATAAGGATTTTTTGTAGTGAGGCCCCAAACAAGGGCCAGGGGCCCCTGGGCACATCCTTTTTCCATTTTCCCTGGGAAAGAAAACTCAGCAGTCCAGGTTCGTGATGTCAGTTTGTAGGGCTCCCTTGGGTCTATCAGGGCAGCACAAGTTTGAGGTGGGGACAACTTCGGTGTGGGGTCCATCCTTCGATATAAGGATTATTTGCAGTCAGGGCCAGGGGCCCCTGGGCACATCCTTTTTCCATTTTCCCTGGGAAAGAAAACTCAGCAGTCCAGGTTCCTGATGTCAGTTTGTAGGGCTCCCTTGGATCTATCAGGGCAGCACAAGTTTGAGGTGGGGACAACTTCGGTGTGGGCTCCATCCTTCGATATAAGGATTTTTTGCAGTCAGGGCTAGGGGCCCCTTGGCACAACCTTTTTCCATTTTCCCTGGGAAAGAAAACTCAGCAGTCCAGGTTCCTGATGTCAGTTTGTAGGGTTCCCTTGGATGTATCAGGGAAGCACAAGTTTGAGGTGGGGACAACTTTGGTGTGGGGTCCATCCTTCGATATAAGGATTCTTTGCAGTCAGGGCTAGGGGCCCCTGGGCACATCCTTTTTCCATTTTCCCTGGGAAAGAAAACTCAGCAGTCCAGGTTCCTGATGTCAGTTTCTAGGGCTCCCTTGGGTCTATCAGGGCAGCACAAGTTTGAGGTGGGGACAACTTTGGTGTGGGCTCCATCCTTCGATATAAGGATTTTTTGCAGTCAGGGCCAGGGACCCCTGGGCACATCCTTTTTCTATTTTCCCTGGGAAAGAAAACTCAGCAGTCCAGGATCCTGATGTGAGTTTGTAGAGCTCCCTTGGGTCTATCAGGGTAGCACAAGTTTGAGGTGGGGACAACTTCGGTGTGGGGTCCATCCTTCGATATAAGGATTTTTTGTAGTGAGGCCCCAAACAAGGGCCAGGGGCCCCTGGGCACATCCTTTTTCCATTTTCCCTGGGAAAGAAAACTCAGCAGTCCAGGTTCCTGATGTCAGTTTGTAGGGCTCCCCTGGGTGTATCAGGGCAGCACAAGTTTGAGGTGGGGACATCTTCGGTTTGGGGTCCATCCTTCGATATAAGGATTTTTTGCAGTGAGGCCCCAGCCCAGGGCCAGGGACCCCTGCTCACAACCTTTTTCCATTTTCCCTGGGAAAGAAAACTCAGCAGTCCAGGTTCCTGATGTCAGTTTCTAGGGCTCCCTTGGGTCTATCAGGGCAGCACAAGTTTGAGGTGGGGACAACTTCGGTGTGGGGTCCATCCTTCGATATAAGGATTTTTTGCAGTCAGGGCCAGGGACCCCTGGGCACATCCTTTTTCCATTTTCCCTGGGAAAGAAAACTCAGCAGTCCAGGTTCCTGATGTCAGTTTGTAGGGCTCCCTTGGGTCTATCAGGGCAGCACAAGTTTGAGGTGGGGACAACTTTGGTGTGGGCTCCATCCTTCGATATAAGGATTTTTTGTAGTGAGGCCACAGCCCAGGACCAGGGACCCCTGGGCACATCCTTTTTCCATTTTCCCTGGGAAAGAAAACTCAGCAGTCCAGGTTCCTGATGTCAGTTTGTAGGGCTCCCTTGGGTCTATCAGGGCAGCACAAGTTTGAGGTGGGGACAACTTCGGTGTGGGCTCCATCCTTCGATATATGGATTTTTTGCAGTCAGGGCCAGGGGCCCCTGGGCACACCCTTTTTCCATTTTCCCTGGGAAAGAAAACTAAGCAGTCCAGGTTCCTGATGTCAGTTTGTAGGGCTCCCTTGGGTGTATCAGGGTAGCACAAGTTTGAGGTGGGGACAACTTCGGTGTGGGGTCCATCCTTCGATATAACGATTTTTTGCAGTCAGGGCCAGGGGCCCCTGGGCACATCCTTTTTCCATTTTCCCTGGGAAAGAAAACTCAGCAGTCCAGGTTCCTGATGTCAGTTTGTAGGGCTCCCTTGGGTCTATCAGGGCAGCACAAGTTTGAGGTGGGGACAACTTCGGTGTGGGCTCCATCCTTCGATATAAGGATTTTTTGCAGTGAGGCCCCAGCCCAGGGCCACGGGCCCCTGGGCACATCCTTTTTCCATTTTCCCTGGGAAAGAAAACTCAGCAGTCCAGGTTCCAGATGTCAGTTTGTAGGGCTCCCTTGGGTCTATCAGGGCAGCGCAAGTTTGAGGTGGGGACAACTTCGGTGTGGGGTCCATCCTTTGATATAAGGATTTTTTGCAGTCAGGGCCAGGGGCCCCTGGGCACATCCTTTTTCCAGTTTCCCTGGGAAAGAAAACTCAGCAGTCCAGGTTCCTGATGTCAGTTTGTAGGGCTCCCTTGGGTCTATCAGGGCAGCACAAGTTTGAGGTGGGGACAACTTCGGCGTGGGGTCCATCCTTCGATATAAGGATTTTTTGTGGTGAGGCTGCAAACAAGGGCCAGGGGCCCCTGGGCACATCCTTTTTCCATTTTCCCTGGGAAAGAAAACTCAGCAGTCCAGGTTCCTGATGTCAGTTTGTAGGGCTCCCCTGGGTGTATCAGGGCAGCACAAGTTTGAGGTGGGGACATCTTCGGTTTGGGGTCCATCCTTCGATATAAGGATTTTTTGCAGTGAGGCCCCAGCCCAGGGCCAGGGGCCCCTGGGCACAACCTTTTTCCATTTTCCCTGGGAAAGAAAACTCAGCAGTCCAGGTTCCAGATGTCAGTTTGTAGGGCTCCCTTGGATCTATCAGGGCAGCACAAGTTTGAAGTGGGGACAACTTTGGTGTGGGCTCCATCCTTCGATATAAGGATTTTTTGCAGTCAGGGCTAGGGGCCCCTGGGCACATCCTTTTTCCATTTTCCCTGGGAAAGAAAACTCAGCAGTCCAGGTTCCTGATGTCAGTTTGTAGGGCTCCCTTGGGTCTATCAGGGCAGCACAAGTTTGAGGTGGGGACAACTTCGGTGTAGGCTCCATCCTTCGATATAATGATTTTTTGCAGTCAGGGCCAGGGACCCCTGGGCACATCCTTTTTCCATTTTCCCTGGGAAAGAAAACTCAGCAGTCCAGGATCCTGATGTCAGTTTGTAGGGCTCCCTTGGGTCTATCAGGGTAGCACAAGTTTGAGGTGGGGACAACTTCGGTGTGGGGTCCATCCTTCGATATAAGGATTTTTTGTAGTGAGGCCCCAAACAAGGGCCAGGGGCCCCTGGGCACATCCTTTTTCCATTTTCCCTGGGAAAGAAAACTCAGCAGTCCAGGTTCCTGATGTCAGTTTGTAGGGCTCCCTTGGGTCTATCAGGGCAGCACAAGTTTGAGGTGGGGACAACTTCGGTGTGGGGTCCATCCTTCGATATAAGGATTTTTTGCAGTCAGGGCCAGGGGCCCCTGGGCACATCCTTTTTCCAGTTTCCCTGGGAAAGAAAACTCAGCAGTCCAGGTTCCTGATGTCAGTTTGTAGGGCTCCCTTGGGTCTATCAGGGCAGCACAAGTTTGAGGTGGGGACAACTTCGGTGTGGGGTGCATCCTTCGATATAAGGATTCTTTGCAGTCAGGGCCAGGGGCCCCTGGGCACATCCTTTTTCCATTTTCCCTGGGAAAGAAAACTCAGCAGTCCAGGTTCCTGATGTCAGTTTGTAGGGCTCCCTTGGGTCTATCAGGGCAGCACAAGTTTGAGGTGGGGACAACTTCGGTTTGGGGTCCATCCTTCGATATAAGGATTTTTTGCAGTCAGGGCCAGGGACCCCTGGGCACATCCTTTTTCCATTTTCCCTGGGAAAGAAAACTCAGCAGTCCAGGTTCCTGATGTCAGTTTGTAGGGCTCCCTTGGGTCTATCAGGGCAGCACAAGTTTGAGGTGGGGACAACTTCGGTGTGGGCTCCATCCTTCGATATATGGATTTTTTGCAGTCAGGGCCAGGGACCCCTGGGCACATCCTTTTTCCATTTTCCCTGGGAAAGAAAACTCAGCAGTCCAGGATCCTGATGTCAGTTTGTAGGGCTCCCTTGGGTCTATCAGGGTAGCACAAGTTTGAGGTGGGGACAACTTCGGTGTGGGGTCCATCCTTCGATATAAGGATTTTTTGTAGTGAGGCCCCAAACAAGGGCCAGGGGCCCCTGGGCACATCCTTTTTCCATTTTCCCTGGGAAAGAAAACTCAGCAGTCCAGGTTCGTGATGTCAGTTTGTAGGGCTCCCTTGGGTCTATCAGGGCAGCACAAGTTTGAGGTGGGGACAACTTCGGTGTGGGGTCCATCCTTCGATATAAGGATTATTTGCAGTCAGGGCCAGGGGCCCCTGGGCACATCCTTTTTCCATTTTCCCTGGGAAAGAAAACTCAGCAGTCCAGGTTCCTGATGTCAGTTTGTAGGGCTCCCTTGGATCTATCAGGGCAGCACAAGTTTGAGGTGGGGACAACTTCGGTGTGGGCTCCATCCTTCGATATAAGGATTTTTTGCAGTCAGGGCTAGGGGCCCCTTGGCACAACCTTTTTCCATTTTCCCTGGGAAAGAAAACTCAGCAGTCCAGGTTCCTGATGTCAGTTTGTAGGGTTCCCTTGGATGTATCAGGGAAGCACAAGTTTGAGGTGGGGACAACTTTGGTGTGGGGTCCATCCTTCGATATAAGGATTCTTTGCAGTCAGGGCTAGGGGCCCCTGGGCACATCCTTTTTCCATTTTCCCTGGGAAAGAAAACTCAGCAGTCCAGGTTCCTGATGTCAGTTTCTAGGGCTCCCTTGGGTCTATCAGGGCAGCACAAGTTTGAGGTGGGGACAACTTTGGTGTGGGCTCCATCCTTCGATATAAGGATTTTTTGCAGTCAGGGCCAGGGACCCCTGGGCACATCCTTTTTCTATTTTCCCTGGGAAAGAAAACTCAGCAGTCCAGGATCCTGATGTGAGTTTGTAGAGCTCCCTTGGGTCTATCAGGGTAGCACAAGTTTGAGGTGGGGACAACTTCGGTGTGGGGTCCATCCTTCGATATAAGGATTTTTTGTAGTGAGGCCCCAAACAAGGGCCAGGGGCCCCTGGGCACATCCTTTTTCCATTTTCCCTGGGAAAGAAAACTCAGCAGTCCAGGTTCCTGATGTCAGTTTGTAGGGCTCCCCTGGGTGTATCAGGGCAGCACAAGTTTGAGGTGGGGACATCTTCGGTTTGGGGTCCATCCTTCGATATAAGGATTTTTTGCAGTGAGGCCCCAGCCCAGGGCCAGGGACCCCTGCTCACAACCTTTTTCCATTTTCCCTGGGAAAGAAAACTCAGCAGTCCAGGTTCCTGATGTCAGTTTCTAGGGCTCCCTTGGGTCTATCAGGGCAGCACAAGTTTGAGGTGGGGACAACTTCGGTGTGGGGTCCATCCTTCGATATAAGGATTTTTTGCAGTCAGGGCCAGGGACCCCTGGGCACATCCTTTTTCCATTTTCCCTGGGAAAGAAAACTCAGCAGTCCAGGTTCCTGATGTCAGTTTGTAGGGCTCCCTTGGGTCTATCAGGGCAGCACAAGTTTGAGGTGGGGACAACTTTGGTGTGGGCTCCATCCTTCGATATAAGGATTTTTTGTAGTGAGGCCACAGCCCAGGACCAGGGACCCCTGGGCACATCCTTTTTCCATTTTCCCTGGGAAAGAAAACTCAGCAGTCCAGGTTCCTGATGTCAGTTTGTAGGGCTCCCTTGGGTCTATCAGGGCAGCACAAGTTTGAGGTGGGGACAACTTCGGTGTGGGCTCCATCCTTCGATATATGGATTTTTTGCAGTCAGGGCCAGGGGCCCCTGGGCACACCCTTTTTCCATTTTCCCTGGGAAAGAAAACTAAGCAGTCCAGGTTCCTGATGTCAGTTTGTAGGGCTCCCTTGGGTGTATCAGGGTAGCACAAGTTTGAGGTGGGGACAACTTCGGTGTGGGGTCCATCCTTCGATATAACGATTTTTTGCAGTCAGGGCCAGGGGCCCCTGGGCACATCCTTTTTCCATTTTCCCTGGGAAAGAAAACTCAGCAGTCCAGGTTCCTGATGTCAGTTTGTAGGGCTCCCTTGGGTCTATCAGGGCAGCACAAGTTTGAGGTGGGGACAACTTCGGTGTGGGCTCCATCCTTCGATATAAGGATTTTTTGCAGTGAGGCCCCAGCCCAGGGCCACGGGCCCCTGGGCACATCCTTTTTCCATTTTCCCTGGGAAAGAAAACTCAGCAGTCCAGGTTCCAGATGTCAGTTTGTAGGGCTCCCTTGGGTCTATCAGGGCAGCGCAAGTTTGAGGTGGGGACAACTTCGGTGTGGGGTCCATCCTTTGATATAAGGATTTTTTGCAGTCAGGGCCAGGGGCCCCTGGGCACATCCTTTTTCCAGTTTCCCTGGGAAAGAAAACTCAGCAGTCCAGGTTCCTGATGTCAGTTTGTAGGGCTCCCTTGGGTCTATCAGGGCAGCACAAGTTTGAGGTGGGGACAACTTCGGCGTGGGGTCCATCCTTCGATATAAGGATTTTTTGTGGTGAGGCTGCAAACAAGGGCCAGGGGCCCCTGGGCACATCCTTTTTCCATTTTCCCTGGGAAAGAAAACTCAGCAGTCCAGGTTCCTGATGTCAGTTTGTAGGGCTCCCCTGGGTGTATCAGGGCAGCACAAGTTTGAGGTGGGGACATCTTCGGTTTGGGGTCCATCCTTCGATATAAGGATTTTTTGCAGTGAGGCCCCAGCCCAGGGCCAGGGGCCCCTGGGCACAACCTTTTTCCATTTTCCCTGGGAAAGAAAACTCAGCAGTCCAGGTTCCAGATGTCAGTTTGTAGGGCTCCCTTGGATCTATCAGGGCAGCACAAGTTTGAAGTGGGGACAACTTTGGTGTGGGCTCCATCCTTCGATATAAGGATTTTTTGCAGTCAGGGCCAGGGGCCCCTGGGCATATCCTTTTTCCATTTTCCCTGGGAAAGAAAACTCAGTAGTCCAGGTTCCTGATGTCAGTTTGTAGGGCTCCCTTGGGTCTATCAGGGCAGCACAAGTTTGAGGTGGGGACAACTTTGGTATGGGGTCCATCCTTCGATATAAGGATTCTTTGCAGTCAGGGCCAGGGGCCCCTGGGCACAACCTTTTTCCATTTTCCCTGGGAAAGAAAACTCAGCAGTCCAGGTTCCTGATGTCAGTTTGTAGGGTTCCCTTGGATGTATCAGGGAAGCACAAGTTTGAGGTGGGGACAACTTTGGTGTGGGGTCCATCCTTCGTTTTAAGGATTTTTTGCAGTCAGGGCCAGGGGCCCCTGGGCACATCCTTTTTCCATTTTCCCTGGGAAAGAAAACTCAGCAGTCCAGGTTCCTGATGTCAGTTTGTAGGGCTCCCTTGGGTCTATCAGGGCAGCACAAGTTTGAGGTGGGGACAACTTCGGTGTGGGGTGCATCCTTCGATATAAGGATTCTTTGCAGTCAGGGCTAGAGGCCCCTGGGCACATCCTTTTTCCATTTTCCCTGGTAAAGAAAACTCAGCAGTCCAGGTTCCTGATGTCAGTTTGTAGGGCTCCCTTGGGTCTATCAGGGCAGCACAAGTTTGAGGTGGGGACAACTTCGGTGTGGGGTCCATCCTTCGATATAAGGATTCTTTGCAGTCAGGGCCCAACCCAGGGCCAGAGGCCCCTGGGCACATCCTTTTTCCATTTTCCCTGGGAAAGAAAACTCAGCAGTCCATGTTCCTGATGTCAGTTTGTAGGGCTCCCTTGGGTCTATCAGTGCAGAACAAGTTTGAGGTGGGGACAACTTTGGTGTGGGGTCCATCCTTCGATATAAGGATTCTTTGCAGTCAGGGCCCAACCCAGGGCCAGGGGCCCCTGGGCACATCCTTTTTCCATTTTCCCTGGGAAAGAAAACTCAGCAGTCCAGGTTCCTGATGTCAGTTTGTAGGGCTCCCTTGGGTCTATCAGGGCAGCACAAGTTTGAGGTGGGGACAACTTCGGTGTGGGCTCCATCCTTCGATATAAGGATTCTTTGAAATCAGGGCTAGGGTCCCCTGGGCACATCCTTTTTCCATTTTCCCTGGAAAAGAAAACTAAGCAGTCCAGGTTCCTGATGTCAGTTTGTAGGGTTCCCTTGGGTGTATCAGGGCAGCACAAGTTTGATGTGGGGACAACTTCGGTGTGGGCTCCATCCTTCGATATAAGGATTTTTTGTAGTGAGGCCCCAGCCCAGGGCCAGGGGCCCCTGGGCACATCCTTTTTCCATTTTCCCTGGGAAAGAAAACTCAGCAGTCCAGGTTCCTGATGTCAGTTTGTAGGGCTCCCTTGGGTCTATCAGGGCAGCACAAGTTTGAGGTGTGGACAACTTCGGTGTGGGGTCCATCCTTCGATATAAGGATTATTTGCAGTCAGGGCCAGGGCCCCCTGGGCACATCCTTTTTCCATTTTCCCTGGGAAAGAAAACTCAGCAGTCCAGGTTCCTGATGTCAGTTTGTAGGGCTCCCTTGGGTCTATCAGTGCAGCACAAGTTTGAGGTGGGGACAACTTCGGTGTGGGGTGCATCCTTCGATATAAGGATATTTTGCAGTAAGTGCTAGGGGCCCCTGGGCACATCCTTTTCCATTTTCCCTGGGAAAGAAAACTCAGCAGTCCAGGTTCCTGATGTCAGTTTGTAGGGCTCCCTTGGGTGTATCAGGGCAGCACAAGTTTGAGGTGGGGACAACTTTGGTCTGGGGTCCATCCTTCGATATAAGGATTTTTTGCAGTGAGGCCCCAGCCCAGGGCCAGGGCACCCTGGGCACATCCTTTTTCCATTTTCCCTGGGAAAGAAAACTCAGCAGTCCAGGTTCCTGATGTCAGTTTGTAGGGCTCCCTTGGGTCTATCAGGGCAGCACAAGTTTGAGGTGGGGACAACTTCGGTGTGGGCTCCATCCTTCGATATAAGGATTTTTTGCAGTCAGGGCCAGGGGCCCCTGGGCACATCCTTTTTCCATTTTCCCTGGGAAAGAAAACTCAGCAGTCCAGGTTCCTGATGTCAGTTTGTAGGGCTCCCTTGGGTCTATCAGGGCAGCACAAGTTTGAGGTGGGGACAACTTCGGTGTGGGCTCCATCCTTCGATATAAGGATTTTTTGCAGTCTGAGCCAGGGGCCCTTGGGCTCAAACTTTTTCCATTTTCCCTGGGAAAGAAAACTCTGCAGTCCAGGTCCCTGATGTCAGTTTGTAGGGCTCCCTTGGGTCTATCAGGGCAGCACAAGTTTGAGGTGGGGACAACTTCGGTGTGGGCTCCATCCTTCGATATAACGATTCTTTGCAGTCAGGGCCAGGGACCCCTGGGCACATCCTTTTTCCATTTTCCCTGGGAAAGAAAACTCAGCAGTCCAGGTTCCTGATGTCAGTTTGTAGGGCTCCCTTGGGTCTATCAGGGCAGCACAAGTTTGAGGTGGGGACAACTTCGGTGTGGGCTCCATCCTTCGATATAAGGATTTTTTGTAGTGAGGCCCCAGCCCAGGGCCAGGGGCCCCTGGACACATCCTTTTTCCATTTTCCCTGGGAAAGAAAACTCAGCAGTCCAGGTTCCTGATGTCAGTTTGTAGGGCTCCCTTGGGTGTATCAGGGCAGCACAAGTTTGAGGTGGAGAACACTTTGGTGCGGGGTCCATCCTTTGATATAAGGATTCTTTCCAGTCAGGGCCAGGGGCCCCTGGGCACATCCTTTTTCCATTTTCCCTGGGAAAGAAAACTCAGCAGTCCAGGTTCCTGATGTCAGTTTGTAGGGCTCCCTTGGGTCTATCAGGGCAGCACAAGTTTGAGGTGGGGACAACTTTGGTGTGGGGTCCATCCTTCGATATAAGGATTTTTTGCAGTGAGGTCCCTGCCCAGGGCCAGGGCCCCTGGGCACATCCTTTTTCCATTTTCCCTGGGAAAGAAAACTCAGCAGTCCAGGTTCCTGATGTCAGTTTGTAGGGCTCCCTTGGGTCTATCAGGGCAGCACAAGTTTGAGGTGGGGACAATTTCGGTGTGGGGTCCATCCTTCGATATAAGGATTCTTTGCAATGAGGTCCCAACCCAGGTCCAGGGGCCCCTGAGCACATCCTTTGGCCATTTTCCCTGGGAAAGAAAACTCAGCAGTCCAGGTTCCTGATGTCTGTTTGTAGGGCTCCCTTGGGTCTATCAGGGCAGCACAAGTTTGAGGTGGGGACAACTTTGGTGTGGGGTCAATCCTTCGATATAAGGATTTTTTGCATTGAGGCCCCAGCCCAAGGCCAGGGCCCCCTGGGCATATGTTTTCCATTTTCCCTGGGAAAGAAAACTCAGCAGTCCAGGTTCCTGATGTCAGTTTCTAGGGCTCCCTTGGGTCTATCAGGGCAGCACAAGTTTGAGGTGGGGACAACTTTGGTGTGGGCTCCATCCTTCGATATAAGGATTTTTTGCAGTCAGGGCCAGGGGCCCCTGGGCATATCCTTTTTCCATTTTCCCTGGGAAAGAAAACTCAGTAGTCCAGGTTCCTGATGTCAGTTTGTAGGGCTCCCTTGGGTCTATCAGGGCAGCACAAGTTGGAGGTGGGGACAACTTTGGTGTGGGCTCCATCCTTCGATATAAGGATTTTTTGCAGTCAGGGCCAGGGGCCCCTGGGCACATCCTTTTTCCATTTTCCCTGGGAAAGAAAACTCAGCAGTCCAGGTTCCTGATGTCAGTTTGTAGGGTTCCCTTGGATGTATCAGGGAAGCACAAGTTTGAGGTGGGGACAACTTTGGTGTGGGGTCCATCCTTCGATATAAGGATTTTTTGCAGTCAGGGCCAGGGGCCCCTGGGCACATCCTTTTTCCATTTTCCCTGGGAAAGAAAACTCAGCAGTCCAGGTTCCTGATGTCACTTTGTAGGGCTCCCTTGGGTCTATCAGTGCAGCACAAGTTTGAGGTGGGGACAACTTTGGTGTGGGGTCCATCCTTCGATATAAGGATTCTTTGCAGTCAGGGCGCAACCCAGGGCCAGGGGCCCCTGGGCACATCCTTTTTCCATTTTCCCTGGGAAAGAAAACTCAGCAGTCCAGGTTCCTGATGTCAGTTTGTAGGGCTCCCTTGGGTCTATCAGGGCAGCACAAGTTTGAGGTGGGGACAACTTTGGTGTGGGCTCCATGCTTCGATATAAGGATTTTTTGCAGTCAGGGCCAGGGGCCCCTGGGCACAACCTTTTTCCATTTTCCCAGGGAAAGAAAACTCAGCAGTCCAGGTTCCTGATGTCAGTTTGTAGGGCTCCCTTGGGTCTATCAGGGCAGCACAAGTTTGAGGTGGGGACAACTTTGGTGTGGGGTAAATCCCTCGATATAAGGATTTTTTGCAGTGAGGCCCCAGCCCAAGGCCAGGGCCCCCTGGCACAACCTTTTTCCATTTTCCCTGGGAAAGAAAACTCAGCAGTCCAGGTTCCTGATGTCAGTTTGTAGGGCTCCCTTGGGTCTATCAGGGTAGCACAAGTTTGAGGTGGGGACAACTTCGGTGTGGGGTCCATCCTTCGATATAACTATTTTTTGCAGTCAGGGCCAGGGGCCCCTGGGCACATCCTTTCTCCATTTTCCCTGGGAAAGAAAACTCAGCAGTCCAGGATCCTGATGTCAGTCTGTAGGGCTCCCTTGGGTCTATCAGGGCAGCACAAGTTTGAGGTGGGGACAACTTCGGTGTGGGCTCCATCCTTCGATATAAGGATTTTTTGCAGTGAGGCCCCAGCCCAGGGCCACGGGCCCCTGGGCACATCCTTTTTCCATTTTCCCTGGGAAAGAAAACTCAGCAGTCCAGGTTCCAGATGTCAGTTTGTAGGGCTCCCTTGGGTCTATCAGGGCAGCGCAAGTTTGAGGTGGGGACAACTTCGGTGTGGGGTCCATCCTTTGATATAAGGATTTTTTGCAGTCAGGGCCAGGGGCCCCTGGGCACATCCTTTTTCCAGTTTCCCTGGGAAAGAAAACTCAGCAGTCCAGGTTCCTGATGTCAGTTTGTAGGGCTCCCTTGGGTCTATCAGGGCAGCACAAGTTTGATGTGGGGACAACTTCGGCGTGGGGTCCATCCTTCGATATAAGGATTTTTTGTGGTGAGGCCGCAAACAAGGGCCAGGGGCCCCTGGGCACATCCTTTGGCCATTTTCCCTGGGAAAGAAAACTCAGCAGTCCAGGTTCCTGATGTCAGTTTGTAGGGCTCCCCTGGGTGTATCAGGGCAGCACAAGTTTGAGGTGGGGACATCTTCGGTTTGGGGTCCATCCTTCGATATAAGGATTTTTTGCAGTGAGGCCCCAGCCCAGGGCCAGGGGCCCCTGGGCACAACCTTTTTCCATTTTCCCTGGGAAAGAAAACTCAGCAGTCCAGGTTCCAGATGTCAGTTTGTAGGGCTCCCTTGGATCTATCAGGGCAGCACAAGTTTGAGGTGGGGACAACTTTGGTGTGGGCTCCATCCTTCGATATAAGGATTTTTTGCAGTCAGGGCCAGGGGCCCCTGGGCATATCCTTTTTCCATTTTCCCTGGGAAAGAAAACTCAGTAGTCCAGGTTCCTGATGTCAGTTTGTAGGGCTCCCTTGGGTCTATCAGGGCAGCACAAGTTTGAGGTGGGGACAACTTTGGTATGGGGTCCATCCTTCGATATAAGGATTTTTTGCAGTCAGGGCCAGGGGCCCCTGGGCACAACCTTTTTCCATTTTCCCTGGGAAAGAAAACTCAGCAGTCCAGGTTCCTGATGTCAGTTTGTAGGGTTCCCTTGGATGTATCAGGGAAGCACAAGTTTGAGGTGGGGACAACTTTGGTGTGGGGTCCATCCTTCGATATAAGGATTTTTTGCAGTCAGGGCCAGGGGCCCCTGGGCACATCCTTTTTCCATTTTCCCTGGGAAAGAAAACTCAGCAGTCCAGGTTCCTGATGTCAGTTTGTAGGGCTCCCTTGGGTCTATCAGGGCAGCACAAGTTTGAGGTGGGGACAACTTTGGTGTGGGCTCCATCCTTCGATATAAGGATTTTTTGTAGTGAGGCCACAGCCCAGGGCCAGGGACCCCTGGGCACAGCCTTTTTCCATTTTCCCTGGGAAAGAAAACTCAGCAGTCCAGGTTCCTGATGTCAGTTTGTAGGGCTCCCTTGGGTGTATCAGGGCAGCACAAGTTTGAGGTGGGGACAACTTCGGTGTGGGCTCCATCCTTCGATATAAGGATTCTTTGCAGTCAGGGCCAGGGGCCCCTGGGCACATCCTTTTTCCATTTTCCCTGGGAAAGAAAACTAAGCAGTCCAGGTTCCTGATGTCAGTTTGTAGGGCTCCCTTGGGTGTATCAGGGTAGCACAATTTTGAGGTGGGGACAACTTCGGTGTGGGGTCCATCCTTCGATATAACGATTTTTTGCAGTCAGGGCCAGGGGCCCCTGGGCACATCCTTTTTCCATTTTCCCTGGGAAAGAAAACTCAGCAGTCCAGGTTCCTGATGTCAGTTTGTAGGGCTCCCTTGGGTCTATCAGGGCAGCACAAGTTTGAGGTGGGGACAACTTTGGTGTGGGGTCCATCCTTCGATATAAGGATTTTTTGCAGTCAGGGCCAGGGGCCCCTGGGCACATTCTTTTTCCATTTTCCCTGGGAAAGAAAATTCAGCAGTCCAGGTTCCTGATGTCACTTTGTAGGGCTCCCTTGGGTCTATCAGTACAGTACAAGTTTGACGTGGGGACAATTTCGGTGTGGGGTCCATCCTTCGATATAAGGATTCTTTGCAGTCAGGGCCCAACCCAGGGCCAGGGGCCCCTGGGCACATCCTTTTTCCATTTTCCCTGGGAAAGAAAACTCAGCAGTCCAGGTTCCTGATGTCAGTTTGTAGGGCTCCCTTGGGTCTATCAGGGCAGCACAAGTTTGAGGTGGGGACAACTTCGGTGTGGGGTGCATCCTTCGATATAAGGATTCTTTGCAGTCAGGGCTAGAGGCCCCTGGGCACATCCTTTTTCCATTTTCCCTGGTAAAGAAAACTCAGCAGTCCAGGTTCCTGATGTCAGTTTGTAGGGCTCCCTTGGGTCTATCAGGGCAGCACAAGTTTGAGGTGGGGACAACTTCGGTGTGGGGTCCATCCTTCGATATAAGGATTCTTTGCAGTCAGGGCCCAACCCAGGGCCAGAGGCCCCTGGGCACATCCTTTTTCCATTTTCCCTGGGAAAGAAATCTCAGCAGTCCATGTTCCTGATGTCAGTTTGTAGGGCTCCCTTGGGTCTATCAGTGCAGAACAAGTTTGAGGTGGGGACAACTTTGGTGTGGGGTCCATCCTTCGATATAAGGATTCTTTGCAGTCAGGGCCCAACCCAGGGCCAGGGGCCCCTGGGCACATCCTTTTTCCATTTTCCCTGGGAAAGAAAACTCAGCAGTCAAGGTTCCTGATGTCAGTTTTTAGGGCTCCCTTGGGTCTATCAGGGCAGCAAAAGTTTGAGGTGGGGACAACTTCGGTGTGGGGTCCATCCTTCGATATAAGGATTCTTTGAAATCAGGGCTAGGGGCCCCTGGGCACATCCTTTTTCCATTTTCCCTGGAAAAGAAAACTAAGCAGTCCAGGTTCCTGATGTCAGTTTGTAGGGTTCCCTTGGGTCTATCAGGGCAGCACAAGTTTGATGTGGGGACAACTTTGGTCTGGGGTCCATCCTTCGATATAAGGATTTTTTGCAGTGAGGCCCCAGCCCAGGGCCAGGGCCCCCTGGGCACATCCTTTTTCCTTTTTCCCTGGGAAAGAAAACTCAGCAGTCCAGGTTCCTGATGTCAGTTTGTAGGGCTCCCTTGGGTGTATCAGGGCAGCACAAGTTTGAGGTGGGGACAACTTCGGTGTGGGGTCCATCCTTCGATATAAGGATTTTTTGCAGTCAGGGCCAGGGGCCCCTGGGCACATCCTTTTTCCATTTTCCCTGGGAAAGAAAACTCAGCAGTCCAGGTTCCTGATGTCAGTTTGTAGGGCTCCCTTGGGTCTATCAGGGCAGCACAAGTTTGAGGTGGGGACAACTTCGGTGTGGGCTCCATCCTTCGATATAAGGATTTTTTGTAGTGAGGCCCCAGCCCAGTGCCAGGGGCCCCTGGACACATCCTTTTTCCATTTTCCCTGGGAAAGAAAACTCAGCAGTCCTGGTTCCTGATGTCAGTTTGTAGGGCTCCCTTGGGTCTATCAGGGCAGCACAAGTTTGAGGTGGAGAACACTTTGGTGCGGGGTCCGTCCTTTGATATAAGGATTCTTTCCAGTCAGGGCCAGGGGCCCCTGGGCACATCCTTTTTCCATTTTCCCTGGGAAAGAAAACTCAGCAGTCCAGGTTCCTGATGTCTGTTTGTAGGGCTCCCTTGGGTCTATCAGGGCAGCACAAGTTTGAGGTGGGGACAACTTCGGTGTGGGGTCAATCCTTCGATATAAGGATTTTTTGCAGTGAGGCCCCAGCCCAAGGCCAGGGCCCCCTGGGCATATGTTTTTCCATTTTCCCTGGGAAAGAAAACTCAGCAGTCCAGGTTCCTGATGTCAGTTTGTAGGGCTCCCTTGGGTCTATCAGGGCAGCACAAGTTTGAGGTGGGGACAACTTCGGTGTGGGCTCCATCCTTCGATATAAGGATTTTTTGCAGTCAGGGCCAGGGGCCCCTGGGCACATCCTTTTTCCATTTTCCCTGGGAAAGAAAACTCAGCAGTCCAGGTTCCTGATGTCAGTTTGTAGGGCTCCCTTGGGTCTATCAGGGTAGCACAAGTTTGAGGTGGGGACAACTTCGGTGTGGGGTCCATCCTTCGATATAAGGATTCTTTGCAGTCAGGGCCAGGGGCCCCTGGGCACATCCTTTTTCCATTTTCCCTGGGAAAGAAAACTCAGCAGTCCAGGTTCCTGATGTCAGTTTGTAGGGCTCCCTTGGGTCTATCAGGGCAGCACAAGTTTGAGGCGGGGGCAACTTCGGTGTGGGCTCCATCCTTCGATATAAGGATTTTTTGCAGTGAGGCCCAAACCCAGGGCCATGGGCCCCTGGTCACAACCTTTTTCCATTTTCCCCGGGAAAGAAAACTCAGTAGTCCAGGTTCCTGATGTCAGTTTGTAGGGCTCCCTTGGGTCTATCAGGGCAGCACAAGTTTGAGGTGGGGACAACTTTGGTGTGGGGTCCATCCTTCGATATAAGGATTTTTTGCAGTCAGGGCCAGGGGCCCCTGGGCACATCCTTTTTACATTTTCCCTAGGAAAGAAAACTCAGCAGTCCAGGTTCCTGATGTCAGTTTGTAGGGCTCCCTTGGGTGTATCAGGGCAGCACAAGTTTGAGGTGGGGACAACTTCGCTGTGGGCTCCATCCTTCGATATAAGGATTTTTTGCCGTCAGGGCCAGGGGCCCCTGGGCATATCCTTTTTCCATTTTCCCTGGGAAAGAAAACTCAGTAGTCCAGGTTCCTGATGTCAGTTTGTAGGGCTCCCTTGGGTCTATCAGGGCAGCACAAGTTTGAGGTGGGGACAACTTTGGTGTGGGCTCCATCCTTCGATATAAGGATTTTTTGCAGTCAGGGCCAGGGGCCCCTGGGCACATCCTTTTTCCATTTTCCCTGGGAAAGAAAACTCAGCAGTCCAGGTTCCTGATGTCAGTTTGTAGGGCTCCCTTGGGTCTATCAGGGTAGCACAAGTTTGAGGTGGGGACAACTTCGGTGTGGGGTCCATCCTTCGATATAAGGATTCTTTGCAGTCAGGGCCAGGGGCCCCTGGGCACGTCCTTTTTCCATTTTCCCTGGGAAAGAAAACTCAGCAGTCCAGGTTCCTGATGTCAGTTTGTAGGGCTCCCTTGGGTCTATCAGGGCAGCACAAGTTTGAGGCGGGGACAACTTCGTTGTGGGCTCCATCCTTCGATATAAGGATTTTTTGCAGTGAGGCCCAAACCCCGGGCCATGGGCCCCTGGTCACAACCTTTTTCCATTTTCCCCGGGAAAGAAAACTCAGTAGTCCAGGTTCCTGATGTCAGTTTGTAGGGCTCCCTTGGGTCTATCAGGGCAGCACAAGTTTGAGGTGGGGACAACTTCGGTGTGGGCTCCATCCTTCGATATAAGGATTTTTTGCAGTCAGGGCCAGGGGCCCCTGGGCACATCCTTTTTACATTTTCCCTGGGAAAGAAAACTCAGCAGTCCAGGTTCCTGATGTCACTTTGTAGGGCTCCCTTGGGTGTATCAGGGCAGCACAAGTTTGAGGTGGGGACAACTTCGCTGTGGGCTCCATCCTTCGATATAAGGATTTTTTGCAGTCAGGGCCAGGGGCCCCTGGGCATATCCTTTTTCCATTTTCCCTGGGAAAGAAAACTCAGTAGTCCAGGTTCCTGATGTCAGTTTGTAGGGCTCCCTTGGGTCTATCAGGGCAGCACAAGTTGGAGGTGGGGACAACGTTGGTGTGGGCTCCATCCTTCGATATAAGGATTTTTTGCAGTCAGGGCCAGGGGCCCCTGGGCACATCCTTTTTCCATTTTCCCTGGGAAAGAAAACTCAGCAGTCCAGGTTCCTGATGTCAGTTTGTAGGGTTCCCTTGGATATATCAGGGAAGCACAAGTTTGAGGTGGGGACAACTTTGGTGTGGGGTCCATCCTTCGATATAAGGATTTTTTGCAGTCAGGGCCAGGGGCCCCTGGGCACATCCTTTTTCCATTTTCCCTGGGAAAGAAAACTCAGCAGTCCAGGTTCCTGATGTCACTTTGTAGGGCTCCCTTGGGTCTATCAGTGCAGCACAAGTTTGAGGTGGGGACAACTTTGGTGTGGGGTCCATCCTTCGATATAAGGATTCTTTGCAGTCAGGGCGCAACCCAGGGCCAGGGGCCCCTGGGCACATCCTTTTTCCATTTTCCCTGGGAAAGAAAACTCAGCAGTCCAGGTTCCTGATGTCAGTTTGTAGGGCTCCCTTGGGTCTATCAGGGCAGCACAAGTTTGAGGTGGGGACAACTTTGGTGTGGGGTCAATCCTTCGATATAAGGATTTTTTGCAGTGAGGCCCCAGCCCAAGGCCAGGGCCCCCTGGGCATATGTTTTTCCATTTTCCCTGGGAAAGAAAACTCAGCAGTCCAGGTTCCTGATGTCAGTTTGTAGGGCTCCCTTGGGTCTATCAGGGCAGCACAAGTTTGAGGTGGGGACAACTTCGGTGTGGGCTCCATCCTTCGATATAAAGATTTTTTGCAGTCAGGGCCAGGGGCCCCTGGGCACATCCTTTTTCCATTTTCCCTGGGAAAGAAAACTCAGCAGTCCAGGTTCCTGATGTCAGTTTGTAGGGCTCCCTTGGGTCTATCAGGGTAGCACAAGTTTGAGGTGGGGACAACTTCGGTGTGGGGTCCATCCTTCGATATAAGGATTCTTTGCAGTCAGGGCCAGGGGCCCCTGGGCACACCCTTTTTCCATTTTCCCTGGGAAAGAAAACTCAGCAGTCCAGGTTCCTGATGTCAGTTTGTAGGGCTCCCTTGGGTCTATCAGGGCAGCACAAGCTTGAGGTGGGGACAACTTCGGTGTGGGGTCCATCCTTCGATATAAGGATTCTTTGCAGTCAGAACCAGGGGCCCCCTGGCACAACCTTTTTCCATTTTCCCTGGGAAAGAAAACTCAGCAGTCCAGGTTCCTGATGTCAGTTTGTAGGGCTGCCTTGGGTCTATCAGGGCAGCACAAGTTTGAGGTGGGGACAACTTCGGTGTGGGGTCCATCCTTCGATATAAGGATTCTTTGCAGTCAGAACCAGGGGCCCCCGGGCACATCCTTTTTCCATTTTCCCTGGGAAAGAAAACTCAGCAGTCCAGGTTCCTGATGTCAGTTTGTAGGGCTCCCTTGGGTCTATCAGGGTAGCACAATTTTGAGGTGGGGACAACTTCGGTCTGGGGTCCATCCTTCGATATAAGGATTTTTTGTAGTGAGGGCCCTGTCCAGGGCTAGGGGACCCTGGGCACAACCTTTTTCCATTTTCCCTGGGAAAGAAAACTCAGCAGTCCAGGTTCCTGATGTCAGTTTGTAGGGCTCCCTTGGGTCTATCAGGGCAGCACAAGTTTGAGGTGGGGACAGCTTCGGTGTGGGGTCCATCCTTCGATATAAGGATTCTTTGCAGTCAGGGGCAGGGGCCCCTGGGCACATCCTTTTTCCATTTTCCCTGGGAAAGAAAACTCAGCAGTCCAGGTTCCTGATGTCAGTTTGTAGGGCTCCCTTGGGTCTATCAGGCCAGCACAAGTTTGAGGTGGGGAGAACTTCGGTGTGGGGTCCATCCTTCGATATAAGGATTCTTTGCAATGAGGTCCCTACCCAGGTCCAGGGGCCCCTGGGCACATCATTTGGCCATTTTCCCTGGGAAAGAAAACTCAGCAGTCCAGGTTCCTGATGTCAGTTTGTAGGGCTCCCTTGGGTCTATCAGGGCAGCACAAGTTTGAGGTGGGGACAACTTCGGTGTGGGGTCCATCCTTCGATATATGGATTTCTTGTAGTGAGGGCCCTGTCCAGGGCTAGGGGACCCTGGGCACATCCTTTTTCCATTTTCCCTGGGAAAGAAAACTCAGCAGTCCAGGTTCCTGATGTCAGTTTGTAGGGCTCCCTTGGGTCTATCAGGGCAGCACAAGTTTGAGGCGGGGACAACTTCGGTGTGGGCTCCATCCTTCGATATAAGGATTTTTTGCAGTGAGGCCCAAACACAGGGCCAGGGGCCCCTGGGCACATCCTTTTTCCATTTTCCCTGGGAAAGAAAACTCAGCAGTCCAGGTTCCTGATGTCAGTTTGTAGGGCTCCCTTGGGTCTATCAGGGCAGCACAAGTTGGAGGTGGGGACAACTTTGGTGTGGGCTCCATCCTTCGATATAAGGATTTTTTGCAGTCAGGGCCAGGGGCCCCTGGGCACAACCTTTTTCCATTTTCCCTGGGAAAGAAAACTCAGCAGTCCAGGTTCCTGATGTCAGTTTGTAGGGCTCCCTTGGGTCTATCAGGGCAGCACAAGTTTGAGGTGGGGACAACTTTGGTGTGGGGTCAATCCTTCGATATAAGGATTTTTTGCAGTGAGGCCCCAGCCCAAGGCCAGGGCCCCCTGGGCATATGTTTTTCCATTTTCCCTGGGAAAGAAAACTCAGCAGTCCAGGTTCCTGATGTCAGTTTGTAGGGCTCCCTTGGGTCTATCAGGGTAGCACAAGTTTGAGGTGGGGACAACTTCGGTGTGGGGTCCATCCTTCGATATAAGGATTCTTTGCAGTCAGGGCCAGGGGCCCCTGGGCACATCCTTTTTCCATTTTCCCTGGGAAAGAAAACTCAGCAGTCCAGGTTCCTGATGTCAGTTTGTAGGGCTCCCTTGGGTCTATCAGGGCAGCACAAGTTTGAGGTGGGGACAACTTCGGTGTGGGGTCCATCCTTCGATATAAGGATTTCTTGTAGTGAGGGCCCTGTCCAGGGCTAGGGGACCCTGGGCACAACCTTTTTCCATTTTCCCTGGGAAAGAAAACTCAGCAGTCCAGGTTCCTGATGTCAGTTTGTAGGGCTCCCTTGGGTCTATCAGGGCAGCACAAGTTTGAGGTGGGGACAACTTCGGTGTGGGGTCCATCCTTCGATATAAGGATTCTTTGCAGTGAGGCCCCAGCCCAGGGCCAGGGGCCCCTGGGCACATCCTTTTTCCATTTTCCCTGGGAAAGAAAACTCAGCAGTCCAGGTTCCTGATGTCAGTTTGTAGGGCTCCCTTGGGTCTATCAGGGCAGCACAAGTTTGAGGTGGGGACAACTTCGTTGTGGGCTCCATCCTTCGATATAAGGATTTTTTGCAGTGAGGCCGAAACCCCGGGCCATGGGCCCCTGGTCACAACCTTTTTCCATTTTCCCCGGGAAAGAAAACTCAGTAGTCCAGGTTCCTGATGTCAGTTTGTAGGGCTCCCTTGGGTCTATCAGGGCAGCACAAGTTTGAGGTGGGGACAACTTTGGTGTGGGGTCCATCCTTCGATATAAGGATTTTTTGCAGTCAGGGCCAGGGGCCCCTGGGCACATCCTTTTTACATTTTCCCTGGGAAAGAAAACTCAGCAGTCCAGGTTCCTGATGTCACTTTGTAGGGCTCCCTTGGGTGTATCAGGGCAGCACAAGTTTGAGGTGGGGACAAATTCGCTGTGGGCTCCATCCTTCGATATAAGGATTTTTTGCCGTCAGGGCCAGGGGCCCCTGGGCATATCCTTTTTCCATTTTCCCTGGGAAAGAAAACTCAGTAGTCCAGGTTCCTGATGTCAGTTTGTAGGGCTCCCTTGGGTCTATCAGGGCAGCACAAGTTGGAGGTGGGGACAACGTTGGTGTGGGCTCCATCCTTCGATATAAGGATTTTTTGCAGTCAGGGCCAGGGGCCCCTGGGCACATCCTTTTTCCATTTTCCCTGGGAAAGAAAACTCAGCAGTCCAGGTTCCTGATGTCAGTTTGTAGGGTTCCCTTGGATGTATCAGGGAAGCACAAGTTTGAGGTGGGGACAACTTTGGTGTGGGGTCCATCCTTCGATATAAGGATTTTTTGCAGTCAGGGCCAGGGGCCCCTGGGCACATCCTTTTTCCATTTTCCCTGGGAAAGAAAACTCAGCAGTCCAGGTTCCTGATGTCACTTTGTAGGGCTCCCTTGGGTCTATCTGTGCAGCACAAGTTTGAGGTGGGGACAACTTTGGTGTGGGGTCCATCCTTCGATATAAGGATTTTTTGCAGTGAGGCCCCAGCCCAAGGCCAGGGCCCCCTGGGCATATGTTTTTCCATTTTCCCTGGGAAAGAAAACTCAGCAGTCCAGGTTCCTGATGTCAGTTTGTAGGGCTCCCTTGGGTCTATCAGGGCAGCACAAGTTTGAGGTGGGGACAACTTCGGTGTGGGCTCCATCCTTCGATATAAGGATTTTTTGCAGTCAGGGCCAGGGGCCCCTGGGCACATCCTTTTTCCATTTTCCCTGGGAAAGAAAACTCAGCAGTCCAGGTTCCTGATGTCAGTTTGTAGGGCTCCCTTGGGTCTATCAGGGTAGCACAAGTTTGAGGTGGGGACAACTTCGGTGTGGGGTCCATCCTTCGATATAAGGATTCTTTGCAGTCAGGGCCAGGGGCCCCTGGGCACATCCTTTTTCCATTTTCCCTGGGAAAGAAAACTCAGCAGTCCAGGTTCCTGATGTCAGTTTGTAGGGCTCCCTTGGGTCTATCAGGGCAGCACAAGCTTGAGGTGGGGACAACTTCGGTGTGGGGTCCATCCTTCGATATAAGGATTCTTTGCAGTCAGAACCAGGGCCCCCCTGGCACAACCTTTTTCCATTTTCCCTGGGAAAGAAAACTCAGCAGTCCTGGTTCCTGATGTCAGTTTGTAGGGCTCCCTTGGGTCTATCAGGGCAGCACAAGTTTGAGGTGGAGAACACTTTGGTGCGGGGTCCATCCTTTGATATAAGGATTCTTTCCAGTCAGGGCCAGGGGCCCCTGGGCACATCCTTTTTCCATTTTCCCTGGGAAAGAAAACTCAGCAGTCCAGGTTCCTGATGTCTGTTTGTAGGGCTCCCTTGGGTCTATCAGGGCAGCACAAGTTTGAGGTGGGGACAACTTTGGTGTGGGGTCAATCCTTCGATATAAGGATTTTTTGCATTGAGGCCCCAGCCCAAGGCCAGGGCCCCCTGGGCATATGTTTTTCCATTTTCCCTGGGAAAGAAAACTCAGCAGTCCAGGTTCCTGATGTCAGTTTGTAGGGCTCCCTTGGGTCTATCAGGGCAGCACAAGTTTGAGGTGGGGACAACTTCGGTGTGGGCTCCATCCTTCGATATAAGGATTTTTTGCAGTCAGGGCCAGGGGCCCCTGGGCACATCCTTTTTCCATTTTCCCTGGGAAAGAAAACTCAGCAGTCCAGGTTCCTGATGTCAGTTTGTAGGGCTCCCTTGGGTCTATCAGGGTAGCACAAGTTTGAGGTGGGGACAACTTCGGTGTGGGGTCCATCCTTCGATATAAGGATTCTTTGCAGTCAGGGCCAGGGGCCCCTGGGCACATCCTTTTTCCATTTTCCCTGGGAAAGAAAACTCAGCAGTCCAGGTTCCTGATGTCACTTTGTAGGGCTCCCTTGGGTCTATCAGGGCAGCACAAGTTTGAGGCGGGGACAACTTCGGTGTGGGCTCCATCCTTCGATATAAGGATTTTTTGCAGTGAGGCCCAAACCCAGGGCCATGGGCCCCTGGTCACAACCTTTTTCCATTTTCCCCGGGAAAGAAAACTCAGTAGTCCAGGTTCCTGATGTCAGTTTGTAGGGCTCCCTTGGGTCTATCAGGGCAGCACAAGTTTGAGGTGGGGACAACTTTGGTGTGGGGTCCATCCTTCGATATAAGGATTTTTTGCAGTCAGGGCCAGGGGCCCCTGGGCACATCCTTTTTACATTTTCCCTGGGAAAGAAAACTCAGCAGTCCAGGTTCCTGATGTCAGTTTGTAGGGCTCCCTTGGGTGTATCAGGGCAGCACAAGTTTGAGGTGGGGACAACTTCGCTGTGGGCTCCATCCTTCGATATAAGGATTTTTTGCAGTCAGGGCCAGGGGCCCCTGGGCATATCCTTTTTCCATTTTCCCTGGGAAAGAAAACTCAGTAGTCCAGGTTCCTGATGTCAGTTTGTAGGGCTCCCTTGGGTCTCTCAGGGCAGCACAAGTTGGAGGTGGGGACAACTTTGGTGTGGGCTCCATCCTTCGATATAAGGATTTTTTGCAGTCAGGGCCAGGGGCCCCTGGGCACATCCTTTTTCCATTTTCCCTGGGAAAGAAAACTCAGCAGTCCAGGTTCCTGATGTCACTTTGTAGGGTTCCCTTGGATGTATCAGGGAAGCACAAGCTTGAGTTGGGGACAACTTCGGTGTGGGGTCCATCCTTCGATATAAGGATTTTTTGCAGTCAGGGCCAGGGGCCCCTGGGCACATCCTTTTTCCATTTTCCCTGGGAAAGAAAACTCAGCAGTCCAGGTTCCTGATGTCAGTTTGTAGGGCTCCCTTGGGTCTATCAGGGCAGCACAAGTTTGAGGTGGGGACAACTTTGGTGTGGGGTCCATCCTTCGATATAAGGATTCTTTGCAGTCAGGGCGCAACCCAGGGCCAGGGGCCCCTGGGCACATCCTTTTTCCATTTTCCCTGGGAAAGAAAACTCAGCAGTCCAGGTTCCTGATGTCAGTTTGTAGGGCTCCCTTGGGTCTATCAGGGCAGCACAAGTTGGAGGTGGGGACAACTTTGGTGTGGGCTCCATCCTTCGATATAAGGATTTTTTGCAGTCAGGGCCAGGGGCCCCTGGGCACAACCTTTTTCCATTTTCCCTGGGAAAGAAAACTCAGCAGTCCAGGTTCCTGATGTCAGTTTGTAGGGCTCCCTTGGGTCTATCAGGGCAGCACAAGTTTGAGGTGGGGACAACTTTGGTGTGGGGTCAATCCTTCGATATAAGGATTTTTTGCAGTGAGGCCCCAGCCCAAGGCCAGGGCCCCCTGGGCATATGTTTTTCCATTTTCCCTGGGAAAGAAAACTCAGCAGTCCAGGTTCCTGATGTCAGTTTGTAGGGCTCCCTTGGGTCTATCAGGGTAGCACAATTTGAGGTGGGGACAACTTCGGTGTGGGGTCCATCCTTCGATATAAGGATTCTTTGCAGTCAGGGCCAGGGGCCCCTGGGCACATCCTTTTTCCATTTTCCCTGGGAAAGAAAACTCAGCAGTCCAGGTTCCTGATGTCAGTTTGTAGGGCTCCCTTGGGTCTATCAGGGCAGCACAAGTTTGAGGCGGGGGCAACTTCGGTGTGGGCTCCATCCTTCGATATAAGGATTTTTTGCAGTGAGGCCCAAACCCAGGGCCATGGGCCCCTGGTCACAACCTTTTTCCATTTTCCCCGGGAAAGAAAACTCAGTAGTCCAGGTTCCTGATGTCAGTTTGTAGGGCTCCCTTGGGTCTATCAGGGCAGCACAAGTTTGAGGTGGGGACAACTTTGGTGTGGGGTCCATCCTTCGATATAAGGATTTTTTGCAGTCAGGGCCAGGGGCCCCTGGGCACATCCTTTTTACATTTTCCCTAGGAAAGAAAACTCAGCAGTCCAGGTTCCTGATGTCAGTTTGTAGGGCTCCCTTGGGTGTATCAGGGCAGCACAAGTTTGAGGTGGGGACAACTTCGCTGTGGGCTCCATCCTTCGATATAAGGATTTTTTGCCGTCAGGGCCAGGGGCCCCTGGGCATATCCTTTTTCCATTTTCCCTGGGAAAGAAAACTCAGTAGTCCAGGTTCCTGATGTCAGTTTGTAGGGCTCCCTTGGGTCTATCAGGGCAGCACAAGTTTGAGGTGGGGACAACTTTGGTGTGGGCTCCATCCTTCGATATAAGGATTTTTTGCAGTCAGGGCCAGGGGCCCCTGGGCACATCCTTTTTCCATTTTCCCTGGGAAAGAAAACTCAGCAGTCCAGGTTCCTGATGTCAGTTTGTAGGGCTCCCTTGGGTCTATCAGGGTAGCACAAGTTTGAGGTGGGGACAACTTCGGTGTGGGGTCCATCCTTCGATATAAGGATTCTTTGCAGTCAGGGCCAGGGGCCCCTGGGCACGTCCTTTTTCCATTTTCCCTGGGAAAGAAAACTCAGCAGTCCAGGTTCCTGATGTCAGTTTGTAGGGCTCCCTTGGGTCTATCAGGGCAGCACAAGTTTGAGGCGGGGACAACTTCGTTGTGGGCTCCATCCTTCGATATAAGGATTTTTTGCAGTGAGGCCCAAACCCCGGGCCATGGGCCCCTGGTCACAACCTTTTTCCATTTTCCCCGGGAAAGAAAACTCAGTAGTCCAGGTTCCTGATGTCAGTTTGTAGGGCTCCCTTGGGTCTATCAGGGCAGCACAAGTTTGAGGTGGGGACAACTTCGGTGTGGGCTCCATCCTTCGATATAAGGATTTTTTGCAGTCAGGGCCAGGGGCCCCTGGGCACATCCTTTTTACATTTTCCCTGGGAAAGAAAACTCAGCAGTCCAGGTTCCTGATGTCACTTTGTAGGGCTCCCTTGGGTGTATCAGGGCAGCACAAGTTTGAGGTGGGGACAACTTCGCTGTGGGCTCCATCCTTCGATATAAGGATTTTTTGCAGTCAGGGCCAGGGGCCCCTGGGCATATCCTTTTTCCATTTTCCCTGGGAAAGAAAACTCAGTAGTCCAGGTTCCTGATGTCAGTTTGTAGGGCTCCCTTGGGTCTATCAGGGCAGCACAAGTTGGAGGTGGGGACAACGTTGGTGTGGGCTCCATCCTTCGATATAAGGATTTTTTGCAGTCAGGGCCAGGGGCCCCTGGGCACATCCTTTTTCCATTTTCCCTGGGAAAGAAAACTCAGCAGTCCAGGTTCCTGATGTCAGTTTGTAGGGTTCCCTTGGATATATCAGGGAAGCACAAGTTTGAGGTGGGGACAACTTTGGTGTGGGGTCCATCCTTCGATATAAGGATTTTTTGCAGTCAGGGCCAGGGGCCCCTGGGCACATCCTTTTTCCATTTTCCCTGGGAAAGAAAACTCAGCAGTCCAGGTTCCTGATGTCACTTTGTAGGGCTCCCTTGGGTCTATCAGTGCAGCACAAGTTTGAGGTGGGGACAACTTTGGTGTGGGGTCCATCCTTCGATATAAGGATTCTTTGCAGTCAGGGCGCAACCCAGGGCCAGGGGCCCCTGGGCACATCCTTTTTCCATTTTCCCTGGGAAAGAAAACTCAGCAGTCCAGGTTCCTGATGTCAGTTTGTAGGGCTCCCTTGGGTCTATCAGGGCAGCACAAGTTTGAGGTGGGGACAACTTTGGTGTGGGGTCAATCCTTCGATATAAGGATTTTTTGCAGTGAGGCCCCAGCCCAAGGCCAGGGCCCCCTGGGCATATGTTTTTCCATTTTCCCTGGGAAAGAAAACTCAGCAGTCCAGGTTCCTGATGTCAGTTTGTAGGGCTCCCTTGGGTCTATCAGGGCAGCACAAGTTTGAGGTGGGGACAACTTCGGTGTGGGCTCCATCCTTCGATATAAAGATTTTTTGCAGTCAGGGCCAGGGGCCCCTGGGCACATCCTTTTTCCATTTTCCCTGGGAAAGAAAACTCAGCAGTCCAGGTTCCTGATGTCAGTTTGTAGGGCTCCCTTGGGTCTATCAGGGTAGCACAAGTTTGAGGTGGGGACAACTTCGGTGTGGGGTCCATCCTTCGATATAAGGATTCTTTGCAGTCAGGGCCAGGGGCCCCTGGGCACACCCTTTTTCCATTTTCCCTGGGAAAGAAAACTCAGCAGTCCAGGTTCCTGATGTCAGTTTGTAGGGCTCCCTTGGGTCTATCAGGGCAGCACAAGCTTGAGGTGGGGACAACTTCGGTGTGGGGTCCATCCTTCGATATAAGGATTCTTTGCAGTCAGAACCAGGGGCCCCCTGGCACAACCTTTTTCCATTTTCCCTGGGAAAGAAAACTCAGCAGTCCAGGTTCCTGATGTCAGTTTGTAGGGCTGCCTTGGGTCTATCAGGGCAGCACAAGTTTGAGGTGGGGACAACTTCGGTGTGGGGTCCATCCTTCGATATAAGGATTCTTTGCAGTCAGAACCAGGGGCCCCCGGGCACATCCTTTTTCCATTTTCCCTGGGAAAGAAAACTCAGCAGTCCAGGTTCCTGATGTCAGTTTGTAGGGCTCCCTTGGGTCTATCAGGGTAGCACAATTTTGAGGTGGGGACAACTTCGGTCTGGGGTCCATCCTTCGATATAAGGATTTTTTGTAGTGAGGGCCCTGTCCAGGGCTAGGGGACCCTGGGCACAACCTTTTTCCATTTTCCCTGGGAAAGAAAACTCAGCAGTCCAGGTTCCTGATGTCAGTTTGTAGGGCTCCCTTGGGTCTATCAGGGCAGCACAAGTTTGAGGTGGGGACAGCTTCGGTGTGGGGTCCATCCTTCGATATAAGGATTCTTTGCAGTCAGGGGCAGGGGCCCCTGGGCACATCCTTTTTCCATTTTCCCTGGGAAAGAAAACTCAGCAGTCCAGGTTCCTGATGTCAGTTTGTAGGGCTCCCTTGGGTCTATCAGGCCAGCACAAGTTTGAGGTGGGGAGAACTTCGGTGTGGGGTCCATCCTTCGATATAAGGATTCTTTGCAATGAGGTCCCTACCCAGGTCCAGGGGCCCCTGGGCACATCATTTGGCCATTTTCCCTGGGAAAGAAAACTCAGCAGTCCAGGTTCCTGATGTCAGTTTGTAGGGCTCCCTTGGGTCTATCAGGGCAGCACAAGTTTGAGGTGGGGACAACTTCGGTGTGGGGTCCATCCTTCGATATATGGATTTCTTGTAGTGAGGGCCCTGTCCAGGGCTAGGGGACCCTGGGCACATCCTTTTTCCATTTTCCCTGGGAAAGAAAACTCAGCAGTCCAGGTTCCTGATGTCAGTTTGTAGGGCTCCCTTGGGTCTATCAGGGCAGCACAAGTTTGAGGCGGGGACAACTTCGGTGTGGGCTCCATCCTTCGATATAAGGATTTTTTGCAGTGAGGCCCAAACACAGGGCCAGGGGCCCCTGGGCACATCCTTTTTCCATTTTCCCTGGGAAAGAAAACTCAGCAGTCCAGGTTCCTGATGTCAGTTTGTAGGGCTCCCTTGGGTCTATCAGGGCAGCACAAGTTGGAGGTGGGGACAACTTTGGTGTGGGCTCCATCCTTCGATATAAGGATTTTTTGCAGTCAGGGCCAGGGGCCCCTGGGCACAACCTTTTTCCATTTTCCCTGGGAAAGAAAACTCAGCAGTCCAGGTTCCTGATGTCAGTTTGTAGGGCTCCCTTGGGTCTATCAGGGCAGCACAAGTTTGAGGTGGGGACAACTTTGGTGTGGGGTCAATCCTTCGATATAAGGATTTTTTGCAGTGAGGCCCCAGCCCAAGGCCAGGGCCCCCTGGGCATATGTTTTTCCATTTTCCCTGGGAAAGAAAACTCAGCAGTCCAGGTTCCTGATGTCAGTTTGTAGGGCTCCCTTGGGTCTATCAGGGTAGCACAAGTTTGAGGTGGGGACAACTTCGGTGTGGGGTCCATCCTTCGATATAAGGATTCTTTGCAGTCAGGGCCAGGGGCCCCTGGGCACATCCTTTTTCCATTTTCCCTGGGAAAGAAAACTCAGCAGTCCAGGTTCCTGATGTCAGTTTGTAGGGCTCCCTTGGGTCTATCAGGGCAGCACAAGTTTGAGGTGGGGACAACTTCGGTGTGGGGTCCATCCTTCGATATAAGGATTTCTTGTAGTGAGGGCCCTGTCCAGGGCTAGGGGACCCTGGGCACAACCTTTTTCCATTTTCCCTGGGAAAGAAAACTCAGCAGTCCAGGTTCCTGATGTCAGTTTGTAGGGCTCCCTTGGGTCTATCAGGGCAGCACAAGTTTGAGGTGGGGACAACTTCGGTGTGGGGTCCATCCTTCGATATAAGGATTCTTTGCAGTGAGGCCCCAGCCCAGGGCCAGGGGCCCCTGGGCACATCCTTTTTCCATTTTCCCTGGGAAAGAAAACTCAGCAGTCCAGGTTCCTGATGTCAGTTTGTAGGGCTCCCTTGGGTCTATCAGGGCAGCACAAGTTTGAGGTGGGGACAACTTCGTTG
The DNA here is from genome assembly GCF_046129695.1 of Lonchura striata. NCBI lineage: Eukaryota > Metazoa > Chordata > Aves > Passeriformes > Estrildidae > Lonchura > Lonchura striata. The sequence continues at coordinate 609,603 of NC_134623.1, forward strand.
TGGGCTCCATCCTTCGATATAAGGATTTTTTGCAGTGAGGCCGAAACCCCGGGCCATGGGCCCCTGGTCACAACCTTTTTCCATTTTCCCCGGGAAAGAAAACTCAGTAGTCCAGGTTCCTGATGTCAGTTTGTAGGGCTCCCTTGGGTCTATCAGGGCAGCACAAGTTTGAGGTGGGGACAACTTTGGTGTGGGGTCCATCCTTCGATATAAGGATTTTTTGCAGTCAGGGCCAGGGGCCCCTGGGCACATCCTTTTTACATTTTCCCTGGGAAAGAAAACTCAGCAGTCCAGGTTCCTGATGTCACTTTGTAGGGCTCCCTTGGGTGTATCAGGGCAGCACAAGTTTGAGGTGGGGACAAATTCGCTGTGGGCTCCATCCTTCGATATAAGGATTTTTTGCCGTCAGGGCCAGGGGCCCCTGGGCATATCCTTTTTCCATTTTCCCTGGGAAAGAAAACTCAGTAGTCCAGGTTCCTGATGTCAGTTTGTAGGGCTCCCTTGGGTCTATCAGGGCAGCACAAGTTGGAGGTGGGGACAACGTTGGTGTGGGCTCCATCCTTCGATATAAGGATTTTTTGCAGTCAGGGCCAGGGGCCCCTGGGCACATCCTTTTTCCATTTTCCCTGGGAAAGAAAACTCAGCAGTCCAGGTTCCTGATGTCAGTTTGTAGGGTTCCCTTGGATGTATCAGGGAAGCACAAGTTTGAGGTGGGGACAACTTTGGTGTGGGGTCCATCCTTCGATATAAGGATTTTTTGCAGTCAGGGCCAGGGGCCCCTGGGCACATCCTTTTTCCATTTTCCCTGGGAAAGAAAACTCAGCAGTCCAGGTTCCTGATGTCACTTTGTAGGGCTCCCTTGGGTCTATCTGTGCAGCACAAGTTTGAGGTGGGGACAACTTTGGTGTGGGGTCCATCCTTCGATATAAGGATTTTTTGCAGTGAGGCCCCAGCCCAAGGCCAGGGCCCCCTGGGCATATGTTTTTCCATTTTCCCTGGGAAAGAAAACTCAGCAGTCCAGGTTCCTGATGTCAGTTTGTAGGGCTCCCTTGGGTCTATCAGGGCAGCACAAGTTTGAGGTGGGGACAACTTCGGTGTGGGCTCCATCCTTCGATATAAGGATTTTTTGCAGTCAGGGCCAGGGGCCCCTGGGCACATCCTTTTTCCATTTTCCCTGGGAAAGAAAACTCAGCAGTCCAGGTTCCTGATGTCAGTTTGTAGGGCTCCCTTGGGTCTATCAGGGTAGCACAAGTTTGAGGTGGGGACAACTTCGGTGTGGGGTCCATCCTTCGATATAAGGATTCTTTGCAGTCAGGGCCAGGGGCCCCTGGGCACATCCTTTTTCCATTTTCCCTGGGAAAGAAAACTCAGCAGTCCAGGTTCCTGATGTCAGTTTGTAGGGCTCCCTTGGGTCTATCAGGGCAGCACAAGCTTGAGGTGGGGACAACTTCGGTGTGGGGTCCATCCTTCGATATAAGGATTCTTTGCAGTCAGAACCAGGGCCCCCCTGGCACAACCTTTTTCCATTTTCCCTGGGAAAGAAAACTCAGCAGTCCTGGTTCCTGATGTCAGTTTGTAGGGCTCCCTTGGGTCTATCAGGGCAGCACAAGTTTGAGGTGGAGAACACTTTGGTGCGGGGTCCATCCTTTGATATAAGGATTCTTTCCAGTCAGGGCCAGGGGCCCCTGGGCACATCCTTTTTCCATTTTCCCTGGGAAAGAAAACTCAGCAGTCCAGGTTCCTGATGTCTGTTTGTAGGGCTCCCTTGGGTCTATCAGGGCAGCACAAGTTTGAGGTGGGGACAACTTTGGTGTGGGGTCAATCCTTCGATATAAGGATTTTTTGCATTGAGGCCCCAGCCCAAGGCCAGGGCCCCCTGGGCATATGTTTTTCCATTTTCCCTGGGAAAGAAAACTCAGCAGTCCAGGTTCCTGATGTCAGTTTGTAGGGCTCCCTTGGGTCTATCAGGGCAGCACAAGTTTGAGGTGGGGACAACTTCGGTGTGGGCTCCATCCTTCGATATAAGGATTTTTTGCAGTCAGGGCCAGGGGCCCCTGGGCACATCCTTTTTCCATTTTCCCTGGGAAAGAAAACTCAGCAGTCCAGGTTCCTGATGTCAGTTTGTAGGGCTCCCTTGGGTCTATCAGGGTAGCACAAGTTTGAGGTGGGGACAACTTCGGTGTGGGGTCCATCCTTCGATATAAGGATTCTTTGCAGTCAGGGCCAGGGGCCCCTGGGCACATCCTTTTTCCATTTTCCCTGGGAAAGAAAACTCAGCAGTCCAGGTTCCTGATGTCACTTTGTAGGGCTCCCTTGGGTCTATCAGGGCAGCACAAGTTTGAGGCGGGGACAACTTCGGTGTGGGCTCCATCCTTCGATATAAGGATTTTTTGCAGTGAGGCCCAAACCCAGGGCCATGGGCCCCTGGTCACAACCTTTTTCCATTTTCCCCGGGAAAGAAAACTCAGTAGTCCAGGTTCCTGATGTCAGTTTGTAGGGCTCCCTTGGGTCTATCAGGGCAGCACAAGTTTGAGGTGGGGACAACTTTGGTGTGGGGTCCATCCTTCGATATAAGGATTTTTTGCAGTCAGGGCCAGGGGCCCCTGGGCACATCCTTTTTACATTTTCCCTGGGAAAGAAAACTCAGCAGTCCAGGTTCCTGATGTCAGTTTGTAGGGCTCCCTTGGGTGTATCAGGGCAGCACAAGTTTGAGGTGGGGACAACTTCGCTGTGGGCTCCATCCTTCGATATAAGGATTTTTTGCAGTCAGGGCCAGGGGCCCCTGGGCATATCCTTTTTCCATTTTCCCTGGGAAAGAAAACTCAGTAGTCCAGGTTCCTGATGTCAGTTTGTAGGGCTCCCTTGGGTCTCTCAGGGCAGCACAAGTTGGAGGTGGGGACAACTTTGGTGTGGGCTCCATCCTTCGATATAAGGATTTTTTGCAGTCAGGGCCAGGGGCCCCTGGGCACATCCTTTTTCCATTTTCCCTGGGAAAGAAAACTCAGCAGTCCAGGTTCCTGATGTCACTTTGTAGGGTTCCCTTGGATGTATCAGGGAAGCACAAGCTTGAGTTGGGGACAACTTCGGTGTGGGGTCCATCCTTCGATATAAGGATTTTTTGCAGTCAGGGCCAGGGGCCCCTGGGCACATCCTTTTTCCATTTTCCCTGGGAAAGAAAACTCAGCAGTCCAGGTTCCTGATGTCAGTTTGTAGGGCTCCCTTGGGTCTATCAGGGCAGCACAAGTTTGAGGTGGGGACAACTTTGGTGTGGGGTCCATCCTTCGATATAAGGATTCTTTGCAGTCAGGGCGCAACCCAGGGCCAGGGGCCCCTGGGCACATCCTTTTTCCATTTTCCCTGGGAAAGAAAACTCAGCAGTCCAGGTTCCTGATGTCAGTTTGTAGGGCTCCCTTGGGTCTATCAGGGCAGCACAAGTTGGAGGTGGGGACAACTTTGGTGTGGGCTCCATCCTTCGATATAAGGATTTTTTGCAGTCAGGGCCAGGGGCCCCTGGGCACAACCTTTTTCCATTTTCCCTGGGAAAGAAAACTCAGCAGTCCAGGTTCCTGATGTCAGTTTGTAGGGCTCCCTTGGGTCTATCAGGGCAGCACAAGTTTGAGGTGGGGACAACTTTGGTGTGGGGTCAATCCTTCGATATAAGGATTTTTTGCAGTGAGGCCCCAGCCCAAGGCCAGGGCCCCCTGGGCATATGTTTTTCCATTTTCCCTGGGAAAGAAAACTCAGCAGTCCAGGTTCCTGATGTCAGTTTGTAGGGCTCCCTTGGGTCTATCAGGGTAGCACAATTTGAGGTGGGGACAACTTCGGTGTGGGGTCCATCCTTCGATATAAGGATTCTTTGCAGTCAGGGCCAGGGGCCCCTGGGCACATCCTTTTTCCATTTTCCCTGGGAAAGAAAACTCAGCAGTCCAGGTTCCTGATGTCTGTTTGTAGGGCTCCCTTGGGTCTATCAGGGCAGCACAAGTTTGAGGCGGGGACAACTTCGTTGTGGGCTCCATCCTTCGATATAAGGATTTTTTACAGTGAGGCCCCAGCCCAAGGCCAGGGCCCCCTGGGCATATGTTTTTCCATTTTCCCTGGGAAAGAAAACTCAGTAGTCCAGGTTCCTGATGTCAGTTTGTAGGGCTCCCTTGGGTCTATCAGGGCAGCACAAGTTTGAGGTGGGGACAACTTTGGTGTGGGGTCCATCCTTCGATATAAGGATTTTTTGCAGTCAGGGCCAGGGACCCCTGGGCACATCCTTTTTACATTTTCCCTGGGAAAGAAAACTCAGCAGTCCAGGTTCCTGATGTCACTTTGTAGGGCTCCCTTGGGTGTATCAGGGCAGCACAAGTTTGAGGTGGGGACAACTTCGCTGTGGGCTCCATCCTTCGATATAAGGATTTCTTGCAGTCAGGGCCAGGGGCCCCTGGGCATATCCTTTTTCCATTTTCCCTGGGAAAGAAAACTCAGTAGTCCAGGTTCCTGATGTCAGTTTGTAGGGCTCCCTTGGGTCTATCAGGGCAGCACAAGTTGGAGGTGGGGACAACGTTGGTGTGGGCTCCATCCTTCGATATAAGGATTTTTTGCAGTCAGGGCCAGGGGCCCCTGGGCACATCCTTTTTCCATTTTCCCTGGGAAAGAAAACTCAGCAGTCCAGGTTCCTGATGTCAGTTTGTAGGGCTCCCTTGGGTCTATCAGGGCAGCACAAGTTTGAGGTGGGGACAACTTTGGTGTGGGCTCCATCCTTCGATATAAGGATTTTTTGCAGTCAGGGCCAGGGGCCCCTGGGCACATCCTTTTTCCATTTTCCCTGGGAAAGAAAACTCAGCAGTCCAGGTTCCTGATGTCACTTTGTAGGGCTCCCTTGGGTCTATCAGTGCAGCACAAGTTTGAGGTGGGGACAACTTTGGTGTGGGGTCCATCCTTCGATATAAGGATTCTTTGCAGTCAGGGCGCAACCCAGGGCCAGGGGCCCCTGGGCACATCCTTTTTCCATTTTCCCTGGGAAAGAAAACTCAGCAGTCCAGGTTCCTGATGTCAGTTTGTAGGGCTCCCTTGGGTCTATCAGGGCAGCACAAGTTGGAGGTGGGGACAACTTTGGTGTGGGCTCCATCCTTCGATATAAGGATTTTTTGCAGTGAGGCCCCAGCCCAAGGCCAGGGCCCCCTGGGCATATGTTTTTCCATTTTCCCTGGGAAAGAAAACTCAGCAGTCCAGGTTCCTGATGTCAGTTTGTAGGGCTCCCTTGGGTCTATCAGGGCAGCACAAGTTTGAGGTGGGGACAACTTCGGTGTGGGCTCCATCCTTCGATATAAAGATTTTTTGCAATCAGGGCCAGGGGCCCCTGGGCACATCCTTTTTCCATTTTCCCTGGGAAAGAAAACTCAGCAGTCCAGGTTCCTGATGTCAGTTTGTAGGGCTCCCTTGGGTCTATCAGGGTAGCACAAGTTTGAGGTGGGGACAACTTCGGTGTGGGGTCCATCCTTCGATATAAGGATTCTTTGCAGTCAGGGCCAGGGGCCCCTGGGCACATCCTTTTTCCATTTTCCCTGGGAAAGAAAACTCAGCAGTCCAGGTTCCTGATGTCAGTTTGTAGGGCTCCCTTGGGTCTATCAGGGCAGCACAAGCTTGAGGTGTGGACAACTTCGGTGTGGGCTCCATCCTTCGATATAAGGATTCTTTGCAGTCAGAACCAGGGGCCCCCTGGCACAACCTTTTTCCATTTTCCCTGGGAAAGAAAACTCAGCAGTCCAGGTTCCTGATGTCAGTTTGTAGGGCTGCCTTGGGTCTATCAGGGCAGCACAAGTTTGAGGTGGGGACAACTTCGGTGTGGGGTCCATCCTTCGATATAAGGATTCTTTGCAGTCAGAACCAGGGGCCCCCGGGCGCATCCTTTTTCCATTTTCCCTGGGAAAGAAAACTCAGCAGTCCAGGTTCCTGATGTCTGTTTGTAGGGCTCCCTTGGGTCTATCAGGGCAGCACAAGTTTGAGGTGGGGACAACTTCGGTGTGGGGTGCATCCTTCAATATAAGGATTTTTTGCAGTCAGGGCCAGGGGCCCCTGGGCACATCCTTTTTCCATTTTCCCTGGGAAAGAAAACTCAGCAGTCCAGGTTCCTGATGTCAGTTTGTAGGGCTCCCTTGGGTCTATCAGGGCAGCACAAGTTTGAGGTGGGGACAACTTCGGTGTGGGCTCCATCCTTCGATATAAGGATTTCTTGTAGTGAGGGCCCTGTCCAGGGCTAGGGGACCCTGGGCACATCCTTTTTCCATTTTCCCTGGGAAAGAAAACTCAGCAGTCCAGGTTCCTGATGTCAGTTTGTAGGGCTCCCTTGGGTCTATCAGGGCAGCACAAGTTTGAGGTGGGGACAACTTCGGTGTGGGCTCCATCCTTCGATATAAGGATTTTTTGCAGTGAGGTCCCTGCCCAGGGCCAGGGCCCCTGGGCACATCCTTTTTCCATTTTCCCTGGGAAAGAAAACTCAGCAGTCCAGGTTCCTGATGTCAGTTTGTAGGGCTCCCTTGGGTCTATCAGGGCAGCACAAGTTTGAGGTGGGGACAATTTCGGTGTGGGGTCCATCCTTCGATATAAGGATTCTTTGCAATGAGGTCCCTACCCAGGTCCAGGGGCCCCTGGGCACATCATTTGGCCATTTTCCCTGGGAAAGAAAACTCAGCAGTCCAGGTTCCTGATGTCAGTATGTAGGGCTCCCTTGGGTCTTTCAGGGCAGCACAAGTTTGAGGTGGGGACAACTTCGGTGTGGGGTCCATCCTTCGATATAAGGATTCTTTCCAGTCAGAACCAGGGGCCCCTGGGCACATCCTTTTTCCATTTTCCCTGGGAAAGAAAACTCAGCAGTCCAGGTTCCTGATGTCAGTTTGTAGGGCTCCCTTGGGTCTATCAGGGTAGCACAAGTTTGAGGTGGGGACAACTTCGGTGTGGGGTCCATCCTTCGATATAAGGATTCTTTGCAGTCAGGGCCAGGGGCCCCTGGGCACATCCTTTTTCCATTTTCCCTGGGAAAGAAAACTCAGCAGTCCAGGTTCCTGATGTCAGTTTGTAGGGCTCCCTTGGGTCTATCAGGGCAGCACAAGTTTGAGGCGGGGACAACTTCGGTGTGGGCTCCATCCTTCGATATAAGGATTTTTTGCAGTGAGGCCCAAACACAGGGCCATGGGCCCCTGGTCACAAACTTTTTCCATTTTCCCCGGGAAAGAAAACTCAGTAGTCCAGGTTCCTGATGTCAGTTTGTAGGGCTCCCTTGGGTCTATCAGGGCAGCACAAGTTTGAGGTGGGGACAACTTTGGTGTGGGGTCCATCCTTCGATATAAGGATTTTTTGCAGTCAGGGCCAGGGGCCCCTGGGCACATCCTTTTTACATTTTCCCTGGGAAAGAAAACTCAGCAGTCCAGGTTCCTGATGTCACTTTGTAGGGCTCCCTTGGGTGTATCAGGGCAGCACAAGTTTGAGGTGGGGACAACTTCGCTGTGGGCTCCATCCTTCGATATAAGGATTTTTTGCAGTCAGGGCCAGGGGCCCCTGGGCATATCCTTTTTCCATTTTCCCTGGGAAAGAAAACTCAGTAGTCCAGGTTCCTGATGTCAGTTTGTAGGGCTCCCTTGGGTCTATCAGGGCAGCACAAGTTGGAGGTGGGGACAACGTTGGTGTGGGCTCCATCCTTCGATATAAGGATTTTTTGCAGTCAGGGCCAGGGGCCCCTGGGCACATCCTTTTTCCATTTTCCCTGGGAAAGAAAACTCAGCAGTCCAGGTTCCTGATGTCAGTTTGTAGGGTTCCCTTGGATGTATCAGGGAAGCACAAGTTTGAGGTGGGGACAACTTTGGTGTGGGGTCCATCCTTCGATATAAGGATTTTTTGCAGTCAGGGCCAGGGGCCCCTGGGCACATCCTTTTTCCATTTTCCCTGGGAAAGAAAACTCAGCAGTCCAGGTTCCTGATGTCACTTTGTAGGGCTCCCTTGGGTCTATCAGTGCAGCACAAGTTTGAGGTGGGGACAACTTTGGTGTGGGGTCCATCCTTCGATATAAGGATTCTTTGCAGTCAGGGCGCAACCCAGGGCCAGGGGCCCCTGGGCACATCCTTTTTCCATTTTCCCTGGGAAAGAAAACTCAGCAGTCCAGGTTCCTGATGTCAGTTTGTAGGGCTCCCTTGGGTCTATCAGGGCAGCACAAGTTGGAGGTGGGGACAACTTTGGTGTGGGCTCCATCCTTCGATATAAGGATTTTTTGCAGTCAGGGCCAGGGGCCCCTGGGCACAACCTTTTACCATTTTCCCTGGGAAAGAAAACTCAGCAGTCCAGGTTCCTGATGTCAGTTTGTAGGGCTCCCTTGGGTCTATCAGGGCAGCACAAGTTTGAGGTGGGGACAACTTTGGTGTGGGGTCAATCCTTCGATATAAGGATTTTTTGCAGTGAGGCCCCAGCCCAAGGCCAGGGCCCCCTGGGCAAATGTTTTTCCATTTTCCCTGGGAAAGAAAACTCAGCAGTCCAGGTTCCTGATGTCAGTTTGTAGGGCTCCCTTGGGTCTATCAGGGTAGCACAAGTTTGAGGTGGGGACAACTTCGGTGTGGGGTCCATCCTTCGATATAAGGATTCTTTGCAGTCAGGGCCAGGGGCCCCTGGGCACATCCTTTTTCCATTTTCCCTGGGAAAGAAAACTCAGCAGTCCAGGTCCCTGATGTCAGTTTGTAGGGCTCCCTTGGGTCTATCAGGGCAGCACAAGTTTGAGGCGGGGACAACTTCGGTGTGGGGTCCATCCTTCGATATAAGGATTTCTTGTAGTGAGGGCCCTGTCCAGGGCTAGGGGACCCTGGGCACAACCTTTTTCCATTTTCCCTGGGAAAGAAAACTCAGCAGTCCAGGTTCCTGATGTCAGTTTGTAGGGCTCCCTTGGGTCTATCAGGGCAGCACAAGTTTGAGGTGGGGACAACTTCGGTGTGGGGTCCATCCTTCGATATAAGGATTCTTTGCAGTGAGGCCCCAGCCCAGGGCCAGGGGCCCCTGGGCACATCCTTTTTCCATTTTCCCTGGGAAAGAAAACTCAGCAGTCCAGGTTCCTGATGTCAGTTTGTAGGGCTCCCTTGGGTCTATCAGGGCAGCACAAGTTTGAGGCGGGGACAACTTCGTTGTGGGCTCCATCCTTCGATATAAGGATTTTTTGCAGTGAGGCCGAAACCCCGGGCCATGGGCCCCTGGTCACAACCTTTTTCCATTTTCCCCGGGAAAGAAAACTCAGTAGTCCAGGTTCCTGATGTCACTTTGTAGGGCTCCCTTGGGTCTATCAGGGCAGCACAAGTTTGAGGTGGGGACAACTTTGGTGTGGGGTCCATCCTTCGATATAAGGATTTTTTGCAGTCAGGGCCAGGGGCCCCTGGGCACATCCTTTTTACATTTTCCCTGGGAAAGAAAACTCAGCAGTCCAGGTTCCTGATGTCACTTTGTAGGGCTCCCTTGGGTGTATCAGGGCAGCACAAGTTTGAGGTGGGGACAAATTCGCTGTGGGCTCCATCCTTCGATATAAGGATTTTTTGCCGTCAGGGCCAGGGGCCCCTGGGCATATCCTTTTTCCATTTTCCCTGGGAAAGAAAACTCAGTAGTCCAGGTTCCTGATGTCAGTTTGTAGGGCTCCCTTGGGTCTATCAGGGCAGCACAAGTTGGAGGTGGGGACAACGTTGGTGTGGGCTCCATCCTTCGATATAAGGATTTTTTGCAGTCAGGGCCAGGGGCCCCTGGGCACATCCTTTTTCCATTTTCCCTGGGAAAGAAAACTCAGCAGTCCAGGTTCCTGATGTCAGTTTGTAGGATTCCCTTGGATGTATCAGGGAAGCACAAGTTTGAGGTGGGGACAACTTTGGTGTGGGGTCCATCCTTCGATATAAGGATTTTTTGCAGTCAGGGCCAGGGGCCCCTGGGCACATCCTTTTTCCATTTTCCCTGGGAAAGAAAACTCAGCAGTCCAGGTTCCTGATGTCAGTTTGTAGGGCTCCCTTGGGTCTATCAGGGCAGCACAAGCTTGAGGTGGGGACAACTTCGGTGTGGGGTCCATCCTTCGATATAAGGATTCTTTGCAGTCAGAACCAGGGGCCCCCTGGCACAACTTTTTCCATTTTCCCTGGGAAAGAAAACTCAGCAGTCCTGGTTCCTGATGTCAGTTTGTAGGGCTCCCTTGGGTCTATCAGGGCAGCACAAGTTGGAGGTGGAGAACACTTTGGTGCGGGGTCCATCCTTTGATATAAGGATTCTTTCCAGTCAGGGCCAGGGGCCCCTGGGCACATCCTTTTTCCATTTTCCCTGGGAAAGAAAACTCAGCAGTCCAGGTTCCTGATGTCAGTTTGTAGGGCTCCCTTGGGTCTATCAGGGCAGCACAAGTTTGAGGTGGGGACAACTTTGGTGTGGGGTCAATCCTTCGATATATGGATTTTTTGCATTGAGGCCCCAGCCCAAGGCCAGGGCCCCCTGGGCATATGTTTTTCCATTTTCCCTGGGAAAGAAAACTCAGCAGTCCAGGTTCCTGATGTCAGTTTGTAGGGCTCCCTTGGGTCTATCAGGGCAGCACAAGTTTGAGGTGGGGACAACTTCGGTGTGGGCTCCATCCTTCGATATAAGGATTTCTTGTAGTGAGGGCCCTGTCCAGGGCTAGGGGACCCTGGGCACATCCTTTTTCCATTTTCCCTGGGAAAGAAAACTCAGCAGTCCAGGTTCCTGATGTCAGTTTGTAGGGCTCCCTTGGGTCTATCAGGGCAGCACAAGTTTGAGGTGGGGACAACTTCGGTGTGGGCTCCATCCTTCGATATAAGGATTTTTTGCAGTGAGGTCCCTGCCCAGGGCCAGGGCCCCTGGGCACATCCTTTTTCCATTTTCCCTGGGAAAGAAAACTCAGCAGTCCAGGTTCCTGATGTCAGTTTGTAGGGCTCCCTTGGGTCTATCAGGGCAGCACAAGTTTGAGGTGGGGACAATTTCGGTGTGGGGTCCATCCTTCGATATAAGGATTCTTTGCAATGAGGTCCCTACCCAGGTCCAGGGGCCCCTGGGCACATCATTTGGCCATTTTCCCTGGGAAAGAAAACTCAGCAGTCCAGGTTCCTGATGTCAGTATGTAGGGCTCCCTTGGGTCTTTCAGGGCAGCACAAGTTTGAGGTGGGGACAACTTCGGTGTGGGGTCCATCCTTCGATATAAGGATTCTTTCCAGTCAGAACCAGGGGCCCCTGGGCACATCCTTTTTCCATTTTCCCTGGGAAAGAAAACTCAGCAGTCCAGGTTCCTGATGTCAGTTTGTAGGGCTCCCTTGGGTCTATCAGGGTAGCACAAGTTTGAGGTGGGGACAACTTCGGTGTGGGGTCCATCCTTCGATATAAGGATTCTTTGCAGTCAGGGCCAGGGGCCCCTGGGCACATCCTTTTTCCATTTTCCCTGGGAAAGAAAACTCAGCAGTCCAGGTTCCTGATGTCAGTTTGTAGGGCTCCCTTGGGTCTATCAGGGCAGCACAAGTTTGAGGCGGGGACAACTTCGGTGTGGGCTCCATCCTTCGATATAAGGATTTTTTGCAGTGAGGCCCAAACACAGGGCCATGGGCCCCTGGTCACAAACTTTTTCCATTTTCCCCGGGAAAGAAAACTCAGTAGTCCAGGTTCCTGATGTCAGTTTGTAGGGCTCCCTTGGGTCTATCAGGGCAGCACAAGTTTGAGGTGGGGACAACTTTGGTGTGGGGTCCATCCTTCGATATAAGGATTTTTTGCAGTCAGGGCCAGGGGCCCCTGGGCACATCCTTTTTACATTTTCCCTGGGAAAGAAAACTCAGCAGTCCAGGTTCCTGATGTCACTTTGTAGGGCTCCCTTGGGTGTATCAGGGCAGCACAAGTTTGAGGTGGGGACAACTTCGCTGTGGGCTCCATCCTTCGATATAAGGATTTTTTGCAGTCAGGGCCAGGGGCCCCTGGGCATATCCTTTTTCCATTTTCCCTGGGAAAGAAAACTCAGTAGTCCAGGTTCCTGATGTCAGTTTGTAGGGCTCCCTTGGGTCTATCAGGGCAGCACAAGTTGGAGGTGGGGACAACGTTGGTGTGGGCTCCATCCTTCGATATAAGGATTTTTTGCAGTCAGGGCCAGGGGCCCCTGGGCACATCCTTTTTCCATTTTCCCTGGGAAAGAAAACTCAGCAGTCCAGGTTCCTGATGTCAGTTTGTAGGGTTCCCTTGGATGTATCAGGGAAGCACAAGTTTGAGGTGGGGACAACTTTGGTGTGGGGTCCATCCTTCGATATAAGGATTTTTTGCAGTCAGGGCCAGGGGCCCCTGGGCACATCCTTTTTCCATTTTCCCTGGGAAAGAAAACTCAGCAGTCCAGGTTCCTGATGTCACTTTGTAGGGCTCCCTTGGGTCTATCAGTGCAGCACAAGTTTGAGGTGGGGACAACTTTGGTGTGGGGTCCATCCTTCGATATAAGGATTCTTTGCAGTCAGGGCGCAACCCAGGGCCAGGGGCCCCTGGGCACATCCTTTTTCCATTTTCCCTGGGAAAGAAAACTCAGCAGTCCAGGTTCCTGATGTCAGTTTGTAGGGCTCCCTTGGGTCTATCAGGGCAGCACAAGTTGGAGGTGGGGACAACTTTGGTGTGGGCTCCATCCTTCGATATAAGGATTTTTTGCAGTCAGGGCCAGGGGCCCCTGGGCACAACCTTTTACCATTTTCCCTGGGAAAGAAAACTCAGCAGTCCAGGTTCCTGATGTCAGTTTGTAGGGCTCCCTTGGGTCTATCAGGGCAGCACAAGTTTGAGGTGGGGACAACTTTGGTGTGGGGTCAATCCTTCGATATAAGGATTTTTTGCAGTGAGGCCCCAGCCCAAGGCCAGGGCCCCCTGGGCAAATGTTTTTCCATTTTCCCTGGGAAAGAAAACTCAGCAGTCCAGGTTCCTGATGTCAGTTTGTAGGGCTCCCTTGGGTCTATCAGGGTAGCACAAGTTTGAGGTGGGGACAACTTCGGTGTGGGGTCCATCCTTCGATATAAGGATTCTTTGCAGTCAGGGCCAGGGGCCCCTGGGCACATCCTTTTTCCATTTTCCCTGGGAAAGAAAACTCAGCAGTCCAGGTCCCTGATGTCAGTTTGTAGGGCTCCCTTGGGTCTATCAGGGCAGCACAAGTTTGAGGCGGGGACAACTTCGGTGTGGGGTCCATCCTTCGATATAAGGATTTCTTGTAGTGAGGGCCCTGTCCAGGGCTAGGGGACCCTGGGCACAACCTTTTTCCATTTTCCCTGGGAAAGAAAACTCAGCAGTCCAGGTTCCTGATGTCAGTTTGTAGGGCTCCCTTGGGTCTATCAGGGCAGCACAAGTTTGAGGTGGGGACAACTTCGGTGTGGGGTCCATCCTTCGATATAAGGATTCTTTGCAGTGAGGCCCCAGCCCAGGGCCAGGGGCCCCTGGGCACATCCTTTTTCCATTTTCCCTGGGAAAGAAAACTCAGCAGTCCAGGTTCCTGATGTCAGTTTGTAGGGCTCCCTTGGGTCTATCAGGGCAGCACAAGTTTGAGGCGGGGACAACTTCGTTGTGGGCTCCATCCTTCGATATAAGGATTTTTTGCAGTGAGGCCGAAACCCCGGGCCATGGGCCCCTGGTCACAACCTTTTTCCATTTTCCCCGGGAAAGAAAACTCAGTAGTCCAGGTTCCTGATGTCACTTTGTAGGGCTCCCTTGGGTCTATCAGGGCAGCACAAGTTTGAGGTGGGGACAACTTTGGTGTGGGGTCCATCCTTCGATATAAGGATTTTTTGCAGTCAGGGCCAGGGGCCCCTGGGCACATCCTTTTTACATTTTCCCTGGGAAAGAAAACTCAGCAGTCCAGGTTCCTGATGTCACTTTGTAGGGCTCCCTTGGGTGTATCAGGGCAGCACAAGTTTGAGGTGGGGACAAATTCGCTGTGGGCTCCATCCTTCGATATAAGGATTTTTTGCCGTCAGGGCCAGGGGCCCCTGGGCATATCCTTTTTCCATTTTCCCTGGGAAAGAAAACTCAGTAGTCCAGGTTCCTGATGTCAGTTTGTAGGGCTCCCTTGGGTCTATCAGGGCAGCACAAGTTGGAGGTGGGGACAACGTTGGTGTGGGCTCCATCCTTCGATATAAGGATTTTTTGCAGTCAGGGCCAGGGGCCCCTGGGCACATCCTTTTTCCATTTTCCCTGGGAAAGAAAACTCAGCAGTCCAGGTTCCTGATGTCAGTTTGTAGGATTCCCTTGGATGTATCAGGGAAGCACAAGTTTGAGGTGGGGACAACTTTGGTGTGGGGTCCATCCTTCGATATAAGGATTTTTTGCAGTCAGGGCCAGGGGCCCCTGGGCACATCCTTTTTCCATTTTCCCTGGGAAAGAAAACTCAGCAGTCCAGGTTCCTGATGTCAGTTTGTAGGGCTCCCTTGGGTCTATCAGGGCAGCACAAGCTTGAGGTGGGGACAACTTCGGTGTGGGGTCCATCCTTCGATATAAGGATTCTTTGCAGTCAGAACCAGGGGCCCCCTGGCACAACTTTTTCCATTTTCCCTGGGAAAGAAAACTCAGCAGTCCTGGTTCCTGATGTCAGTTTGTAGGGCTCCCTTGGGTCTATCAGGGCAGCACAAGTTGGAGGTGGAGAACACTTTGGTGCGGGGTCCATCCTTTGATATAAGGATTCTTTCCAGTCAGGGCCAGGGGCCCCTGGGCACATCCTTTTTCCATTTTCCCTGGGAAAGAAAACTCAGCAGTCCAGGTTCCTGATGTCAGTTTGTAGGGCTCCCTTGGGTCTATCAGGGCAGCACAAGTTTGAGGTGGGGACAACTTTGGTGTGGGGTCAATCCTTCGATATATGGATTTTTTGCATTGAGGCCCCAGCCCAAGGCCAGGGCCCCCTGGGCATATGTTTTTCCATTTTCCCTGGGAAAGAAAACTCAGCAGTCCAGGTTCCTGATGTCAGTTTCTAGGGCTCCCTTGGGTCTATCAGGGCAGCACAAGTTTGAGGTGGGGACAACTTCGGTGTGGGCTCCATCCTTCGATATAAGGATTTTTTGCAGTCAGGGCCAGGGGCCCCTGGGCACATCCTTTTTCCATTTTCCCTGGGAAAGAAAACTCAGCAGTCCAGGTTCCTGATGTCAGTTTGTAGGGCTCCCTTGGGTCTATCAGGGTAGCACAAGTTTGAGGTGGGGACAACTTCGGTGTGGGGTCCATCCTTCGATATAAGGATTCTTTTCAGTCAGGGCCAGGGGCCCCTGGGCACATCCTTTTTCCATTTTCCCTGGGAAAGAAAACTCAGCAGTCCAGGTTCCTGATGTCAGTTTGTAGGGCTCCCTTGGGTCTATCAGGGCAGCACAAGTTTGAGGCGGGGACAACTTCGGTGTGGGCTCCATCCTTCGATATAAGGATTTTTTGCAGTGAGGCCCAAACCCAGGGCCATGGGCCCCTGGTCACAACCTTTTTCCATTTTCCCCGGGAAAGAAAACTCAGTAGTCCAGGTTCCTGATGTCAGTTTGTAGGGCTCCCTTGGGTCTATCAGGGCAGCACAAGTTTGAGGTGGGGACAACTTTGGTGTGGGGTCCATCCTTCGATATAAGGATTTTTTGCAGTCAGGGCCAGGGGCCCCTGGGCACATCCTTTTTCCATTTTCCCTGGGAAAGAAAACTCAGCAGTCCAGGTTCCTGATGTCACTTTGTAGGGCTCCCTTGGGTGTATCAGGGCAGCACAAGTTTGAGGTGGGGACAACTTCGCTGTGGGCTCCATCCTTCGATATAAGGATTTTTTGCAGTCAGGGCCAGGGGCCCCTGGGCATATCCTTTTTCCATTTTCCCTGGGAAAGAAAACTCAGTAGTCCAGGTTCCTGATGTCAGTTTGTAGGGCTCCCTTGGGTCTATCAGGGCAGCACAAGTTGGAGGTGGGGACAACTTCGGTGTGGGGTGCATCCTTCGATATAAGGATTTTTTGCAGTCAGGGCCAGGGGCCCCTGGGCACATCCTTTTTCCATTTTCCCTGGGAAAGAAAACTCAGCAGTCCAGGTTCCTGATGTCAGTTTGTAGGGTTCCCTTGGATGTATCAGGGAAGCACAAGTTTGAGGTGGGGACAACTTTGGTGTGGGCTCCATCCTTCGATATAAGGATTTTTTGCAGTCAGGGCCAGGGGCCCCTGGGCACATCCTTTTTCCATTTTCCCTGGGAAAGAAAACTCAGCAGTCCAGGTTCCTGATGTCACTTTGTAGGGCTCCCTTGGGTCTATCAGTGCAGCACAAGTTTGAGGTGGGGACAACTTTGGTGTGGGGTCCATCCTTCGATATAAGGATTCTTTGCAGTCAGGGTGCAACCCAGGGCCAGGGGCCCCTGGGCACATCCTTTTTCCATTTTCCCTGGGAAAGAAAACTCAGCAGTCCAGGTTCCTGATGTCAGTTTGTAGGGCTCCCTTGGGTCTATCAGGGCAGCACAAGTTGGAGGTGGGGACAATTTTGGTGTGGGCTCCATGCTTCGATATAAGGATTTTTTGCAGTCAGGGCCAGGGGCCCCTGGGCACAACCTTTTTCCATTTTCCCTGGGAAAGAAAACTCAGCAGTCCAGGTTCCTGATGTCAGTTTGTAGGGCTCCCTTGGGTCTATCAGGGCAGCACAAGTTTGAGGTGGGGACAACTTTGGTGTGGGGTCAATCCTTCGATATAAGGATTTTTTGCAGTGAGGCCCCAGCCCAAGGCCAGGGCCCCCTGGGCATATGTTTTTCCATTTTCCCTGGGAAAGAAAACTCAGCAGTCCAGGTTCCTGATGTCAGTTTGTAGGGCTCCCTTGGGTCTATCAGGGTAGCACAAGTTTGAGGTGGGGACAACTTCGGTGTGGGGTCCATCCTTCGATATAACGATTTTTTGCAGTCAGGGCCAGGGGCCCCTGGGCACATCCTTTTTCCATTTTCCCTGGGAAAGAAAACTCAGCAGTCCAGGTTCCTGATGTCAGTTTGTAGGGCTCCCTTGGGTCTATCAGGGCAGCACAAGTTTGAGGTGGGGACAACTTCGGTGTGGGCTCCATCCTTCGATATAAGGATTTTTTGCAGTGAGGCCCCAGCCCAGGGCCACGGGCCCCTGGGCACATCCTTTTTCCATTTTCCCTGGGAAAGAAAACTCAGCAGTCCAGGTTCCAGATGTCAGTTTGTAGGGCTCCCTTGGGTCTATCAGGGCAGCGCAAGTTTGAGGTGGGGACAACTTCGGTGTGGGGTCCATCCTTTGATATAAGGATTTTTTGCAGTCAGGGCCAGGGGCCCCTGGGCACATCCTTTTTCCAGTTTCCCTGGGAAAGAAAACTCAGCAGTCCAGGTTCCTGATGTCAGTTTGTAGGGCTCCCTTGGGTCTATCAGGGCAGCACAAGTTTGAGGTGGGGACAACTTCGGTGTGGGGTCCATCCTTCGATATAAGGATTTTTTGTGGTGAGGCCGCAAACAAGGGCCAGGGGCCCCTGGGCACATCCTTTTTCCATTTTCCCTGGGAAAGAAAACTCAGCAGTCCAGGTTCCTGATGTCAGTTTGTAGGGCTCCCCTGGGTGTATCAGGGCAGCACAAGTTTGAGGTGGGGACATCTTCGGTTTGGGGTCCATCCTTCGATATAAGGATTTTTTGCAGTGAGGCCCCAGCCCAGGGCCAGGGGCCCCTGGGCATATCCTTTTTCCATTTTCCCTGGGAAAGAAAACTCAGCAGTCCAGGTTCCAGATGTCAGTTTGTAGGGCTCCCTTGGATCTATCAGGGCAGCACAAGTTTGAGGTGGGGACAACTTTGGTGTGGGCTCCATCCTTCGATATAAGGATTTTTTGCAGTCAGGGCCAGGGGCCCCTGGGCATATCCTTTTTCCATTTTCCCTGGGAAAGAAAACTCAGTAGTCCAGGTTCCTGATGTCAGTTTGTAGGGCTCCCTTGGATCTATCAGGGCAGCACAAGTTTGAGGTGGGGACAACTTTGGTATGGGGTCCATCCTTCGATATAAGGATTCTTTGCAGTCAGGGCCAGGGGCCCCTGGGCACAACCTTTTTCCATTTTCCCTGGGAAAGAAAACTCAGCAGTCCAGGTTCCTGATGTCAGTTTGTAGGGTTCCCTTGGATGTATCAGGGAAGCACAAGTTTGAGGTGGGGACAACTTTGGTATGGGGTCCATCCTTCGATATAAGGATTTTTTGCAGTCAGGGCCAGGGGCCCCTGGGCACATCCTTTTTCCATTTTCCCTGGGAAAGAAAACTCAGCAGTCCAGGTTCCTGATGTCAGTTTGTAGGGCTCCCTTGGGTCTATCAGGGCAGCACAAGTTTGAGGTGGGGACAACTTTGGTGTGGGCTCCATCCTTCGATATAAGGATTTTTTGTAGTGAGGCCACAGCCCAGGGCCAGGGACCCCTGGGCACAGCCTTTTTCCATTTTCCCTGGGAAAGAAAACTCAGCAGTCCAGGTTCCTGATGTCAGTTTGTAGGGCTCCCTTGGGTGTATTAGGGCAGCACAAGTTTGAGGTGGGGACAACTTCGGTGTGGGCTCCATCCTTCGATATAAGGATTCTTTGCAGTCAGGGCCAGGGGCCCCTGGGCACATCCTTTTTCCATTTTCCCTGGGAAAGAAAACTAAGCAGTCCAGGTTCCTGATGTCAGTTTGTAGGGCTCCCTTGGGTGTATCAGGGTAGCACAATTTTGAGGTGGGGACAACTTCGGTGTGGGGTCCATCCTTCGATATAACGATTTTTTGCAGTCAGGGCCAGGGGCCCCTGGGCACATCCTTTTTCCATTTTCCCTGGGAAAGAAAACTCAGCAGTCCAGGTTCCTGATGTCAGTTTGTAGGGCTCCCTTGGGTCTATCAGGGCAGCACAAGTTTGAGGTGGAGAACACTTTGGTGCGGGGTCCATCCTTTGATATAAGGATTCTTTCCAGTCAGGGCCAGGGGCCCCTGGGCACATCCTTTTTCCATTTTCCCTGGGAAAGAAAACTCAGCAGTCCAGGTTCCTGATGTCTGTTTGTAGGGCTCCCTTGGGTCTATCAGGGCAGCACAAGTTTGAGGTGGGGACAACTTCGGTGTGGGGTCAATCCTTCGATATAAGGATTTTTTGAAGTGAGGCCCCAGCCCAAGGCCAGGGCCCCCTGGGCATATGTTTTTCCATTTTCCCTGGGAAAGAAAACTCAGCAGTCCAGGTTCCTGATGTCAGTTTGTAGGGCTCCCTTGGGTCTATCAGGGCAGCACAAGTTTGAGGTGGGGACAACTTCGCTGTGGGGTCCATCCTTCGATATAAGGATTTTTTGCAGTCAGGGCCAGGGGCCCCTGGGCACATCCTTTTTCCATTTTCCCTGGGAAAGAAAACTCAGCAGTCCAGGTTCCTGATGTCAGTTTGTAGGGCTCCCTTGGGTCTATCAGGGTAGCACAAGTTTGAGGTGGGGACAACTTCGGTGTGGGGTCCATCCTTCGATATAAGGATTCTTTGCAGTCAGGGCCAGGGGCCCCTGGGCACATCCTTTTTCCATTTTCCCTGGGAAAGAAAACTCAGCAGTCCAGGTTCCTGATGTCAGTTTGTAGGGCTCCCTTGGGTCTATCAGGGCAGCACAAGTTTGAGGCGGGGACAACTTCGGTGTGGGCTCCATCCTTCGATATAAGGATTTTTTGCAGTGAGGCCCAAACCCAGGGCCATGGGCCCCTGGTCACAACCTTTTTCCATTTTCCCCGGGAAAGAAAACTCAGTAGTCCAGGTTCCTGATGTCAGTTTGTAGGGCTCCCTTGGGTCTATCAGGGCAGCACAAGTTTGAGGTGGGGACAACTTTGGTGTGGGGTCCATCCTTCGATATAAGGATTTTTTGCAGTCAGGGCCAGGGGCCCCTGGGCATATCCTTTTTCCATTTTCCCTGGGAAAGAAAACTCAGTAGTCCAGGTTCCTGATGTCAGTTTGTAGGGCTCCCTTGGGTGTATCAGGGCAGCACAAGTTGGAGGTGGGGACAACTTTGGTGTGGGCTCCATCCTTCGATATAAGGATTTTTTGCAGTCAGGGCCAGGGGCCCCTGGGCACATCCTTTTTCCATTTTCCCTGGGAAAGAAAACTCAGCAGTCCAGGTTCCTGATGTCAGTTTGTAGGGTTCCCTTGGATGTATAAGGGAAGCACAAGTTTGAGGTGGGGACAACTTTGGTGTGGGGTCCATCCTTCGATATAAGGATTTTTTGCAGTCAGGGCCAGGGGCCCCTGGGCACATCCTTTTTCCATTTTCCCTGGGAAAGAAAACTCAGCAGTCCAGGTTCCTGATGTCACTTTGTAGGGCTCCCTTGGGTCTATCAGTGCAGCACAAGTTTGAGGTGGGGACAACTTTGGTGTGGGGTCCATCCTTCGATATAAGGATTCTTTGCAGTCAGGGCGCAACCCAGGGCCAGGGGCCCCTGGGCACATCCTTTTTCCATTTTCCCTGGGAAAGAAAACTCAGCAGTCCAGGTTCCTGATGTCAGTTTGTAGGGCTCCCTTGGGTCTATCAGGGCAGCACAAGTTTGAGGCGGGGACACTTCGTTGTGGGCTCCATCCTTCGATATAAGGATTTTTTGCAGTGAGGCCCAAACCCCGGGCCATGGGCCCCTGGTCACAACCTTTTTCCATTTTCCCCGGGAAAGAAAACTCAGTAGTCCAGGTTCCTGATGTCAGTTTGTAGGGCTCCCTTGGGTCTATCAGGGCAGCACAAGTTTGAGGTGGGGACAACTTTGGTGTGGGGTCCATCCTTCGATATAAGGATTTTTTGCAGTCAGGGCCAGGGGCCCCTGGGCACATCCTTTTTACATTTTCCCTGGGAAAGAAAACTCAGCAGTCCAGGTTCCTGATGTCACTTTGTAGGGCTCCCTTGGGTGTATCAGGGCAGCACAAGTTTGAGGTGGGGACAACTTCGCTGTGGGCTCCATCCTTCGATATAAGGATTTTTTGCAGTCAGGGCCAGGGGCCCCTGGGCATATCCTTTTTCCATTTTCCCTGGGAAAGAAAACTCAGTAGTCCAGGTTCCTGATGTCAGTTTGTAGGGCTCCCTTGGGTCTATCAGGGCAGCACAAGTTGGAGGTGGGGACAACGTTGGTGTGGGCTCCATCCTTCGATATAAGGATTTTTTGCAGTCAGGGCCAGGGGCCCCTGGGCACATCCTTTTTCCATTTTCCCTGGGAAAGAAAACTCAGCAGTCCAGGTTCCTGATGTCAGTTTGTAGGGTTCCCTTGGATGTATCAGGGAAGCACAAGTTTGAGGTGGGGACAACTTTGGTGTGGGCTCCATCCTTCGATATAAGGATTTTTTGCAGTCAGGGCCAGGGGCCCCTGGGCACATCCTTTTTCCATTTTCCCTGGGAAAGAAAACTCAGCAGTCCAGGTTCCTGATGTCACTTTGTAGGGCTCCCTTGGGTCTATCAGTGCAGCACAAGTTTGAGGTGGGGACAACTTTGGTGTCGGGTCCATCCTTCGATATAAGGATTCTTTGCAGTCAGGGCGCAACCCAGGGCCAGGGGCCCCTGGGCACATCCTTTTTCCATTTTCCCTGGGAAAGAAAACTCAGCAGTCCAGGTTCCTGATGTCAGTTTGTAGGGCTCCCTTGGGTCTATCAGGGCAGCACAAGTTTGAGGTGGGGACAACTTTGGTGTGGGCTCCATCCTTCGATATAAGGATTTTTTGCAGTGAGGCCCCAGCCCAAGGCCAGGGCCCCCTGGGCATATGTTTTTCCATTTTCCCTGGGAAAGAAAACTCAGCAGTCCAGGTTCCTGATGTCAGTTTGTAGGGCTCCCTTGGGTCTATCAGGGCAGCACAAGTTTGAGGTGGGGACAACTTCGGTGTGGGCTCCATCCTTCGATATAAGGATTTTTTGCAGTCAGGGCCAGGGGCCCCTGGGCACATCCTTTTTCCATTTTCCCTGGGAAAGAAAACTCAGCAGTCCAGGTTCCTGATGTCAGTTTGTAGGGCTCCCTTGGGTCTATCAGGGTAGCACAAGTTTGAGGTGGGGACAACTTCGGTGTGGGGTCCATCCTTCGATATAAGGATTCTTTGCAGTCAGGGCCAGGGGCCCCTGGGCACACCCTTTTTCCATTTTCCCTGGGAAAGAAAACTCAGCAGTCCAGGTTCCTGATGTCAGTTTGTAGGGCTCCCTTGGGTCTATCAGGGCAGCACAAGCTTGAGGTGGGGACAACTTCGGTGTGGGGTCCATCCTTCGATATAAGGATTCTTTGCAGTCAGAACCAGGGGCCCCCTGGCACAACCTTTTTCCATTTTCCCTGGGAAAGAAAACTCAGCAGTCCAGGTTCCTGATGTCAGTTTGTAGGGCTGCCTTGGGTCTATCAGGGCAGCACAAGTTTGAGGTGGGGACAACTTCGGTGTGGGGTCCATCCTTCGATATAAGGATTCTTTGCAGTCAGAACCAGGGGCCCCCGGGCACATCCTTTTTCCATTTTCCCTGGGAAAGAAAACTCAGTAGTCCAGGTTCCTGATGTCTGTTTGTAGGGCTCCCTTGGGTCTATCAGGGCAGCACAAGTTTGAGGTGGGGACAACTTCGGTGTGGGCTCCATCCTTCGATATAAGGATTTTTTGCAGTGAGGCCCAAACACAGGGCCATGGGCCCCTGGTCACAACCTTTTTCCATTTTCCCCGGGAAAGAAAACTCAGTAGTCCAGGTTCCTGATGTCAGTTTGTAGGGCTCCCTTGGGTCTATCAGGGCAGCACAAGTTTGAGGTGGGGACAACTTCGGTGTGGGGTCCATCCTTCGATATAAGGATTTTTTGCAGTCAGGGCCAGGGGCCCCTGGGCACATCCTTGTTCCATTTTCCCTGGGAAAGAAAACTCAGCAGTCCAGGTTCCTGATGTCACTTTGTAGGGCTCCCTTGGGTGTATCAGGGCAGCACAAGTTTGAGGTGGGGACAACTTCGCTGTGGGCTCCATCCTTCGATATAAGGATTTTTTGCAGTCAGGGCCAGGGGCCCCTGGGCATATCCTTTTTCCATTTTCCCTGGGAAAGAAAACTCAGTAGTCCAGGTTCCTGATGTCAGTTTGTAGGGCTCCCTTGGGTCTATCAGGGCAGCACAAGTTGGAGGTGGGGACAACTTTGGTGTGGGCTCCATCCTTCGATATAAGGATTTTTTGCAGTCAGGGCCAGGGGCCCCTGGGCACATCCTTTTTCCATTTTCCCTGGGAAAGAAAACTCAGCAGTCCAGGTTCCTGATGTCAGTTTGTAGGGTTCCCTTGGATGTATCAGGGAAGCACAAGTTTGAGGTGGGGACAACTTTGGTGTGGGCTCCATCCTTCGATATAAGGATTTTTTGCAGTCAGGGCCAGGGGCCCATGGGCACATCCTTTTTCCATTTTCCCTGGGAAAGAAAACTCAGCAGTCCAGGTTCCTGATGTCACTTTGTAGGGCTCCCTTGGGTCTATCAGTGCAGCACAAGTTTGAGGTGGGGACAACTTTGGTGTGGGGTCCATCCTTCGATATAAGGATTCTTTGCAGTCAGGGCGCAACCCAGGGCCAGGGGCCCCTGGGCACATCCTTTTTCCATTTTCCCTGGGAAAGAAAACTCAGCAGTCCAGGTTCCTGATGTCAGTTTGTAGGGCTCCCTTGGGTCTATCAGGGCAGCACAAGTTTGAGGTGGGGACAACTTCGGTGTGGGCTCCATCCTTCGATATAAGGATTCTTTGCAGTCAGAACCAGGGGCCCCCTGGCACAACCTTTTTCCATTTTCCCTGGGAAAGAAAACTCAGCAGTCCAGGTTCCTGATGTCAGTTTGTAGGGCTCCCTTGGGTCTATCAGGGCAGCACAAGTTTGAGGTGGGGACAACTTTGGTGTGGGGTCAATCCTTCGATATAAGGATTTTTTGCAGTGAGGCCCCAACCCAAGGCCAGGGCCCCCTGGGCATATGTTTTTCCATTTTCCCTGGGAAAGAAAACTCAGCAGTCCAGGTTCCTGATGTCAGTTTGTAGGGCTCCCTTGGGTCTATCAGGGTAGCACAAGTTTGAGGTGGGGACAACTTCGGTGTGGGGTCCATCCTTCGATATAAGGATTCTTTGCAGTCAGGGCCAGGGGCCCCTGGGCACATCCTTTTTCCATTTTCCCTGGGAAAGAAAACTCAGCAGTCCAGGTTCCTGATGTCAGTTTGTAGGGCTCCCTTGGGTCTATCAGGGCAGCACAAGTTTGAGGTGGGGACAACTTCGGTGTGGGGTCCATCCTTCGATATAAGGATTTCTTGTAGTGAGGGCCCTGTCCAGGGCTAGGGGACCCTGGGCACAACCTTTTTCCATTTTCCCTGGGAAAGAAAACTCAGCAGTCCAGGTTCCTGATGTCAGTTTGTAGGGCTCCCTTGGGTCTATCAGGGTAGCACAAGTTTGAGGTGGGGACAACTTCGGTGTGGGGTCCATCCTTCGATATAAGGATTCTTTGCAGTCAGGGCCAGGGGCCCCTGGGCACATCCTTTTTCCATTTTCCCTGGGAAAGAAAACTCAGCAGTCCAGGTTCCTGATGTCAGTTTGTAGGGCTCCCTTGGGTCTATCAGGGCAGCACAAGTTTGAGGCGGGGACAACTTCGTTGTGGGCTCCATCCTTCGATATAAGGATTTTTTGCAGTGAGGCCG
The DNA here is from genome assembly GCF_046129695.1 of Lonchura striata. Taxonomy (NCBI): domain Eukaryota; kingdom Metazoa; phylum Chordata; class Aves; order Passeriformes; family Estrildidae; genus Lonchura; species Lonchura striata. Next base: position 634,165 of record NC_134623.1, read on the forward strand.
AAACCCCGGGCCATGGGCCCCTGGTCACAACCTTTTTCCATTTTCCCCGGGAAAGAAGACTCAGTAGTCCAGGTTCCTGATGTCAGTTTGTAGGGTTCCCTTGGGTCTATCAGGGCAGCACAAGTTTGAGGTGGGGACAACTTTGGTGTGGGGTCCATCCTTCGATATAAGGATTTTTTGCAGTCAGGGCCAGGGGCCCCTGGGCACATCCTTTTTACATTTTCCCTGGGAAAGAAAACTCAGCAGTCCAGGTTCCTGATGTCACTTTGTAGGGCTCCCTTGGGTGTATCAGGGCAGCACAAGTTTGAGGTGGGGACAAATTCGCTGTGGGCTCCATCCTTCGATATAAGGATTTTTTGCAGTCAGGGCCAGGGGCCCCTGGGCATATCCTTTTTCCATTTTCCCTGGGAAAGAAAACTCAGTAGTCCAGGTTCCTGATGTCAGTTTGTAGGGCTCCCTTGGGTCTATCAGGGCAGCACAAGTTGGAGGTGGGGACAACGTTGGTGTGGGCTCCATCCTTCGATATAAGGATTTTTTGCAGTCAGGGCCAGGGGCCCCTGGGCACATCCTTTTTCCATTTTCCCTGGGAAAGAAAACTCAGCAGTCCAGGTTCCTGATGTCAGTTTGTAGGGTTCCCTTGGATGTATCAGGGAAGCACAAGTTTGAGGTGGGGACAACTTTGGTGTGGGGTCCATCCTTCGATATAAGGATTTTTTGTAGTGAGGGCCAGGGGCCCCTGGGCACATCCTTTTTCCATTTTCCCTGGGAAAGAAAACTCAGCAGTCCAGGTTCCTGATGTCACTTTGTAGGGCTCCCTTGGGTCTATCAGGGCAGCACAAGTTTGAGGTGGAGACAACTTTGGTGTGGGGTCCATCCTTCGATATAAGGATTTTTTGCAGTGAGGCCCCAGCCCAAGGCCAGGGCCCCCTGGGCATATGTTTTTCCATTTTCCCTGGGAAAGAAAACTCAGCAGTCCAGGTTCCTGATGTCAGTTTGTAGGGCTCCCTTGGATGTATCAGGGAAGCACAAGTTTGAGGTGGGGACAACTTCGGTGTGGGCTCCATCCTTCGATATAAGGATTTTTTGCAGTCAGGGCCAGGGGCCCCCGGGCACAACCTTTGGCCATTTTCCCTGGGAAAGAAAACTCAGCAGTCCAGGTTCCTGATGTCAGTTTGTAGGGCTCCCTTGGGTCTATCAGGGCAGCACAAGTTTGAGGTGGGGACAGCTTCAGTGTGGGGTCCATCCTTCGATATAAGGATTCTTTGCAGTCAGGGCCAGGGGCCCCTGGGCACATCCTTTGGCCATTTTCCCTGGGAAAGAAAACTCAGCAGTCCAGGTTCCTGATGTCAGTTTGTAGGGCTCCCCTGGGTCTATCAGGGCAGCACAAGTTTGAGGTGGGGACAACTTCTGTCTCGGGTCCATCCTTCGATAAAAGGATTCTTTGCAGTCAGGGCCCAGACCAGGGCCAGGGGCCCCTGGGCACATCCTTTTTCCATTTTCCCTGGGAAAGAAAACTCAGCAGTCCAGGTTCCTGATGTCAGTTTGTAGGGCTCCCTTGGGTCTATCAGGGCAGCACAAGTTTGAGGTGGGGACAACTTCGGTGTGGGGTCCATCCTTCGATATAAGGATTCTTTGCAGTCAGGGCCAGGGGCCCCTAGGCACATCCTTTTTCCATTTTCCCTGGGAAAGAAAACTCAGCAGTCCAGGTTCCTGATGTCAGTTTGTAGGGCTGCCTTGGGTCTATCAGGGCAGCACAAGTTTGAGGTGGGCACAGCTTCGGTGTGGGGTCCATCCTTTGATATAAGGATTTTTTGCAGTCAGGGCTAGGTGCCCCTGGGCACAACCTTTTTCCATTTTCCCTGGGAAAGAAAACTCAGCAGTCCAGGTTCCTGATGTCAGTTTGTAGGGCTGCCTTGGGTCTATCAGGGCAGTACAAGTTTGAGGTGGGGACAACTTCGGTGTGGGGTCCATCCTTTGATATAAGGATTATTTGCAGTCAGGGCTAGGTGCCCATGGGCACATCCTTTTTCCATTTTCCCTGGGAAAGAAAACTCAGCAGTCCCGGTTCCTGATGTCAGTTTGTAGGGCTCCCTTGGGTCTATCAGGGCAGCACAAGTTTGAGGTGGGGACAACTTCGGTGTGGGCTCCATCCTTCGATATAAGGATTTTTTGCAGTCAGGCCCCAGCCCAGGGCCAGGGGCCCCTGGGCACAACCTTTTTCCATTTTCCCAGGGAAAGAAAACTCAGCAGTCCAGGTTCCTGATGTCAGTTTTTAGGGCTGCCTTGGGTCTATCAGGGCAGCACAAGTTTGAGGTGGGGACAACTTCGGTGTGGGGTCCATCCTTCGATATAAGGATTCTTTGCAGTAAGGGCTAGGTGCCCCTGGGCACATCCTTTTTCCATTTTCCCTGGGAAAGAAAACTCAGCAGTCCAGGTTCCTGATGTCAGTCTGTAGGGCTCCCTTGGGTCTATCAGGGCAGCACAAGTTTGAGGTGGGGACAACTTCGGTGTGGGGTGCATCCTTCGATATAAGGATTTTTTGCAGTCATGGCCAGGGGCCCTTGGGCACATCCTTTGGCCATTTTCCCTGGGAAAGAAAACTCAGCAGTCCAGGTTCCTGATGTCAGTTTGTAGGGCTCCCTTGGGTCTATCAGGGCAGCACAAGTTTGAGGTGGGGACAACTTCGGTGTGGGCTCCATCCTTCGATATAAGGATTCTTTGCAGTTAGGTCGCAGCCCTGGGCGAGGGGCCCCTGGGCACATTCTTTTTCCATTTCCTCTGGGAAAGAAAACTCAGCAGTCCAGGTTCCTGATGTCAGTTTGTAGGGCTGCCTTGGGTCTATCAGGGCAGTACAAGTTTGAGGTGGGCACAGCTTCGGTGTGGGGTCCATCCTTTGATATAAGGATTATTTGCAGTCAGGGCTAGGTGCCCCTGGGCACATCCTTTTTCCATTTTCCCTGGGAAAGAAAACTCAGCAGTCCAGGTTCCTGATGTCAGTTTGTAGGGCTCCCTTGGGTCTATCAGGGCAGCACAAGTTTGAGGTGGGGACAACTTCGGTGTGGGGTCCATCCTTCGATATAAGGATTTTTTGCAGTGAGGTCCCTGCCCAGGGCCGGGGCCCCTGGGCACATCCTTTTTCCATTTTCCCTGGGAAAGAAAACTCAGCAGTCCAGGTTCCTGATGTCAGTTTGTAGGGCTCCCTTGGGTCTATCAGGGCAGCACAAGTTTGAGGTGGGGACAACTTCTGTCTCGGGTCCATCCTTCGATAAAAGGATTCTTTGCAGTCAGGGCCCAGCCCAGGGCCAGGGGCCCCTGGGCACATTCTTTTTCCATTTTCCCTGGGAAAGAAAACTCAGCAGTCCAGGTTCCTGATGTCAGTTTGTAGGGCTCCCTTTGGTCTATCAGGGTAGCACAATTTTGAGGTGGGGACAACTTCGGTGTGGGGTCCATCCTTCGATATAAGGATTTTTTGTAGTGAGGGCCCTGTCCAGGGCTAGGGGACCCTGGGCACAACCTTTTTCCATTTTCCCTGGGAAAGAAAACTCAGCAGTCCAGGTTCCTGATGTCAGTTTGTAGGGCTCCCTTGGGTCTATCAGGGCAGCACAAGTTTGAGGTGGGGACAACTTCGGTGTGGGGTGCATCCTTCGATATAAGGATTTTTTGCAGTCAGGGTCCAGGGGCCCCTGGGCACATCCTTTTTCCATTTTCCCTGGGAAAGAAAACTCAGCAGTCCAGGTTCCTGATGTCAGTTTGTAGGGCTCCCTTGGGTCTATCAGGGCAGCACAAGTTTGAGGTGGGGACAACTTCGGTGTGGGGTCCATTCTTCGATATAAGGATTCTTTGCAGTTAGGTCGCAGCCCTGGGCGAGGGGCCCCTGGGCACATTCTTTTTCCATTTTCTCTGGGAAAGAAAACTCAGCAGTCCAGGTTCCTGATGTCAGTTTGTAGGGCTCCCTTGGGTCTATCAGGGCAGCACAAGTTTGAGGTGGGCACAGCTTCGGTGTGGCGTCCATCCTTTGATATAAGGATTATTTGCAGTCAGGGCTAGGTGCCCCTGGGCACATCCTTTTTCCATTTTCCCTGGGAAAGAAAACTCAGCAGTCCAGGTTCCTGATGTCAGTTTGTAGGGCTCCCTTGGGTCTATCAGGGCAGCACAAGTTTGAGGTGGGGACAACTTCGGTGTGGGCTCCATCCTTCGATATAAGGATTTTTTGCAGTCAGGTCCCAGCCCAGGTCCAGGGGCCCCTGGGCACATCCTTTGGCCATTTTCCCTGGGAAAGAAAACTCAGCAGTCCAGGTTCCTGATGTCAGTTTGTAGGGCTCCCTTGGGTCTATCAGGGCAGCACAAGTTTGAGGTGGGGACAACTTCGGTGTGGGGTCCATCCTTCGATATAAGGATTTTTTGCAGTCAGGTCCCTGCCCAGGGCCGGGGCCCCTGGGCACATCCTTTTTCCATTTTCCCTGGGAAAGAAAACTCAGCAGTCCAGGTTCCTGATGTCAGTTTGTAGGGCTCCCTTGGGTCTATCAGGGCAGCACAAGTTTGAGGTGGGGACAACTTCGGTGTGGGGTCCATCCTTCGATATAAGGATTTTTTGCAGTCAGGGCCAGGGGCCCCTGGGCACATCCTTTTTCCATTTTCCCTGGGAAAGAAAACTCAGCAGTCCAGGTTCCTGATGTCAGTTTTTAGGGCTCCCTTGGGTCTATCAGGGCAGCACAAGTTTCAGGTGGGGACAACTTTGGTGTGGGGTCCATCCTTCGATATAAGGATTTTTTGCAGTCAGGTCCCTGCCCAGGGCCGGGGCCCCTGGGCACATCCTTTTTCCATTTTCCCTGGGAAAGAAAACTCAGCAGTCCAGGTTCCTGATGTCAGTTTGTAGGGCTCCCTTGGGTCTATCAGGGCAGCACAAGTTTGAGGTGGGGACAACTTCGGTGTGGGCTCCATCCTTCGATATAAGGATTTTTTGCAGTCATGGCCAGGGGCCCCCTGGCACATCCTTTTTCCATTTTCCCTGGGAAAGAAAACTCAGCAGTCCAGGTTCCTGATGTCAGTTTGTAGGGCTCCCCTGGGTGTATCAGGGCAGCACAAGTTTGAGGTGGGGACAACTTCGGTGTGGGGTCCATCCTTCGATATAAGGATTTTTTGCAGTCAGGTCCAGGGGCCCCTGGGCACATCCTTTTTCCATTTTCCCTGGGAAAGAAAACTCAGCAGTCCAGGTTCCTGATGTCAGTTTGTAGGGCTCCCTTGGGTGTATCAGGGCAGCACAAGTTTGAGGTGGGGACAACTTCGGTGTGGGCTCCATCCTTCGATATAAGGATTTTTTGCAGTCAGGGCCAGGGGCCCCTGGGCACATCCTTTTTCCATTTTCCCTGGGAAAGAAAACTCAGCAGTCCAGGTTCCTGATGTCAGTTTGTAGGGCTGCCTTGGGTGTATCAGGGCAGCACAAGTTTGAGGTGGGGAGAACTTCGGTGTGGGGTGCATCCTTCGATATAAGGATTTTTTGCAGCCATGGCCATGGGCCCCTGGGCACATCCTTTTTCCATTTTCCCTGGGAAAGAAAACTCAGCAGTCCAGGTTCCTGATGTCAGTTTGTAGGGCTCCCTTGGGTCTATCAGGGCAGCACAAGTTTGAGGTGGGGACAGCTTCAGTGTGGGGTCCATCCTTCGATATAAGGATTTTTTTCAGTCAGGTCCAAGAGCCCCCGGCCACAACCTTTGGCCATTTTCCCTGGGAAAGAAAACTCAGCAGTCCAGGTTCCTGATGTCAGTTTGTAGGGCTCCCTTGGGTCTATCAGGGCAGCACAAGTTTGAGGTGGGGACAACTTCTGTCTCGAGTCCATCCTTCGATAAAAGGATTCTTTGCAGTCAGGGCCCAGCCCAGGGCCAGGGGCCCCTGGGCACATTCTTTTTCCATTTTCCCTGGGAAAGAAAACTCAGCAGTCCAGGTTCCTGATGTCAGTTTGTAGGGCTCCCTTGGGTCTATCAGGGTAGCACAATTTTGAGGTGGGGACAACTTCGGTGTGGGGTCCATCCTTCGATATAAGGATTTTTTGTAGTGAGGGCCCTGTCCAGGGCTAGGGGACCCTGGGCACAACCTTTTTCCATTTTCCCTGGGAAAGAAAACTCAGCAGTCCAGGTTCCTGATGTCAGTTTGTAGGGCTCCCTTGGGTCTATCAGGGCAGCACAAGTTTGAGGTGGGGACAACTTCGGTGTGGGGTCCATCCTTCGATATAAGGATTTTTTGCAGTCAGGGCCAGGGGCCCAGGGCCACGGGCCCCTGGGCACATCCTTTTTCCATTTTCTCTGGGAAAGAAAACTCAGCAGTCCAGGTTCCTGATGTCAGTTTGTAGGGCTCCCTTGGGTCTATCAGGGCAGCACAAGTTTGAGGTGGGGACAACTTCGGTGTGGGGTCCATTCTTCGATATAAGGATTCTTTGCAGTTAGGTCGCAGCCCTGGGCGAGGGGCCCCTGGGCACATTCTTTTTCCATTTTCTCTGGGAAAGAAAACTCAGCAGTCCAGGTTCCTGATGTCAGTTTGTAGGGCTGCCTTGGGTCTATCAGGGCAGTACAAGTTTGAGGTGGGCACAGCTTCGGTGTGGCGTCCATCCTTTGATATAAGGATTATTTGCAGTCAGGGCTAGGTGCCCCTGGGCACATCCTTTTTCCATTTTCCCTGGGAAAGAAAACTCAGCAGTCCAGGTTCCTGATGTCAGTTTGTAGGGCTCCCTTGGGTCTATCAGGGCAGCACAAGTTTGAGGTGGGGACAACTTCGGTGTGGGCTCCATCCTTCGATATAAGGATTTTTTGCAGTCAGGTCCCAGCCCAGGTCCAGGGGCCCCTGGGCACATCCTTTGGCCATTTTCCCTGGGAAAGAAAACTCAGCAGTCCAGGTTCCTGATGTCAGTTTGTAGGGCTCCCTTGGGTGTATCAGGGCAGCACAAGTTTGAGGTCGGGACAACTTCGGTGTGGGGTCCATCCTTCGATATAAGGATTTTTTGCAGTGAGGTCCCTGCCCATGGCCGGGGCCCCTGGGCACATCCTTTTTCCATTTTCCCTGGGAAAGAAAACTCAGCAGTCCAGGTTCCTGATGTCAGTTTGTAGGGCTGCCTTGGGTCTATCAGGGCAGCACAAGTTTGAGGTGGGGACAACTTCGGTGTGGGCTCCATCCTTCGATATAAGGATTTTTTTCAGTCAGGGCCAAGGGCCCCCGGGCACAACCTTTGGCCATTTTCCCTGGGAAAGAAAACTCAGCAGTCCAGGTTCCTGATGTCAGTTTGTAGGGCTCCCTTGGGTCTATCAGGGCAGCACAAGTTTGAGGTGGGGACAACTTCGGTGTGGGGTCCATCCTTCGATATAAGGATTTTTTGCAGTCAGGGCCAGGGGCCCCTGGGCACCTCCTTTTTCCATTTTCCCTGGGAAAGAAAACTCAGCAGTCCAGGTTCCTGATGTCAGTTTGTAGGGCTCCCTTGGGTCTATCAGGGCAGCACAAGTTTGAGGTGGGGACAATTTCGGTGTGGGGTCCATCCTTCGATATAAGGATTCTTTGCAATGAGGTCCCTACCCAGGTCCAGGGGCCCCTGGGCACATCCTTTGGCCATTTTCCCTGGGAAAGAAAACTCAGCAGTCCAGGTTCCTGATGTCAGTTTGTAGGGCTGCCTTGGGTCTATCAGGGCAGCACAAGTTTGAGGTGGGGACAACTTCGGTGTGGGCTCCATCCTTCGATATAAGGATTTTTTGCAGTCAGGGCCAGGGGCCCCTGGGCACATCCTTTTTCCATTTTCCCTGGGAAAGAAAACTCAGCAGTCCAGGTTCCTGATGTCAGTTTGTAGGGCTGCCTTGGGTGTATCAGGGCAGCACAAGTTTGAGGTGGGGAGAACTTCGGTGTGGGGTGCATCCTTCGATATAAGGATTTTTTGCAGCCATGGCCATGGGCCCCTGGGCACATCCTTTTTCCATTTTCCCTGGGAAAGAAAACTCAGCAGTCCAGGTTCCTGATGTCAGTTTGTAGGGCTCCCTTGGGTCTATCAGGGCAGCACAAGTTTGAGGTGGGGACAACTTCGGTGCGGGGTCCATCCTTCGATATAAGGATTTTTTTCAGTCAGGTCCAAGAGCCCCCGGGCACAACCTTTGGCCATTTTCCCTGGGAAAGAAAACTCAGCAGTCCAGGTTCCTGATGTCAGTTTGTAGGGCTCCCTTGGGTCTATCAGGGCAGCACAAGTTTGAGGTGGGGACAGCTTCAGTGTGGGGTCCATCCTTCGATATAAGGATTCTTTACAGTCAGGGCCAGGGGCCCCTGGGCACATCCTTTTTCCATTTTCCCTGGGAAAGAAAACTCAGCAGCCCAGGTTCCTGATGTCAGTTTGTAGGGCTCCCCTGGGTCTATCAGGGCAGCACAAGTTTGAGGTGGGGACAACTTCTGTCTCGGGTCCATCCTTCGATAAAAGGATTCCTTGCAGTCAGGGCCCAGCCCAGGGCCAGGGGCCCCTGGGCACATCCTTTTTCCATTTTCCCTGGGAAAGAAAACTCAGCAGTCCAGGTTCCTGATGTCAGTTTGTAGGGCTCCCTTGGGTCTATCAGGGTAGCACAATTTTGAGGTGGGGACAACTTCGGTGTGGGGTCCATCTTTCGATATAAGGATTTTTTGTAGTGAGGGCCCTGTCCAGGGCTAGGGGACCCTGGGCACAACCTTTTTCCATTTTCCCTGGGAAAGAAAACTCAGCAGTCCAGGTTCCTGATGTCAGTTTGTAGGGCTCCCTTGGGTCTATCAGGGCAGCACAAGTTTGAGGTGGGGACAACTTCGGTCTGGGGTCCATCCTTCGATATAAGGATTTCTTGTAGTGAGGTCCCTGCCCAAGGCCAGCCGCCCCTGGGCACATCCTTTTTCCATTTTCCCTGGGAAAGAAAACTCAGCAGTCCAGGTTCCTGATGTCAGTTTGTAGGGCTCCCTTGGGTCTATCAGGGCAGCACAAGTTTGAGGTGGGGACAACTTCGGTGTGGGGTCCATCCTTCTATATAAGGATTTTTTGCAGTCAGGGCCAGGGGACCCTGGGCACATCCTTTTTCCATTTTCCCTGGGAAAGAAAACTCAGCAGTCCAGGTTCCTGATGTCAGTTTGTAGGGCTCCCTTGGGTCTATCAGGGCAGCACAAGTTTGAGGTGGGGACAACTTCGGTGTGGGGTGCATCCTTCGATATAAGGATTTTTTGCAGTCAGGGCCAGGGGCCCCAGGGCACATCCTTTTTCCATTCTCCTGGGAAAGAAAACTCAGCAGTCCAGGTTCCTGATGTCAGTTTGTAGGGCTCCCTTGGGTCTATCAGGGCAGCACAAGTTTGAGGTGGGGACAACTTCGGTGTGGGCTCCATCCTTCGATATAAGGATTTTTTGCAGTCAGGGCCAGGGGCCCCTGGGCACATCCTTTTTCCATTTTCCCTGGGAAAGAAAACTCAGCAGTCCAGGTTCCTGATGTCAGTTTGTAGGGCTCCCTTGGGTCTATCAGGGCAGCAGAATTTTGTGGTGGGGACAACTTCGGTGTGGGGTCCATCCTTCGATATAAGGATTTTTAGCAGTCAGGGCCAGGGGCCCAGAGCCAGGGGCCCCTGGGCACATCCTTTTTCCATTTTCCCTGGTAAAGAAAACTCAGCAGCCCAGGTTCCTGATGTCAGTTTGTAGGGCTCCCTTGGGTCTATCAGGGCAGCACAAGTTTGAGGTGGGGACAACTTCTGTGTCGGGTCCATTCTTCGATAAAGGGATTCTTTGCAGTGAGGCCCCAGCCCAGGGCCAGGGGCCCCTGGGCACATCCTTTTTACATTTTCCCTGGGAAAGAAAACTCAGCAGTCCAGGTTCCTGATGTCAGTTTGTAGGGCTCCCTTGGGTCTATCAGGGCAGCACAAGTTTGAGGTGGGGACAACTTCGGTCGGGGCTCCATCCTTCGATATAAGGATTCTTTGCAGTCAGGGCCAGGGGCCCCTGGGCACATCCTTTTTCCATTTTCCCTGGGAAAGAAAACTCAGCAGTCCAGGTTCCTGATGTCAGTTTGTAGGGCTGCCTTGGGTCTATCAGGGCAGCACAAGTTTGAGGTGGGGACAACTTCGGTGTGGGGTCCATCCTTCGATATAAGGATTTTTTGTAGTGAGGCCCCAGCCCAGGGCCAGGGGCCCCTGGGCACATCCTTTGGCCATTTTCCCTGGGAATGAAATCTCAGCAGTCCAGGTTCCTGATGTCAGTTTGTAGGGCTCCCTTGGGTCTATCAGGGCAGCACAAGTTTGAGGTGGGGACAACTTCAGTGTGGGGTCCATCCTTCTATATATGGATTTTTTGCAATCAGGGCCAGGGGCCCCTGGGCACATCCTTTGGCCATTTTCCCTGGGAGAGGAAACTCAGCAGTCCCGGTTCCTGATGTCAGTTTGTAGGGCTCCCTTGGGTCTATCAGGGCAGCACAAGTTTGAGGTGGGGACAACTTCGGTCTGGGGTCCATCCTTCAATATAAAGATTTTTTGCAGTCGGGACCCAGCTTAGGGTCAGGGGCTCCTGGGCACGTCCTTTGCCATTTTCCCTGGGAAAGAAAACTCACCAGTCCAGGTTCCTGATGTCAGTTTGTAGGGCTCCCTTGGGTCTATCAGGGCAGCACGAGTTTGAGGTGGGTGCTCTTTGGGCCTGGGTTATATTTTTCTATGTTCATATTTTCTGCACTCAGTTGTCCACGCATGGACGCAAGGTTCTGTGCGCTAATTCCAGATCTTTTCCCTAGGAAAGCACGCTCGCCAGTCTTGGTTCCTGAAGTCAGTTTGCGATTTGTGCTTGGGATCATCAAAGCAACCCCTCATCGACATGAAAGCAGCTTGGGTCCACAACACATCCTTCTCCATTCAGATTTTCAAGGGGCAACCCTTTTTTCGTGGCCCCTGGCTCTTGGGCTCTGTCGCTGGCCCTATTCTGTGTGAAACATGGCTCACTCTCTACACTTCCTGATGTCAGTGTCAAGGAGGTGCTGGCAGCAGTTTTTCTCCTGGATAAATCCTGTGCCATTCAGAACAAAAAGATGTAGAAAGTCACTTGGGGCCACAGGCCTTGTGACCCGACCTCTGCCCATTTTCCGTGTAAAACCAACCTCACTCTCCCTGTGTGTTGATGTGTGTTTACTGGAGGCGTGCTGCTCTCCAAAGGCAGTGAGAGTTCCTGGTGTTGGCAGCTGGTGTCTGCAAGAAATCATTCACTGTTTGCAATTTTGGAAGCACAATTCCTGTTTGGCCAGGGGAAAGATTGTTAATTATCTTGGCAATGAAAATCTGGCACCCCATTGTTTAAGGGTCTGGCAAAGGCCTGCGTAGGGAAGGGAACACCCCACAGGACCTTTCTTCACCTCATCCCCCACTCCTAGGTGTAGCAGCTCCCCGTGTGAGCAGCTGCTTTCAGTGCAGCTACCTGGGCACACCTGCACAGGGAGCTGCTAATCCAGAGGGGCTAACAGGGGTATCCCAAGTGTCCCTCCAAGAGCTATGGCTGGAACATCCAGCAGGGACCGGGGAGCAGCTGGACCCACCCGGGCACGAGCATCCCTTTGAGAAAATGCCAAGGGAAGAGCCCTCTTGCCAAGGGGCAGCACCTGAGCAGGCCGGGCAGCATGTGGGGTTCCACGGGAGAGCTTTCAACTTTCCCCTTTTATTGTGTCAGTCCCTCCTTAGAACCCCCAGACCTTCCACAGCGCTCCCAGAAAAATGAGGGGTTATGGAGAGAAAAGGGGTTTAAATTGTGGGAAAAAGCTTCCTTTTCCATTATTTCTTGTGTTCAAATCATGAAGGAATCCATTTCCCCTGCAATTTGTAATGCATGGTGTATTCAATATATATTCAAGTACTGTTTATAGAAAGATTTTTTTTTTTTGTTTTTGTTTTTATTTGGTTAGAGGCAGGGCATTAATGGAAAAAATATGAATATACATTTTATTTTGATATCGTTCTAAATATGGAAATATATATTCAATGTATACAGATATATATAAAAATATAAAATAGAAATAAAAATAGTATTAGGAAGAGATAGACTATAACACCATACATCAATCTACATTTAAAATGTAAATTTGACTATAAATGCTAAAAATAGAAATAAATTTAAATGGAGTTTAAATAAAGGGTTTTTTAAAAAGATTTTTACTTGGATAGAGTCAGGTTTTTATTTTAATCAATATAAACCTTTTAGAACTCTAAATCTAACTATAGAAATATGTAAGCAATCTATTAAGATATGTATAAAAATATAAAATATAATAAAATATAATAAATGGAATAAATGTAAGGAATTATGAAAATACAATTATATATCAATATACATTATAAATCCGAATGTGAATATAAATGTGAAAAATGTAAAAATAAACTCTGTTGAAATGCAGTTTAAGAGGAAAGGTTTTTTCTTTCGGTTCCTATCGGGTCAGAGGCAGGGTTTTTGTTCCGTTCTTTCCCGCGCGGATCTTTGGGGCATTCGCTGCTGACGGCTCAGTGCTGCCGCCGTGTGGGCAGAGAGCGGCACTGCAGCCCGCCGCCCGCGGCCGCCATCTTAGGAGTGGCGAGGACGTTGAAATTCGAGGACCCATGTCTGTTTTTTACACTGCCTGAATTGCCCGCACCGCCGGCGCCCCGCAACGGGATTTTCCGCGGCGTTTCTGGTATCGTGCACACGGGCCGTGGGGTCAGCAGCGCCACAAGCGTGCGGATTTTTGGCGGGAGCCGACAGGCATCGGCAAAAGACGCCTGTCACCATCACGGTCCCCACGGGCCGCCATCTTGTCGCGGACTCACTTGACAAGTGCTGCCGCCTTGTGGACACAGGCCGGTACTGCAGCCCCGCAGCCAGCGTGACCCCAAAACCACCGAGACGGCCCCGGGACCCCAAAAATTCCTTTCGGGACCCCAGAAACACCCCTGGGACCCCCAAAATTCCCTTCGGGACCCAGAACACCCCCTGGGACCCCCAAAATTCCCTTCAGAACCCAGAAAACCCCCCTGGGACCACCAAAATTCCCTTCAGGACCCCGAAAACCCCCCTGGGACCCCCAAAATTCCCAGCAGGGTCCCCGAAATTCATCCTGGGAAGCCCCAAAACTCTTTGAGACCCCAAAATTCCCTTCAAGATGCCAAAATTCCTCATGGGACCCCCCAAAACCCCACTGAGACCCCCAAAATTCCCATCAGGGTCACCAAAATTATTTCTGGGACTCCCAAAAACTTGGTGAGACCCCAAAATTCCATTCAGAACCCCAAAACCTCACCCAGGACCCAAAAAATTCTACTCCGGACCCCCAAAATTCCCCCCAAAAACCCCCAGAGACCCTCAAAATTCTCCCCAGGACTCCAAAAACCCCCTTGGACGCTCAAAATTCCCTTCGGGATGCCAAACGCCCCCCCTGGGACTCCCAAAATTCCATTCGGGCCCCCAAAAACCCCACTGGGACCCCCAAAATTCCCATCAGGGTCCCTGAAATTCCTTCTGGGACATCCCAAAAACTTCGTGAGACACCAAAACTTCCTTCAGGACCCCAAAAGTCCTCATGGGACCCTCAAAAAAGTCCCAGAGACCCCAAAATTCTCTTCAGTAACCAAACTCCCCCCTGGGACTCCCAAAATTCTACACGGGACCCCCAAAATTCCTCCCAAAAACTCCCTGAGACCCTCAAAATTCTCCCCAGGACTCCAAAACCCCCCCTGGGACCCAAAAAAACCTATCAGGGACCCCGAAATTCCACCTGGGACCCCCAAAAACCCCCTGAGACCCCTAAAATTCCCTTCAGGACCCCAACCCACCCCCGTGGGATCCCCAAAATTCTACCCGGGACCCCCAAAATTCCTCCCAAAAACCCCCTGGGACGCCCAAAATTCCCTTCAGGACCACAAAACCCCCCCTGGGACTCCCAAAATTCCCATTAGGACCCCAAAACCCCCCCTGGGACCCCCAAAATTCCCTTCAAAACCCCAAACCCTCCCCCAGGACCCACAAAATTCTACTCGGGACCCCCAAAATTCCTCCCAAAAAAACCCTGAGACCCTGAAAATTCTCCCCAGGACTCCAAAACTCCCCCTGGGACAGCCAAAATTCCCTTTGCGTCCCCAAAACCCCCCGTGGGACCCACAAAATTCTACCCGGGACTCCCAAAATTCCTCCCAAAACCCCCCTAGAACTCCCAAAATTCCCTTCGGGACCCCAAAACCCCCCCTGGGACCCCCAAAATTCCCTTCAGGACCCCAAAATTCCTCCTGGGAGCCCACAAATACTTCCAGAGACCCCCAAAATTCCCTTCAGAACCCCAAACCCGCCCCAAGACCCACAAAATTCTACTCTGGACCCCCAAAATTCCTCCCAAAAAAACCCTGAGACCCACAAAATTCTCCCCAGGACTCCAAAACCCCCCTTGGGACTCCCAAAATTCCCTTCAGAACCCCAAACCCACCCCCAGGACCCCCAAAATTATAATCGGGACCCCCGAAATTCCTCCCAAAAAAGCCCTGAGACCATCAAAATTCTCCCCAGGACTCCAAAACCCCCCCTGGGACTCCCAAAATTCCCTTCAGGACCCCAAAACCCCCCCTGGGACCCAAAAAATTCTACCCGGGACCCCAAAAATTCCTCCCAAAAAACGCCTGACACCATCAAAACTCTCCCCAGGACTCCAAAACCCCCCGTGGGACCCCCAAAATTCCCATCACGGTCCCCAAAATTCCCTCCTGGGATGCCCCAAAAACTCCCTGAGACCCAAAAATTCCTTTCAGGACCTCAAAACCTCTCCCAGGACCCACAAAATTCTCCCCAGGACTCCAAAACTCCCCCTGGGATGGCCAAAATTCCCTTTGCGACCCCAAAAGCCCCCCTGGGACACCCAAAATTCTACCCGGGACTCCCAAAATTCCTCCCAAAAACCCCCTGGGACGCCCAAAATTCCCTTTGGGACCACAAAACACACACTTGGACCCCCAAAATTCCCTTCAGGACCCCAAAATTCCTCCTGGGACCCCCCAAAAACTTGGTGAGACCCCCAAAATTCTCTTCAGAACCCCAAACCCCCCCCGGGACCCAAAAAATTCTACCCGGGACCCCCAAAATTCCTCCCAAAAAATCCCTGAGACCCTCAAAATTCTCCCCAGGACTCCAAAACCCCCCCTGGAACGCCTAAAATTCCCTTTGGGACACCAAAAACCCCCCTCGGGGAACCTAAAAATTCCCATCAGGGTCCCCGAAATTCCTCCAGGGACCCCCCAAAACTCCTTGAGACCCCCAAAGTTCCCTTCAGGTCCCCAAACCCACCCCCAGAACCCCCAAAATTCTACTCGGGACCCCAGAAATTCCTCCCAAAAAAACCCTGAGACCATCAAAATTCTCCCCAGGACTACAATCCCCCCCCTGGGACTCCCAAAATTCCCTTCGGGACCCCAAAACACCCCTGGGATCCCCAGAATTCCCATCAGGGTCCCCGAAATATCTCCTGGGACCCCCCAAAAACTCCCAGAGACTCCAAAATTCCCTTCAGGACCATAAACCCCCCCCCAGGACCCCCAAAGTTCTCCCCAGGACTCCAAAACCCCCCATCAGGGTCCCACAAAATTCCCTTCAGGACCCCAAACCCTCCCCAGGACACACAAAATTCTACCCGGGACCCCCAAAATTCCTCCCAAAAAACCCCTGAGACCCCTAAATTCTCCCCAGGACACCACAAGCCCCCCTGGGACACCCAAAATTCCCATCAGGGTCCCTGAAATTCCTCCTGGGAGACCCAAAACCCCACTGAGACCCCCAAAATTCCCTTCGGGACCCCAAAACCCTCCACCGGGAGCCCCAAAATTCCCATCAGGGTCCCCAAAATTCTTTCTGGGACCCCCCAAAAACTTCCTGAGACCCCAAAATTCACTTCAGGACCCCAAACCCCCCCACCCCCAGGACCCCGAAAATTCTACTCGGGACCCCCAAAATTCCTCCCAAAAACTCCCTGAGACCCTCAAAATTCTCCCCAGGACTCCAAAACCCCCCCTGGGACCCAAAAAAACCTATCAGGGACCCCGAAATTCCACCTGGGACCCCCCAAAAACCCCCTGAGACCCCTAAAATTCCCTTCAGGACCCCAACCCACCCCCGAGGGATCCCCAAAATTCTACCCGGGACCCCCAAAATTCCTCCCAAAAACCCCCTGGGACGCCCAAAATTCCCTTCAGGACCACAAAACCCCCCCTGGGACTCACAAAATTCCCATTAGGACCCCAAAACCCCCCCTGGGACCCCCAAAATTCCCTTCAAAACCCCAAACCCTCCCCCAGGACCCACAAAATTCTACTCGGGACCCCCAAAATTCCTCCCAAAAAAACCCTGAGACCCTGAAAATTCTCCCCAGGACTCCAAAACTCCCCCTGGGACAGCCAAAATTCCCTTTGCGTCCCCAAAACCCCCCGTGGGACCCACAAAATTCTACCCGGGACTCCCAAAATTCCTCCCAAAACCCCCCTAGAACTCCCAAAATTCCCTTCGGGACCCCAAAACCCCCCCTGGGACCCCCAAAATTCCCTTCAGGACCCCAAAATTCCTCCTGGGAGCCCACAAATACTTCCAGAGACCCCCAAAATTCCCTTCAGAACCCCAAACCCGCCCCAAGACCCACAAAATTCTACTCTGGACCCCCAAAATTCCTCCCAAAAAAACCCTGAGACCCACAAAATTCTCCCCAGGACTCCAAAACCCCCCTTGGGACTCCCAAAATTCCCTTCAGAACCCCAAACCCACCCCCAGGACCCCCAAAATTATAATCGGGACCCCCGAAATTCCTCCCAAAAAAGCCCTGAGACCATCAAAATTCTCCCCAGGACTCCAAAACCCCCCCTGGGACTCCCAAAATTCCCTTCAGGACCCCAAAACCCCCCCTGGGACCCAAAAAATTCTACCCGGGACCCCAAAAATTCCTCCCAAAAAACGCCTGACACCATCAAAACTCTCCCCAGGACTCCAAAACCCCCCGTGGGACCCCCAAAATTCCCATCACGGTCCCCAAAATTCCCTCCTGGGATGCCCCAAAAACTCCCTGAGACCCAAAAATTCCTTTCAGGACCTCAAAACCTCTCCCAGGACCCACAAAATTCTCCCCAGGACTCCAAAACTCCCCCTGGGATGGCCAAAATTCCCTTTGCGACCCCAAAAGCCCCCCTGGGACACCCAAAATTCTACCCGGGACTCCCAAAATTCCTCCCAAAAACCCCCTGGGACGCCCAAAATTCCCTTTGGGACCACAAAACACACACTTGGACCCCCAAAATTCCCTTCAGGACCCCAAAATTCCTCCTGGGACCCCCCAAAAACTTGGTGAGACCCCCAAAATTCTCTTCAGAACCCCAAACCCCCCCCGGGACCCAAAAAATTCTACCCGGGACCCCCAAAATTCCTCCCAAAAAATCCCTGAGACCCTCAAAATTCTCCCCAGGACTCCAAAACCCCCCCTGGAACGCCTAAAATTCCCTTTGGGACACCAAAAACCCCCCTCGGGGAACCTAAAAATTCCCATCAGGGTCCCCGAAATTCCTCCAGGGACCCCCCAAAACTCCTTGAGACCCCCAAAGTTCCCTTCAGGTCCCCAAACCCACCCCCAGAACCCCCAAAATTCTACTCGGGACCCCAGAAATTCCTCCCAAAAAAACCCTGAGACCATCAAAATTCTCCCCAGGACTACAATCCCCCCCCTGGGACTCCCAAAATTCCCTTCGGGACCCCAAAACACCCCTGGGATCCCCAGAATTCCCATCAGGGTCCCCGAAATATCTCCTGGGACCCCCCAAAAACTCCCAGAGACTCCAAAATTCCCTTCAGGACCATAAACCCCCCCCCAGGACCCCCAAAGTTCTCCCCAGGACTCCAAAACCCCCCATCAGGGTCCCACAAAATTCCCTTCAGGACCCCAAACCCTCCCCAGGACACACAAAATTCTACCCGGGACCCCCAAAATTCCTCCCAAAAAACCCCTGAGACCCCTAAATTCTCCCCAGGACACCACAAGCCCCCCTGGGACACCCAAAATTCCCATCAGGGTCCCTGAAATTCCTCCTGGGAGACCCAAAACCCCACTGAGACCCCCAAAATTCCCTTCGGGACCCCAAAACCCTCCACCGGGAGCCCCAAAATTCCCATCAGGGTCCCCAAAATTCTTTCTGGGACCCCCCAAAAACTTCCTGAGACCCCAAAATTCACTTCAGGACCCCAAACCCCCCCACCCCCAGGACCCCGAAAATTCTACTCGGGACCCCCAAAATTCCTCCCAAAAACTCCCTGAGACCCTCAAAATTCTCCCCAGGACTCCAAAACCCCCCCTGGGACCCAAAAAAACCTATCAGGGACCCCGAAATTCCACCTGGGACCCCCCAAAAACCCCCTGAGACCCCTAAAATTCCCTTCAGGACCCCAACCCACCCCCGAGGGATCCCCAAAATTCTACCCGGGACCCCCAAAATTCCTCCCAAAAACCCCCTGGGACGCCCAAAATTCCCTTCAGGACCACAAAACCCCCCCTGGGACTCACAAAATTCCCATTAGGACCCCAAAACCCCCCCTGGGACCCCCAAAATTCCCTTCAAAACCCCAAACCCTCCCCCAGGACCCACAAAATTCTACTCGGGACCCCCAAAATTCCTCCCAAAAAAACCCTGAGACCCTGAAAATTCTCCCCAGGACTCCAAAACTCCCCCTGGGACAGCCAAAATTCCCTTTGCGTCCCCAAAACCCCCCGTGGGACCCACAAAATTCTACCCGGGACTCCCAAAATTCCTCCCAAAACCCCCCTAGAACTCCCAAAATTCCCTTCGGGACCCCAAAACCCCCCCTGGGACCCCCAAAATTCCCTTCAGGACCCCAAAATTCCTCCTGGGAGCCCACAAATACTTCCAGAGACCCCCAAAATTCCCTTCAGAACCCCAAACCCGCCCCAAGACCCACAAAATTCTACTCGGGACACCCAAAATTCCTCCCAAAAAACCCCTGAGACCATCAAAATTCTCCCCAGGACTCCAAAACCCCCCTTGGGACTCCCAAAATTCCCTTCAGAACCCCAAACCCACCCCCAGGACCCCCAAAATTATAATCGGGACCCCCGAAATTCCTCCCAAAAAACCCCTGAGACCATCAAAATTCTCCCCAGGACTCCAAAACCCCCCCTGGGACTCCCAAAATTCCCTTCGGGACCCCAAAACCCACCTGGGAGCCCCAAAATTCCCTTCAGGACCCCAAAATTCCTTCTGGGACCGCCCCCCACAAACTCCCAGAGACCCAAAAATTCCCTTCAGGACCCCAAACCCCCCCTGGGACCCAAAAAATTCTACCCGGGACCCCAAAAATTCCTCCCAAAAAACGCCTGACACCATCAAAACTCTCCCCAGGACTCCAAAACCCCCCGTGGGACCCCCAAAATTCCCATCACGGTCCCCAAAATTCCCTCCTGGGATGCCCCAAAAACTCCCTGAGACCCAAAAATTCCTTTCAGGACCTCAAAACCTCTCCCAGGACCCACAAAATTCTCCCCAGGACTCCAAAACTCCCCCTGGGATGGCCAAAATTCCCTTTGCGACCCCAAAAGCCCCCCTGGGACACCCAAAATTCTACCCGGGACTCCCAAAATTCCTCCCAAAAACCCCCTGGGACGCCCAAAATTCCCTTTGGGACCACAAAACACACACTTGGACCCCCAAAATTCCCTTCAGGACCCCAAAATTCCTCCTGGGACCCCCCAAAAACTTGGTGAGACCCCCAAAATTCTCTTCAGAACCCCAAACCCCCCCCGGGACCCAAAAAATTCTACCCGGGACCCCCAAAATTCCTCCCAAAAAATCCCTGAGACCCTCAAAATTCTCCCCAGGACTCCAAAACCCCCCCTGGAACGCCTAAAATTCCCTTTGGGACACCAAAAACCCCCCTCGGGGAACCTAAAAATTCCCATCAGGGTCCCCGAAATTCCTCCAGGGACCCCCCAAAACTCCTTGAGACCCCCAAAGTTCCCTTCAGGTCCCCAAACCCACCCCCAGAACCCCCAAAATTCTACTCGGGACCCCAGAAATTCCTCCCAAAAAAACCCTGAGACCATCAAAATTCTCCCCAGGACTACAATCCCCCCCCCTGGGACTCCCAAAATTCCCTTCGGGACCCCAAAACACCCCTGGGATCCCCAGAATTCCCATCAGGGTCCCCGAAATATCTCCTGGGACCCCCCAAAAACTCCCAGAGACTCCAAAATTCCCTTCAGGACCATAAACCCCCCCCCAGGACCCCCAAAATTCTCCCCAGGACTCCAAAACCCCCCATCAGGGTCCCACAAAATTCTCTTCAGGACCCCAAAATTCCGCCTGGGCCCCCCCCAAAACTCCTTGACACCCCAAAATTCCCTTCAGGACCCCAACAGTCCTCATGGGACCCCCCAAAACCCCCTGAGACCCCTAAAAATTCCTATCAGGGTCCCCGAAATTCCTCCTGGGACACCCCAAAAACTTTGTGAGACTCCAAAATTCCCTTCAGGACACCAAAACCACCCCCAGGACCCTTAAAATTCTAGTCGGGACCCCCAAAATTCCTCCCAAAACCCCCCTGAGACCCTCAAAATTCTCCCCAGGACTCCAAAACCCCCCCTGGGACTCCCAAAATTCCCTTCGGGACCCCAAAACTTCCACTGGGACCCGCCAAATTCCCATCAGGGTCCCCAAAATTCTTTCTGGGACCCCCCAAAAACTTCGTGAGACCCCAAAATTCCATTCAGAACCCCAAAACCTCCCCCAGGACCCCCAAAATTCTACCCGGGACCCCCAAAATTCCTCCCAAAAACCCTCCCCAGGACCCCCAAAATTCTCCCCAGGACTCCAATACCCCCCCTGGGACACCCAAAATTCCCTTCAGGACACCAAAACACCCCCTGGGACTTCCAAAATTCCCTTTGGGACCCCAAAACCCCCCCCGGGACCCCCAAAATTTCCATCAGGGTCCTTGAAATTCCTCCTGGGAGACCCAAAACCCCACTGAGACCCCCAAAATTCCCTTTGGGACCCCAAAACCCCCCGCCCGGGAGCCCCAAAATTCTCATCAGGGTCCCCAAAATTCTTTCTGGGACCCCCAAAAACTTTCTGAGACTCCAAAATTCCCTTCAGGACCCCAAACCCACCTCCTGGGACTCCCAAAATTCCCTTCAGGACAACAAAACCCCCCCTGGGACTCCCAAAATTCCCTTTGGGACCACAAAACCCCCCCTGGGACCCCCAAATTTCCCTTCAGGACCCTTGTGGGAACTCATAATGTCTCTCAGACATTTTTAGTGGTTCCAGGCCTTGGTCAGAAGCATTTGGGACCCTGGCAGGCAGCTGAAAAACAGCTGTGATTTTGAGTTTGAGCCATGGAATGATTTACCAACTTTGGAGGTGGAACAAGCAGTCACAAAAGGTTAGATAGTATAGTAAAAGTAATTACAAAGTAGAGGGGAAATTTTTTTAGTATTGTACAGGGGGGTTTTAGCACCTTTACAGGGGGGTTTTCACTTTGTACATGGAGGTCAGAAGTTCTAAGATGGAGGAAAGTGGGCTGATCCTGTTCTTCCTCCTTCTTTTTCCTTACCTCCATGTTCTTGGTGATGTTGGCACTCACAGATTGGTTTAGAGTAGAAAAACACTTGGCAACGTAGGTAGTAGGTACTGGAGAATAATTGTAAACATGTAATACATAATATATCTTATAAAAGATAGCAGCAGCCCTGGGCGGGGGGAGAGACGAAGAAGACAGCAGATAGAGAGGATGTCAGGGTGTGTGTGTGCCTCTACCCAGGCCGCTGATCAAACAGCCGCAGTCAGAACATAATCTGTTAGATAACTAGCGATAAACTGCCTTGAGACTGAACAGCTAAAGCCTGCGGAGTTTTTCTTTGGAAGCACGGGTTGGAGGAGGAATTTCACCACCATATGAGACCCCAGAGAAAGGCTGGGGTTCTCACAAACCCCAAATTCCTCCTGGGACCCCCCACGAACTCCCAGAGACCCCCAAAATTCCCTTCGGGACCCCAAACCCCCCCCAGGACCCTCAAAATTCTAGTCGGGACCCCCAAAATTCCTCCCAAAAACCCCCTGAGACCATCAAAATTGCCTTCGGGACTCCAAAACGCCTCCTGGAATGCACAGAATTCCATTTGGGACCCCAAAAACCCCCCTAGGGCCTCCAAAATTCCCATCAGGGTCCCAGAAATCCCTCCTGGGACCCCGCCAAGATTACTTGAGACCCCAAATTTCCCTTCAGGACTCCAAAATTTCTACTGGAACCCCCCAAAAACTCCCAGAGACCCCCAAAATTCCCTTCAGAACCCCAAACCCTCCCCAGGACCCACAAAATTCCACTCGGGACCCCCAAAATTCTACCCAAAAACCCCCTGAGACCCTCAAAATTCTCCCCAGGACTCCAAAACTCCCCCTGGGACGCCCAAAATTCCCTTTGGGACCCCAAACCCCCCCCTGGGACCCCCAAAATTCCTATCAGGGTCCCCGAAATTCCTCCTGGGACACCCCAAAACCCCCTGAGACCCCCAAAATTCCCTTCAGAACCTAAATCCTCCCCAGGACCCACAAAATTCTCTTTGGGACCCCAAAATTCCTCCCAAAAACCTCCTGAGATCCCCAAAATTCTCCCCAGGACTCCAAAACCCCCCCTGGGACGCCCAAAATTCCCTTTGGGACCCCAAAACCCCCCCTGGGACCCCCAAAATTCTCATCAAGGTCCCCAAAATTCCTTCTGGGATCCCCCAAAAACCCCTGAGACCCTAAAATTCCCTTCCGAAACCCAAAACCTCCCCCAGGACCCCCAAAATTCTACTCGGGACCACCAAAATTTCTCCCAAAAACCCCTGAGACCCTCAAAATTTTCCCCAGGACTCCAAAACCCCCCCAGGAGGCCCAAAATTCCCTTCAGGACCCCAAAACCCCCCTGGGACTTCCAAATTTCCCTTTAGGACCCCTGAAATTCCTCCTGGGACCCCAAAAACTCCCTGAGAACCCCCCAAAAACCTCTCCAGGACCTCAAAACCACCCCGGGACCCCCAAAATTCCCATCAGGATCCCCAAAATTCCTCCTGGGACCCCCCCAAAACTCCCTGAGACCCCAAAATTCCCTTCAGGACCCCCAAACCCCCCATGGGACCCCCAAAATTCCCTTCGGGACCCCAGAACACCCCCTGGACCCCCAAAATTCTACTCGTCACCCCAAAACACCTTCTGGGACCTCCAAATTTCTCTTTAGGACCCCTGAAATTTTTCCTGGGTCCCCAAAAACTCCCTGAGACCCCCCCAAAAACCTCTCCAGGACCTCAAAACACCCCCTGGGACCCCCAAAATTCCCATCAAGGTCCCCAAAATTCCTTCTGGGACCCCCCAAAAACTCTCTGAGACCCCCTAAATTCCCTTCATGACTCCCCAAAAACCCCCTGACACCCCAAAATTCCTCCTGGGATGCTGCAAAGACCTTCCAGAGCCCCCCAGGACCCCCCCAATTTTGGGTCCCCCCCCAATTCGGGGTTCCCCTCGATTTTTAGGTCCCCAGGCTGGTGGCTCATGAGGACGACCCCAACTCGGACCCCGAACGCCCCCCGGATTCAGCCCTCCATGTGTCCTTGGTATCAGAGGCTGGAATTGCAGAGTTGCCACTTTACCCCCAGACGTAATTTTTGATGTGGTTGTGCCACTTGAACAGTATTTGAAATCTGTTTGTGCTCTTGCAGCAGCATTTCCGAACCACAATGGAAATTTAGCCCTTCTGCCTGGGGCTGCTCACAGAATCGTGGAATCCCAGAAGGGTTTGGATGGGAAGGCACCTTTATTTAAAGCTTGTCCCGTTCCACCCCTGCCATGGGCAGGGACACCTTCCACCATGCCAGGGTGCTCCAAGCCCTGTCCAGCCTGGCCTTGGACACTTCCAGGGATCCGGGGGCAGCCACAGCTTCTGTGGGCAACCTGTGCTGGACAGCAGCTTTGAAAGGCAGAGTGAAGTACAGCTGTGATTTTTGTGCTGCCCCTAACTTTGTATTGCCTGGCAAATGTGCCTTTGGGGTTTTTTGGGGTTTTTTGGGGTTTTTTTTTTAGGTTTTTTGGGTGTTTTTTTTTTTAAATTTTTGTGACTAAAAAGCTACCTTGTGTTCCTGGAATGTTGCATTCTACCTCTGTTGTTTTCCCAGTCAGTCTGGATCCTCTGCTTACATTTTTTCCTTCACTTATTAGATGTCATGGATGTGCTGGCTGTTCTGATGGAGGGCAGTGATGGCTTAGATGAAGGAATTGGGTTCTCTTTAAATGAAGACGTGATTATCCAAACATTTCCCTTCAGTGCTGTTGTCCCTGCTGCATGAGCAGCCAGGAATATGCTGTTGTTTCAGTCTGAAAATGGAACAGGTACAGGGTTTTTTTTATGTTTTATGTGTCATTTCTAGCAGTGGAGTGAAAGCGGCATCATTTCTACCCTCTTGTAATAATTTTTTACCATTTATCATTTTTTACCTTGAGGCATTTTATTATCTTCCCTGCAAGCAGCAGGAAGTTCAGATTCACGGTGCTTTATGCTCAAGAGGGGCATTGAAGCTCTGTAGGTGCTTCTGCCCTTTTTCCCTGACCCTGAAGAGAAGGGACACTGTCCCTGCATGGACAGTCTTGGTGTGGAAGTAGCTGGCCTCAGTAACACAGCGTTTTAAGGGCAGAGCGTGGCGATCAGGAGAGGAAGGTGGTTCCCGTGCCTGTGGGCAGCTCTTCCTGAGAGCAGGGAGAGGGGACTGCCTTGTTAAGTAGGAAATGGGTGCGTTTCCCAAGGAAAACTTCAGAAATTAAGCTCCAGGGGCAAACACTGTGAGGTTCTACCACCTCCTTGAGGACATCCTTAAAACCACAGGGGCATCAGCAGGGCTTGGAGCAGGACTGGCCAACCCCAGAGCACCTCACAAAGCCCTCTGTGTGTCTGTGGCAGTCGAGTAGCACCTGGGGGGTGCTGAAAGTCCCAGTTCTGAGAGAAAATTCTGTTTAACTCGTACACGTTGGCTGGGTGTGTCCCCCCAGTACAGCTCGGTTCTTCTCTGAGGCGGTGCCTGGCAGGGTCTCTCCCTGTTAAGGGCTGGGCGTGTTTTTGGCACAACACAGTGAAGGTGGATTATTTGCTTAAGCAAGAGCTGATGATGTCTGGAGGGTTTTTCAGGTACCTCAGCGGCCAGGAGCACCTGTCTAGGTCACTAGGAACACTTTTTGATCTCGATCAGTTCTTTTCTGCGTGAGGCTCTGTCGGCTGCTGGCAAGGCCCAAAGTAAGGAAGGTTGCCCCAGTGTCCGTGCTCATGTCAATAGTTTAATTTATTTGGCTTTTCTAGGAGCAGACATCGTGGAGGACCTTGGTGCTGTTTTCACTGGCCTCCTGCACTCTCTGAGAGAACCCCTTGCTCCCTGCGTGGCGTTCCAGCTCTGTGACAAAGCTGCTAAGTATCCTCAGCTCTACCAGTTTAACCAATACTATAGACTCTGGATGCCCAAGCAGTCCCAGGCACCTGTGGTATGGAATCCCTGAAGTCACTGAATTCTTGAGCCAGTATTCCTATAAAATCCTCGCAGTCGACAGAGGTAACATTTCCATCAGAAACAGCGTTTTTATTGAGGAGGTAATTCTGCATCTCTTGTTGATCGTGCTGGGGACACATGTTTGCTCCAGGGCTTTTCTCTGATGACACAAGAGGTCTCTGTGGTGTTTGGGAGGCGATGCCAGGGCTCAGGGCTCATACAGAGACTCCTCACCGGGCACAGCAGAGCCTGGTGTGTGCTGTGGCCTCTGTTTACAGCGCCCGGAGTTCCCCCGGGTGGGTGGAGGATCACAGGCCCCTGGGCTGGGTTTGGTGAGTTTTTCTCAGCTCAGCAGTGTGAACACTCCAGATGCCCCTGGGGACACTGCTGGACAGCATCCATCCACTCTCTCCATCCACTCATTTGTACCCAGGAATGTAGGAAACTCTGACTGGGGACGGGCAGTAGTTCTGAAAATCATGCCCTAGCCTTTTTCTTCAGGAACGAACCAAGCGAGTGCCCTGAAACCAGCGGAGCAGCTGCAGGGGCTGAAGGGAACAGAAAGGGCTCCCCGGCACCTTTTGCCTCCGTTCTCTGCCATTCCCCAAAAGGCGTCGCAGTCCCTGAAGAGGTGTTTGTCATGCAGCCTGCCAAAATAAAGACCTGTAAAATCCTAGCTCTGCCTTTTGTTTAACGTGTTCTTACTTCCTATTTATGTCATCACAGAAAGCAAGGAAAGAAGAAATGTGTCTGGTTCCCACTATTGCTCCGTGCAGGCATTTTTAAAGGCTGCTGTACTTCTGTCCTCTTTTTCCACTCCAAGCTTGACTTTTCCACTCCTTTTTTGAGGTCTGCTGCTTTGGGTGTCCCAGGCAGGGCTGGGTTCCTCTGCAGGGGTCTTAGGAGTTGGTGCAGATTCTGCTTTTTCCGAAGGTGTATCAAAGTGTGCCGGCAAAAGGACTGTTTTCTCCAGGGGAAAGCTTTCTCTCAAAGACCATCAATGCATGTATGTGTTTTAATCGTGTAACCAGGTGGATTAAGAAAAGCCGACACCTGTAGCAGATTTTTGTTGGATCTGTGTCTGTGAGAAGTCGGCTGTGTGCTGGAGAGGGAGAGACCAAGAGACGCTGTTGGAGAGTGGATAAAGTGCCAGGTGTGAGCTGTTAGCATGATGAGGGCTCAGAGCAGCCACAGGTGTGAGCTGTTAAGTTGATGAGGGCTCAGAGCAGCCACAGGTGTGAGCTGTCAGGATGATGATGAGGGGCGGGGTCCCTCCGGGGGGAGGTTAATTAAGGGCGAGGCTTTGCCCCAGCCCGTTTTCGCATGGAGCTGCTGGAGAAGAGGAGTTTATGGGGAGCTCCCGGGACTGTCTCATGGAAGGACGGTGCGTGCTTTGGACTGGGTCCGGGGGATCACCTGGACACATCCTTTGGCCATTTTCCCTGGGAAAGAAAACTCAGCAGTCCAGGTTCCTGATGTCAGTTTGTAGGGCTCCCTTGGGACTATCAAGGCAGCACAAGGTTGAGGTGAGGACAACTTAGGTGTGGGGACCATCATTTGATATAAGGACTTTTTGCTGTCAGTCCCAGCCCAGTGTGGGGGGCCCCTGGGCACATCCTTTTTCCATTTTCCCTGGGAAAGAAAACTCAGCAGTCCAGGTTCCTGATGTCAGTTTGTAGGGCTCCCTTGGGTCTATCAGGGCAGCACAAGTTTGAGGTGGGGACAACTTTGGTGTGGGGTCCATCCTTCGATATAAGGATTTCTTGTAGTGAGGTCCCTGCCCAGGTCCAGGGGCCCCTGGGCACACCCTTTTTCCATTTTCCCTGGGAAAGAAAACTCAGCAGTCCAGGTTCCTGATGTCAGTTTGTAGGGCTTTCTTGGGTCTATCAGGGCAGCACAAGTTTGAGGTGGGGACAACTTCGGTGTGGGGTCCATTCTTCGATATAAGGATTTTTTGCAGTCAGGGCCAGGGGCCCCTGGGCACATCCTTTTTCCATTTTCCCTGGGAAAGAAAACTCAGCAGTCCAGGTTCCTGATGTCAGTTTGTAGAGCTCCCTTGGGTCTATCAGGGCAGCACAAGTTTGAGGTTGCAACAACTTCGGTGTGGGGTCCATCCTTCGATATAAGGATTTTTTGCAGTGAGGTCCCTGCCCAGGGCCAGGGGCCCCTGGGCACATCCTTTTTCCATTTTCCCTGGGAAAGAAAACTCAGCAGTCCAGGTTCCTGATGTCAGTTTGTAGGGCTCCCTTGGGTCTATCAGTGTAGCACAAGTTTGAGGTGGGGACAACTTTCGTGTGGGGTCCATCCTTCGATATAAGAATTTTTTGCAGTCAGGGCCAGGGTCCCAGGGCCAGGGGCCCCTGGGCACATCCTTTTTCCATTTTCCCTGGGAAAGAAAACTCAGCAGTCCAGGTTCCTGATGTCAGTTTGTAGGGCTCCCTTGGGTCTATCAGGGCAGCACATGTTTGAGGTGGGGACAACTTCGGTGTGGGGTCCATCCTTCGATATAAGGAGTCTTTGCAGTCAGGCCCAAGCCCAGGACCAGGGGCCCCTGGGCACAACCTTTTTCCATTTTCCCTGGGAAAGAAAACTCAGCAGTCCAGGTTCCTGATGTCAGTTTGTAGGGCTCCCTTGGGTGTATCAGGGCAGCACAAGTTTGAGGTGGGGACAACTTTGGTGTGGGGTCCATCCTTCAATATAAGGATTTTTTGCAGTCAGGGCCAGGGGCCCGTGGGCACTGCCTTTTTCTATTTTCCCTGGGAAAGAAAATTCAGCAGTCCAGGTTCCTGATGTCAGTTTGTAGGGCTCCCTTGGGTCTATCAGGGCAGCACAAGTTTGAGGTGGGGACAGCTTCGATGTGGGGTCCATCCTTCGATATAAGGATTCTTTGCAGTCAGGTCCCAGCCCAGGGCCAGGGGCCCCTGGGCACATCCTTTTTCCATTTTCCCTGGGAAAGAAAACTCAGCAGTCCAGGTTCCTGATGTCAGTTTGTAGGGCTCCCTTGGGTCTATCAGGGCAGCACAAGTTTGAGGTGGGGACAACTTCGGTGTGGGGTCCATCCTTCGACATAAGAAATTTTGCAGTCAGGGCCAGTGGCCCAGGGCCAGGGGCCCCTGGGCACATCCTTTTTCCATTTTCCCTGGGAAAGAAAACTCAGCAGTCCAGGTTCCTGATGTCAGTTTGTAGGGCTCCCTTGGGTCTATCAGGGTAGCACAAGTTTGCGGTGGGGACAACTTCGGTGTGGGGTCCATCCTTCGATATAAGGATTCTTTGCAGTCAGGGCCAGGGGCCCAGGGCCAGGGGACCCTGGGCACATCCTTTGGCCATTTTCCCTGGGAAAGAAAACTCAGCAGTCCAGGTTCCTGATGTCAGTTTGTAGGGCTCCCTTGGGTCTATCAGGGTAGCACAAGTTTGAGGTGGGGACAGCTTCGGTGTGGGGTCCGTCCTTCGATATAAGGATTTTTTCCCGTGAGGTCCCTGTCCATGGCCACGGGCCCCTGGGCACATCCTTTTTCCATTTTCCCTGGGAAAGAAAACTCAGCAGTCCAGGTTCCTGATGTCAGTTTGTAGGGCTCCCTTGGGTCTATCATGGCAGCACAAGTTTGAGGTGGGGACAACTTCGGTGTGGGCTCCATCCTTCGATATAAGGATTCTTTGCAGTCAGGGCCAGGGGCCCCTGGGCACATCCTTTTTCCATTTTCCCTGGGAAAGAAAACTCAGCAGTCCAGGTTCCTGATGTCAGTTTGTAGGGCTCCCTTGGGTCTATCAGGGCAGCACAAGTTTGAGGTGGGGACAACTTCGGTGTGGGGTGCATCCTTCGATATAAGGATTTTTTGCAGTCAGGGTCAGGGGCCCCTGGGCATATCCTTTTTCCATTTTCCCTGGGAAAGAAAACTCAGCAGTCCAGGTTCCTGATGTCAGTTTGTAGGGCTCCCTTGGGTCTATCAGGGCAGCACAAGTTTGAGGTGGGGACAACTTCGGTGTGGGGTCCATCCTTCGATATAAGGATTATTTGCAGTCAGGGCCAGGGGCCCCTGGGCACATCCTTTTTCCATTTTCCCTGGGAAAGAAAACTCAGCAGTCCAGGTTCCTGATGTCAGTTTGTAGGGCTCCCTTAGGTCTATTAGGGCAGTACAAGTTTGAGGTGGGGACACCTTCAGTGTGGGGTCCATCCTTCGATATAAGGATTTTTTGCAGTCAGGGCCTGGGGCCCCTGGGCACATCCTTTTTCCATTTTCCCTGGGAAGGAAAACTCAGCAGTCCAGGTTCCTGATGTCAGTTTGTAGGGCTCCCTTGGGTCTATCAGGGCAGCACAAGTTTGAGGTGGGGACAACTTCGGTGTGGGGTCCATCCTTCAATATAAGGATTTTTTTCAGTCAGGGCCAGGGGCCCCTGGGCACATCCTTTTTCCATTTTCCCTGGGAAAGAAAACTCAGCAGTCCAGGTTCCTGATGTCAGTTTGTAGGGCTCCCTTGGGTCTATCAGGGCAGCACAAGTTTGAGGTGGGGACAACTTCGGTGTGGGGTCCATCCTTCGATATAAGGATTTTTTGTAGTGAGGCCCAAGCCCAGGGCCAGGGGCCCCTGGGCACATCCTTTTTCCATTTTCCCTGGGAAAGAAAACTCAGCAGTCCAGGTTCCTGATGTCAGTTTGTAGGGCTCCCTTGGGTCTATCAGGGCAGCACAAGTTTGAGGTGGGGACAACTTTGGTGTGGGGTCCATCCTTCGATATAAGGATTTTTTGCAGTCAGGGCCAGGGGCCCCTGGGCACATCCTTTTTCCATTTTCCCTGGGAAAGAAAACTCAGCAGTCCAGGTTCCTGATGTCAGTTTGTAGGGCTCCCTTGGGTCTATCAGGGCAGCACAAGTTTGAGGTGGGGACAATTACAGTGTGGGGTCCATCCTTCGATATAAGGATTTTTTGCAGTCAGGGCCAGGGGCCCCTGGGCACATCCTTTTTCCATTTTCCCTGGGAAAGAAAACTCAGCAGTCCAGGTTCCTGATGTCAGTTTGTAGGGCTCCCTTGGGTCTATCAGGGCAGCACAAGTTTGAGGTGGGGACAACTTCGGTGTGGGGTCCGTCCTTCGATATAAGGATTTTTTGCAGTCAGGGTCAGGGGCCCCTGGCCATATCCTTTTTCCATTTTCCCTGGGAAAGAAAACTCAGCAGTCCAGGTTCCTGATGTCAGTTTGTAGGGCTGCCTTGGGTCTATCAGGGCAGCACAAGTTTGAGGTGGGGACAACTTCGGTGTGGGGTCCATCCTTCGATATAAGGATTTTTTGCAGTCAGGGCCAGGGGCCCCTGGGCACATCCTTTTTCCATTTTCCCTGGGAAAGAAAACTCAGCAGTCCAGGTTCCTGATGTCAGTTTGTAGGGCTCCCTTGGGTCTATCAGGGCAGCACAAGTTTGAGGTGGGGACAACTTCGGTGTGGGGTCCATCCTTCGATATAAGGATTTCTTGTAGTGAGGTCCCAGCCCAGGGCCAGGGGCCCCTGGGCACACCCTTTTTCCATTTTCCCTGGGAAAGAAAACTCAGCAGTCTAGGTTCCTGATGTCCGTTTGTAGGGCTCCCTTGGGTCTATCAGGGCAGCACAAGTTTGAGGTGGGGACAACTTCGGTGTGGGGTCCATCCTTCGATATAAGGATTTCTTGTAGTGAGGTCCCTGCCCAGGGCCAGGGGCCCCTGGGCACACCCTTTTTCCATTTCCCCTGGGAAAGAAAACTCAGCAGTCCAGGTTCCTGATGTCAGTTTGTAGGGCTTTCTTGGGTCTATCAAGGCAGCACAAGTTTGAGGTGGGGACAACTTCGGTGTGGGGTCCATCCTTCGATATAAGGATTTTTTGCAGTCAGGGCCAGGGGCCCCTGGGCACATCCTTTTTCCATTTTCCCTGGGAAAGAAAACTCAGCAGTCCAGGTTCCTGATGTCAGTTTGTAGAGCTCCCTTGGGTCTATCAGGGCAGCACAAGTTTGAGGTTGCAACAACTTCGGTGTGGGGTCCATCCTTCGATATAAGGATTTTTTGCAGTGAGGTCCCTGCCCAGGGCCAGGGGCCCCTGGGCACATCCTTTTTCCATTTTCCCTGGGAAAGAAAACTCAGCAGTCCAGGTTCCTGATGTCAGTTTGTAGGGCTCCCTTGGGTCTATCAGGGCAGCACATGTTTGAGGTGGGGACAACTTCGGTGTGGGGTCCATCCTTCGATATAAGGAGTCTTTGCAGTCAGGCCCAAGCCCAGGACCAGGGGCCCCTGGGCCCATCCTTTTTCCATTTTCCCTGGGAAAGAAAACTCAGCAGTCCAGGTTCCTGATGTCAGTTTGTAGGGCTCCCTTGGGTGTATCAGGGCAGCACAAGTTTGAGGTGGGGACGACTTTGGTGTGCGGTCCATCCTTCAATATAAGGATTTTTTGCAGTCAGGGCCAGGGGCCCGTGGGCACTGCCTTTTTCCATTTTCCCTGGGAAAGAAAATTCAGCAGTCCAGGTTCCTGATGTCAGTTTGTAGGGTTCCCTTGGGTCTATCAGGGAAGCACAAGTTTGAGGTGGGGACAGCTTCGGTGTGGGGTCCATCCTTCGATATAAGGATTCTTTGCAGTGCTGGCCCAGCCCAGGGCCAGGGGCCACTGTGCACATCCTTTTTCCATTTTCCCTGGGAAAGAAAACTCAGCAGTCCAGGTTCCTGATGTCAGTTTGTAGGGCTCCCTTGGGTCTATCAGGGTAGCACAAGTTTGAGGTGCGGACAACTTCGGTGTGGGGTCCATCCTTCGATATAAGAAATTTTGCAGTCAGGGCCAGGGGCCCAGGGCCAGGGGACCCTGGGCACATCCTTTGGCCATTTTCCCTGGGAAAGAAAACTCAGCAGTCCAGGTTCCTGATGTCAGTTTGTAGGGCTCCCTTGGGTCTATCAGGGTAGCACAAGTTTGAGGTGGGGACAGCTTCGGTGTGGGGTCCGTCCTTCGATATAAGGATTTTTTGCAGTGAGGTCCCTGCCCAGGGCCAGGGGCCCCTGGGCACATCCTTTGGCCATTTCCCCTGGGAAAGAAAACTCAGCAGTCCAGGTTCCTGATGTCAGTTTGTAGGGCTCCCTTGGGTCTATCAGGGCAGCACAAGTTTGAGGTGGGGACAACTTCGGTGTGGGCTCCATCCTTCGATATAAGGATTTTTTGCAGTCAGGGTATGGGGCCCGGGGCACATCCTTTTTCCATTTTCCCTGGGAAAGAAAACTCAGCAGTCCAGGTTCCTGATGTCAGTTTGTAGGGCTCCCTTGGGTCTAACAGGGCAGCACAAGTTTGAGGTGGGGACAACTTTGGTGTGGGCTCCATCCTTCGATATAAGAATTTTTTGTAGTGAGGCCCCAGCCCTGGGCCAGGGACCCCTGGGCACATTTTTTTTCCATTTTCCCTGGGAAAGAAAACTCAGCAGTCCAGGTTCCTGATGTCAGTTTGTAGGGCTCCCTTGGGTCTATCAGGGCAGCACAACTTTGAGGTGGGGACAACTTCGGTGTGGGGTCCATCCTTCAATATAAGGATTTTTTGCAGTCAAGGCCACGGGCCCCTGGGCACATCCTTTTTCCATTTTCCCTGGGAAAGAAAACTCAGAAGTCCAGGTTCCTGATGTCAGTTTGTAGGGCTCCCTTGGGTCTATCAGGGCAGCACAAGTTTGAGGTGGGGACAACTTTGGTGTGGGGTCCATCCTTCGATATAAGGATTATTTGCAGTCAGGGCCAGGGGCCCCTGGGCACATCCTTTTTCCATTTTCCCTGGGAAAGAAAACTCAGCAGTCCAGGTTCCTGATGTCAGTTTGTAGGGCTCCCTTAGGTCTATTAGGGCAGCACAAGTTTGAGGTGGGGACAACTTCGGTGTGGGGTCCATCCTTCAATATAAGGATTTTTTGCAGTCAGGGCCAGGGGCCCCTGGGCACATCCTTTTTCCATTTTCCCTGGGAAAGAAAACTCAGCAGTCCAGGTTCCTGATGTCAGTTTGTAGGGCTCCCTTGGGTCTATTAGGGCAGTACAAGTTTGAGGTGGGGACAACTTCAGTGTGGGGTCCATCCTTCGATATAAGGA
This sequence comes from Lonchura striata, assembly GCF_046129695.1. Lineage (NCBI taxonomy): Eukaryota > Metazoa > Chordata > Aves > Passeriformes > Estrildidae > Lonchura > Lonchura striata. The sequence continues at coordinate 667,769 of NC_134623.1, forward strand.
TTTTTTGCGATCAGGGCCTGGGGCCCCTGGGCACAACCTTTTTCCATTTTCCCTGGGAAAGAAAACTCAGCAGTCCAGGTTCCTGATGTCAGTTTGTAGGGCTCCCTTGGGTGTATCAGGGCAGCACAAGTTTGAGGTGGGGACAACTTTGGTGTGGGGTCCATCCTTCGATATAAGGATATTTGCAGTCAGGGTCAGGGGCCCCTGGGCACATCCTTTTTCCATTTTCCCTGGGAAAGAAAACTCAGCAGTCCAGGTTCCTGATGTCAGTTTCTAGGGCTCCCTTGGGTCTATCAGGGCAGCACAAGTTTGAGATGGGGACAACTTCGGTGTGGGGTCCATCCTTCAATATAAGGATTTTTTTCAGTCAGGGCCAGGGGCCCCTGGGCACACCCTTTTTCCATTTTCCCTGGGAAAGAATACTCAGCAGTCCAGGTTCCTGATGTCAGTTTGTAGGGCTTCCTTGGGTCTATCAGGGCAGCACAAGTTTGAGGTGGGGACAACTTTGGTGTGGGGTCCATCCTTCGATATAAGGATTTTTTGCAGTCAGGGCCAGGGGCCCAGGGCCACGGGCCCCTGGGCACATCCTTTTTCCATTTTCCCTGGGAAAGAAAACTCAACAGTCCAGGTTCCTGATGTCAGTATGTAGGGCTCCCTTGGGTCTATCAGGGCAGCACAAGTTTGAGGTGGGGACAACTTCGGTGTGGGGTCCATCCTTCGATATAAGGATTTTTTGTAGTGAGGCCCCAGCCCAGGGCCAGGGGCCCCTGGGCACATCCTTTTTCCATTTTCCCTGGGAAAGAAAACTCAGCAGTCCAGGTTCCTGATGTCAGTTTGTAGGGCTCCCTTGGGTCTATCAGGGCAGCACAAGTTTGAGGTGGCGACAACTTCGGTGTGGGGTCCATCCTTCGATATAAGGATTTTTTGCAGTCAGGGTATGGGGCCCAGGGCCAGGGGCCCCTGGGCACATCCTTTTTCCATTTTCCCTGGGAAAGAAAACTCAGCAGTCCAGGTTCCTGATGTCAGTTTGTAGGGCTCCCTTGGGTCTATCAGGGCAGCACAAGTTTCAGGTGGGGACAACTTCGGTGTGGGGTCCATCCTTCGATATAAGGATTTTTTGTAGTGAGGCCCCAGCCCATGGCCGGGGGCCCCTGGGCACATCATTTTTCCATTTTCCCTGGGAAAGAAAACTCAGCAGTCCAGGTTCCTGATGTCAGTTTGTAGGGCTCCCTTGGGTCTATCAGGGCAGCACAAGTTTGAGGTGGGGACAACTTCGGTGTGGGGTCCATCCTTGGATATAAGGATTTTTTGCAGTCAGGCCCAGGGGCCCCTGGGCACATCCTTTTTCCATTTTCCCTGGGAAAGAAAACTCAGCAGTCCAGGTTCCTGATGTCAGTTTGTAGGGCTCCCTTGGGTCTATCAGGGCAGCACAAGTTTGAGGTGGGGACAACTTCGGTGTGGGGTCCATCCTTCAATATAAGGATTTTTTTCAGTCAGGGTATGGGACCCAGGGCCAGGGGCCCCTGGGCACATCCTTTTTCCATTTTCCCTGGGAAAGAAAACTCAGCAGTCCAGGTTCCTGATGTCAGTTTGTAGGGCTCCCTTGGGTCTATCAGGGCAGCACAAGTTTGAGGTGGGGACAACTTTGGTGTGGGGTCCATCCTTCGATATAAGGATTTTTTTTTGTGAGGCCCAAGCCCAGGGCCAGGGGCCCCTGGGCACCTCCTTTTTCCATTTTCCGTGGGAAAGAAAACTCAGCATCCAGGTTCCTGATGTCAGTTTGTAGGGCTCCCTTGGGTCTATCAGGGCAGCACAAGTTTGAGGTGGGGACAACTTCGGTGTGGGCTCCATCCTTCGATATAAGGATTTTTTGCAGTCAGGGCCAGGGGCCCCTGGGCACATCCTTGTTCCATTTTCCCTGGGAAAGAAAACTCAGCAGTCCAGGTTCCTGATGTCAGTTTGTAGGGCTCCCTTGGGTCTATCAGGGCAGCACAAGTTTGAGGTGGGGACAACTTCGGTGTGGGGTCCATCCTTTGACATAAGGATTTTTTTCAGTCAGGGTATGGGACCCAGGGCCAGGGGCCCCTGGGCACATCCTTTTTCCATTTTCCCTGGGAAAGAAAACTCAGCAGTCCAGGTTCCTGATGTCAGTTTGTAGGGCTCCCTTGGGTCTATCAGGGCAGCACAAGTTTGAGGTGGGGACAACTTCGGTGTGGGGTCCATCCTTCGATATAAGGATTTTTTTTAGTGAGGACCAAGCCCAGGGCCAGGGGCCCCTGGGCACCTCCTTTTTCCATTTTCCCTGGGAAAGAAAACTCAGCAGTCCAGGTTCCTGATGTCAGTTTGTAGGGCTCCCTTGGGTCTATCAGGGCAGCACAAGTTTGAGGTGGGGACAACTTCGGTGTGGGCTCCATCCTTCGATATAAGGATTTTTTGCAGTCAGGGCCAGGGGCCCCTGGGCACATCCTTTTTCCATTTTCCCTGGGAAAGAAAACTCAGCAGTCCAGGTTCCTGATGTCAGTTTGTAGGGCTCCCTTGGGTGTATCAGAGCAGCACAAGTTTGAGGTGGGCACAACTTTCGTGTGGGCTCCATCGTTCGATATAATGATTTTTTGCAGTCCAGGCCAGGGGCCCCTGGGCACATCCTTTTTCCATTTTCCCTGGGAAAGAAAACTCAGCAGTCCAGGTTCCTGATGTCAGTTTGTAGGGCTCCCTTGGGTCTATCAGGGCAGCACAAGTTTGAGGTGGGGACAACTTCGGTGTGGGGTCCATCCTTTGATATAAGGATTTTTTGCAGTCAGGGCCAGGGGCCCCTGGGCACATCCTTGTTCCATTTTCCCTGGGAAAGAAAACTCAGCAGTCCAGGTTCCTGATGTCAGTTTGTAGGGCTCCCTTGGGTCTATCAGGGCAGCACAAGTTTGAGGTGGGGACAACTTCGGTGTGGGGTCCATCCTTTGATATAAGAATTTTTTGCAGTCAGGGCCAGGGGCCCCTGGGCACATCCTTGTTCCATTTTCCCTGGGAAAGAAAACTCAGCAGTCCAGGTTCCTGATGTCAGTTTGTAGGGCTCCCTTGGGTCTATCAGGGCAGCACAAGTTTGAGGTGGGGACAACTTCGGTGTTGGGTCCATCCTTCGATATAAGGATTTTTTGCAGTCTGGGCCAGGGGCCCCTGGGCACATCCTTTGGCCATTTTCCCTGGGAAAGAAAACTCAGCAGTCCAGGTTCCTGATGTCAGTTTGTAGGGCTCCCTTGGGTCTATCAGGGCAGCACAAGTTTGAGGAGGGGACAACTTCGGTGTGGGGTCCATCCTTCGATATAAGGATTTTTTGCAGTCTGGGCCAGGGGCCCCCGGGCACATCCTTTGGCTATTTTCCCTGGGAAAGAAAACTCAGCAGTCCAGGTTCCTGATGTCAGTTTGTAGGGCTCCCTTGGGTCTATCAGGGCAGCACAAGTTTGAGGTGGGGACAACTTCGGTGTGGGGCCCATCCTTCGATATAAGGATTTTTTGCAGTCAGGGCCAGGGGCCCCTGGGCACATCCTTTTTCCATTTTCCCTGGGAAAGAAAACTCAGCAGTCCAGGTTCCTGATGTCAGTTTGTAGGGCTCCCTTGGGTCTATCAGGGCAGCACAAGTTTGAGGTGGGGACAACTACGGTGAGGGGTCCATCCTTCGATATAAGGATTTTTTGCAGTCAGGCCCGAGCCCAGGGCCAGGGGCCCCTGGGCATATCCTTTTTCCATTTTCCCTGGGAAAGGAAACTCAGCAGTCCAGGTTCCTGATGTCAGTTTGTAGGGCTCCCTTGGGTCTATCAGGGCAGCACAAGTTTGAGGTGGGGACAACTTCGGTGTGGGGTCCATCCTTCGATATAAGGATTTTTTGCAGTCTGGGCCAGGGGCCCCTGGGCACATCCTTTTTCCATTTTCCCTGGGAAAGAAAACTCAGCAGTCCAGGTTCCTGATGTCAGTTTGTAGGGCTCCCTTGGGTCTATCAGGGCAGCACAAGTTTGAGGTGGCGACAACTTCGGTGTGGGCTCCATCCTTCGATATAAGGATTTTTTGCAGTCAGGGTATGGGGCCCGGGGCACATCCTTTTTCCATTTTCCCTGGGAAAGAAAACTCAGAAGTCCAGGTTCCTGATGTCAGTTTGTAGGGCTCCCTTGGGTCTATCAGGGTAGCACAAGTTTGAGGTGCGGACAACTTCGGTGTGGGGTCCATCCTTCGATATAGGAAATTTTGCAGTCAGGGCCAGGGGCCCAGGGCCAGGGGACCCTGGGCACATCCTTTGGCCATTTTCCCTGGGAAAGAAAACTCAGCAGTCCAGGTTCCTGATGTCAGTTTGTAGGGCTCCCTTGGGTCTATCAGGGTAGCACAAGTTTGAGGTAGGGACAGCTTCGGTGTGGGGTCCGTCCTTCGATATAAGGATTTTTTGCAGTGAGGTCCCTGCCCAGGGCCAGGGGCCCCTGGGCACATCCTTTGGCCATTTCCCCTGGGAAAGAAAACTCAGCAGTCCAGGTTCCTGATGTCAGTTTGTAGGGCTCCCTTGGGTCTATCAGGGCAGCACAAGTTTGAGGTGGGGACAACTTCGGTGTGGGCTCCATCCTTCGATATAAGGATTTTTTGCAGTCAGGGTATGGGGCCCGGGGCACATCCTTTTTCCATTTTCCCTGGGAAAGAAAACTCAGCAGTCCAGGTTCCTGATGTCAGTTTGTAGGGCTCCCTTGGGTCTAACAGGGCAGCACAAGTTTGAGGTGGGGACAACTTTGGTGTGGGCTCCATCCTTCGATATAAGAATTTTTTGTAGTGAGGCCCCAGCCCTGGGCCAGGGACCCCTGGGCACATTTTTTTTCCATTTTCCCTGGGAAAGAAAACTCAGCAGTCCAGGTTCCTGATGTCAGTTTGTAGGGCTCCCTTGGGTCTATCAGGGCAGCACAACTTTGAGGTGGGGACAACTTCGGTGTGGGGTCCATCCTTCAATATAAGGATTTATTGCAGTCAAGGCCACGGGCCCCTGGGCACATCCTTTTTCCATTTTCCCTGGGAAAGAAAACTCAGAAGTCCAGGTTCCTGATGTCAGTTTGTAGGGCTCCCTTGGGTCTATCAGGGCAGCACAAGTTTGAGGTGGGGACAACTTTGGTGTGGGGTCCATCCTTCGATATAAGGATTATTTGCAGTCAGGGCCAGGGGCCCCTGGGCACATCCTTTTTCCATTTTCCCTGGGAAAGAAAACTCAGCAGTCCAGGTTCCTGATGTCAGTTTGTAGGGCTCCCTTAGGTCTATTAGGGCAGCACAAGTTTGAGGTGGGGACAACTTCGGTGTGGGGTCCATCCTTCAATATAAGGATTTTTTGCAGTCAGGGCCAGGGGCCCCTGGGCACATCCTTTTTCCATTTTCCCTGGGAAAGAAAACTCAGCAGTCCAGGTTCCTGATGTCAGTTTGTAGGGCTCCCTTGGGTCTATTAGGGCAGTACAAGTTTGAGGTGGGGACAACTTCAGTGTGGGGTCCATCCTTCGATATAAGGATTTTTTGCGATCAGGGCCTGGGGCCCCTGGGCAAAACCTTTTTCCATTTTCCCTGGGAAAGAAAACTCAGCAGTCCAGGTTCCTGATGTCAGTTTGTAGGGCTCCCTTGGGTGTATCAGGGCAGCACAAGTTTGAGGTGGGGACAACTTTGGTGTGGGGTCCATCCTTCGATATAAGGATATTTGCAGTCAGGGTCAGGGGCCCCTGGGCACATCCTTTTTCCATTTTCCCTGGGAAAGAAAACTCAGCAGTCCAGGTTCCTGATGTCAGTTTGTAGGGCTCCCTTGGGTCTATCAGGGCAGCACAAGTTTGAGATGGGGACAACTTCGGTGTGGGGTCCATCCTTCGATATAAGGATTTTTTTCAGTCAGGGCCAGGGGCCCCTGGGCACACCCTTTTTCCATTTTCCCTGGGAAAGAAAACTCAGCAGTCCAGGTTCCTGATGTCAGTTTGTAGGGCTTCCTTGGGTCTATCAGGGCAGCACAAGTTTGAGGTGGGGACAACTTTGGTGTGGGCTCCATCCTTCGATATAAGGATTTTTTGCAGTCAGGGCCAGGGGCCCAGGGCCACGGGCCCCTGGGCACATCCTTTTTCCATTTTCCCTGGGAAAGAAAACTCAACAGTCCAGGTTCCTGATGTCAGTTTGTAGGGCTCCCTTGGGTCTATCAGGGCAGCACAAGTTTGAGGTGGGGACAACTTTGGTGTGGGCTCCATCCTTCGATATAAGGATTTTTTGTAGTAAGGCCCCAGCCCAGGGCCAGGGGCCCCTGGGCACATCCTTTTTCCATTTTCCCTGGGAAAGAAAACTCAGCAGTCCAGGTTCCTGATGTCAGTTTGTAGGGCTCCCTTGGGTCTATCAGGGCAGCACAAGTTTGAGGTGGCGACAACTTCGGTGTGGGCTCCATCCTTCGATATAAGGATTTTTTGCAGTCAGGGTATGGGGCCCAGGGCCAGGGGCCCCTGGGCACATCCTTTTTCCATTTTCCCTGGGAAAGAAAACTCAGCAGTCCAGGTTCCTGATGTCAGTTTGTAGGGCTCCCTTGGGTCTATCAGGGCAGCACAAGTTTGAGGTGGGGACAACTTCGGTGTGGGGTCCATCCTTCGATATAAGGATTTTTTGTAGTGAGGCCCCAGCCCATGGCCGGGGGCCCCTGGGCACATCATTTTTCCATTTTCCCTGGGAAAGAAAACTCAGCAGTCCAGGTTCCTGATGTCAGTTTGTAGGGCTCCCTTGGGTCTATCAGGGCAGCACAAGTTTGAGGTGGGGACAACTTCGGTGTGGGGTCCATCCTTGGATATAAGGATTTTTTGCAGTCAGGCCCAGGGGCCCCTGGGCACATCCTTTTTCCATTTTCCCTGGGAAAGAAAACTCAGCAGTCCAGGTTCCTGATGTCAGTTTGTAGGGCTCCCTTGGGTCTATCAGGGCAGCACAAGTTTGAGGTGGGGACAACTTCGGTGTGGGGTCCATCCTTTGACATAAGGATTTTTTTCAGTCAGGGTATGGGACCCAGGGCCAGGGGCCCCTGGGCACATCCTTTTTCCATTTTCCCTGGGAAAGGAAACTCAGCAGTCCAGGTTCCTGATGTCAGTTTGTAGGGCTCCCTTGGGTCTATCAGGGCAGCACAAGTTTGAGGTGGGGACAACTTCGGTGTGGGGTCCATCCTTCGATATAAGGATTTTTTGCAGTCTGGGCCAGGGGCCCCCGGGCACATCCTTTGGCTATTTTCCCTGGGAAAGAAAACTCAGCAGTCCAGGTTCCTGATGTCAGTTTGTAGGGCTCCCTTGGGTCTATCAGGGCAGCACAAGTTTGAGGTGGGGACAACTTCGGTGTGGGGCCCATCCTTCGATATAAGGATTTTTTGCAGTCAGGGCCAGGGGCCCCTGGGCACATCCTTTTTCCATTTTCCCTGGGAAAGAAAACTCAGCAGTCCAGGTTCCTGATGTCAGTTTGTAGGGCTCCCTTGGGTCTATCAGGGCAGCACAAGTTTGAGGTGGGGACAACTACGGTGAGGGGTCCATCCTTCGATATAAGGATTTTTTGCAGTCAGGCCCGAGCCCAGGGCCAGGGGCCCCTGGGCATATCCTTTTTCCATTTTCCCTGGGAAAGGAAACTCAGCAGTCCAGGTTCCTGATGTCAGTTTGTAGGGCTCCCTTGGGTCTATCAGGGCAGCACAAGTTTGAGGTGGGGACAACTTCGGTGTGGGGTCCATCCTTCGATATAAGGATTTTTTGCAGTCTGGGCCAGGGGCCCCTGGGCACATCCTTTTTCCATTTTCCCTGGGAAAGAAAACTCAGCAGTCCAGGTTCCTGATGTCAGTTTGTAGGGCTCCCTTGGGTCTATCAGGGCAGCACAAGTTTGAGGTGGCGACAACTTCGGTGTGGGCTCCATCCTTCGATATAAGGATTTTTTGCAGTCAGGGTATGGGGCCCGGGGCACATCCTTTTTCCATTTTCCCTGGGAAAGAAAACTCAGCAGTCCAGGTTCCTGATGTCAGTTTGTAGGGCTCCCTTGGGTCTAACAGGGCAGCACAAGTTTGAGGTGGGGACAACTTTGGTGTGGGCTCCATCCTTCGATATAAGAATTTTTTGTAGTGAGGCCCCAGCCCTGGGCCAGGGACCCCTTGGCACATTTTTTTTCCATTTTCCCTGGGAAAGAAAACTCAGCAGTCCAGGTTCCTGATGTCAGTTTGTAGGGCTCCCTTGGGTCTATCAGGGCAGCACAAGTTTGAGGTGGGGACAACTTCGGTGTGGGGTCCATCCTTTGATATAAGGATTTTTTGCAGTCAGGGCCAGGGGCCCCTGGGCACATCCTTGTTCCATTTTCCCTGGGAAAGAAAACTCAGCAGTCCAGGTTCCTGATGTCAGTTTGTAGGGCTCCCTTGGGTCTATCAGGGCAGCACAAGTTTGAGGTGGGGACAACTTCGGTGTGGGGTCCATCCTTTGATATAAGGATTTTTTGCAGTCAGGGCCAGGGGCCCCTGGGCACATCCTTGTTCCATTTTCCCTGGGAAAGAAAACTCAGCAGTCCAGGTTCCTGATGTCAGTTTGTAGGGCTCCTTTGGGTCTATCAGGGCAGCACAAGTTTGAGGTGGGGACAACTTCGGTGTGGGGTCCATCCTTCGATATAAGGATTTTTTGCAGTCTGGGCCAGGGGCCCCTGGGCACATCCTTTGGCCATTTTCCCTGGGAAAGAAAACTCAGCAGTCCAGGTTCCTGATGTCAGTTTGTAGGGCTCCCTTGGGTCTATCAGGGCAGCACAAGTTTGAGGTGGCGACAACTTCGGTGTGGGCTCCATCCTTCGATATAAGGATTTTTTGCAGTCAGGGTATGGGGCCCGGGGCACATCCTTTTTCCATTTTCCCTGGGAAAGAAAACTCAGCAGTCCAGGTTCCTGATGTCAGTTTGTAGGGCTCCCTTGGGTCTAACAGGGCAGCACAAGTTTGAGGTGGGGACAACTTTGGTGTGGGCTCCATCCTTCGATATAAGAATTTTTTGTAGTGAGGCCCCAGCCCTGGGCCAGGGACCCCTTGGCACATTTTTTTTCCATTTTCCCTGGGAAAGAAAACTCAGCAGTCCAGGTTCCTGATGTCAGTTTGTAGGGCTCCCTTGGGTCTATCAGGGCAGCACAACTTTGAGGTGGGGACAACTTCGGTGTGGGGTCCATCCTTCAATATAAGGATTTTTTGCCGTCAAGGCCACGGGCCCCTGGGCACATCCTTTTTCCATTTTCCCTGGGAAAGAAAGCTCAGAAGTCCAGGTTCCTGATGTCAGTTTGTAGGGCTCCCTTGGGTCTATCAGGGCAGCACAAGTTTGAGGTGGGGACAACTTTGGTGTGGGGTCCATCCTTCGATATAAGGATTATTTGCAGTCAGGGCCAGGGGCCCCTGGGCACATCCTTTTTCCATTTTCCCTGGGAAAGAAAACTCAGCAGTCCAGGTTCCTGATGTCAGTTTGTAGGGCTCCCTTAGGTCTATTAGGGCAGCACAAGTTTGAGGTGGGGACAACTTTGGTGTGGGGTCCATCCTTCAATATAAGGATTTTTTGCAGTCAGGGCCAGGGGCCCCTGGGCACATCCTTTTTCCATTTTCCCTGGGAAAGAAAACTCAGCAGTCCAGGTTCCTGATGTCAGTTTGTAGGGCTCCCTTGGGTCTATTAGGGCAGTACAAGTTTGAGGTGGGGACAACTTCAGTGTGGGGTCCATCCTTCGATATAAGGATTCTTTGCAGTCAGGGCCTGGGGCCCCTGGGCACAACCTTTTTCCATTTTCCCTGGGAAAGAAAACTCAGCAGTCCAGGTTCCTGATGTCAGTTTGTAGGGCTCCCTTGGGTGTATCAGGGCAGCACAAGTTTGAGGTGGGGACAACTTTGGTGTGGGGTCCATCCTTCGATATAAGGATATTTGCAGTCAGGGTCAGGGGCCCCTGGGCACATCCTTTTTCCATTTTCCCTGGGAAAGAAAACTCAGCAGTCCAGGTTCCTGATGTCAGTTTGTAGGGCTCCCTTGGGTCTATCAGGGCAGCACAAGTTTGAGATGGGGACAACTTCGGTGTGGGGTCCATCCTTCGATATAAGGATTTTTTTCAGTCAGGGCCAGGGGCCCCTGGGCACACCCTTTTTCCATTTTCCCTGGGAAAGAAAACTCAGCAGTCCAGGTTCCTGATGTCAGTTTGTAGGGCTCCCTTGGGTCTATCAGGGCAGCACAAGTTTGAGGTGGGGACAACTTTGGTGTGGGCTCCATCCTTCGATATAAGGATTTTTTGTAGTAAGGCCCCAGCCCAGGGCCAGGGGTCCCTGGGCACATCCTTTTTCCATTTTCCCTGGGAAAGAAAACTCAGCAGTCCAGGTTCCTGATGTCAGTTTGTAGGGCTCCCTTGGGTCTATCAGGGCAGCACAAGTTTGAGGTGGCGACAACTTCGGTGTGGGGTCCATCCTTCGATATAAGGATTTTTTGCAGTCAGGGTATGGGGCCCAGGGCCAGGGGCCCCTGGGCACATCCTTTTTCCATTTTCCCTGGGAAAGAAAACTCAGCAGTCCAGGTTCCTGATGTCAGTTTGTAGGGCTCCCTTGGGTCTATCAGGGCAGTACAAGTTTCAGGTGGGGACAACTTCGGTGTGGGGTCCATCCTTCGATATAAGGATTTTTTGTAGTGAGGCCCCAGCCCATGGGCGGGGGCCCCTGGGCACATCATTTTTCCATTTTCCCTGGGAAAGAAAACTCAGCAGTCCAGGTTCCTGATGTCAGTTTGTAGGGCTCCCTTGGGTCTATCAGGGCAGCACAAGTTTGAGGTGGGGACAACTTCGGTGTGGGGTCCATCCTTGGATATAAGGATTTTTTGCAGTCAGGCCCAGGGGCCCCTGGGCACATCCTTTTTCCATTTTCCCTGGGAAAGAAAACTCAGCAGTCCAGGTTCCTGATGTCAGTTTGTAGGGCTCCCTTGGGTCTATCAGGGCAGCACAACTTTGAGGTGGGGAGAGCTTTGGTGTGGGGTCCATCCTTCGATATAAGGATTTTTTGTAGTGAGGCCCCAGCCCATGGCCGGGGGCCCCTGGGCACATCATTTTTCCATTTTCCCTGGGAAAGAAAACTCAGCAGTCCAGGTTCCTGATGTCAGTTTGTAGGGCTCCCTTGGGTCTATCAGGGCAGCACAAGTTTGAGGTGGGGACAACTTCGGTGTGGGGTCCATCCTTCAATATAAGGATTTTTTTTAGTGAGGCCCAAGCCCAGGGCCAGGGGCCCCTGGGCACCTCCTTTTTCCATTTTCCCTGGGAAAGAAAACTCAGCAGTCCAGGTTCCTGATGTCAGTTTGTAGGGCTCCCTTGGGTCTATCAGGGCAGCACAAGTTTGAGGTGGGGACAACTTCGGTGTGGGCTCCATCCTTCGATATAAGGATTTTTTGCAGTCAGGGCCAGGGGCCCCTGGGCACATCCTTTTTCCATTTTCCCTGGGAAAGAAAACTCAGCAGTCCAGGTTCCTGATGTCAGTTTGTAGGGCTCCCTTGGGTGTATCAGAGCAGCACAAGTTTGAGGTGGGCACAACTTTCGTGTGGGCTCCATCGTTCGATATAATGATTTTTTGCAGTCCAGGCCAGGGGCCCCTGGGCACATCCTTTTTCCATTTTCCCTGGGAAAGAAAACTCAGCAGTCCAGGTTCCTGATGTCAGTTTGTAGGGCTCCCTTGGGTCTATCAGGGCAGCACAAGTTTGAGGTGGGGACAACTTCGGTGTGGGGTCCATCCTTCGATATAAGGATTTTTTGCAGTCAGGGCCAGGGGCCCCTGGGCACATCCTTGTTCCATTTTCCCTGGGAAAGAAAACTCAGCAGTCCAGGTTCCTGATGTCAGTTTGTAGGGCTCCCTTGGGTCTATCAGGGCAGCACAAGTTTGAGGTGGGGACAACTTCGGTGTGGGGTCCATCCTTTGATATAAGGATTTTTTGCAGTCAGGGCCAGGGGCCCCTGGGCACATCCTTGTTCCATTTTCCCTGGGAAAGAAAACTCAGCAGTCCAGGTTCCTGATGTCAGTTTGTAGGGCTCCTTTGGGTCTATCAGGGCAGCACAAGTTTGAGGTGGGGACAACTTCGGTGTGGGGTCCATCCTTCGATATAAGGATTTTTTGCAGTCTGGGCCAGGGGCCCCTGGGCACATCCTTTGGCCATTTTCCCTGGGAAAGAAAACTCAGCAGTCCAGGTTCCTGATGTCAGTTTGTAGGGCTCCCTTGGGTCTATCAGGACAGCACAAGTTTGAGGTGGGGACAACTTTGGTGTGGGGTGCATCCTTCGATATAACGATTTTTTGCAGTCAGGGCCAGGGGCCCCTGGGCACATCCTTGTTCCATTTTCCCTGGGAAAGAAAACTCAGCAGTCCAGGTTCCTGATGTCAGTTTGTAGGGCTCCCTTGGGTCTATCAGGGCAGCACAAGTTTGAGGAGGGGACAACTTCGGTGTGGGGTCCATCCTTCGATATAAGGATTTTTTGCAGTCTGGGCCAGGGGCCCCCGGGCACATCCTTTGGCCATTTTCCCTGGGAAAGAAAACTCAGCAGTCCAGGTTCCTGATGTCAGTTTGTAGGGCTCCCTTGGGTCTATCAGGGCAGCACAAGTTTGAGGTGGGGACAACTTCGGTGTGGGGCCCATCCTTCGATATAAGGATTTTTTGCAGTCAGGGCCAGGGGCCCCTGGGCACATCCTTTTTCCATTTTCCCTGGGAAAGAAAACTCAGCAGTCCAGGTTCCTGATGTCAGTTTGTAGGGCTCCCTTGGGTCTATCAGGGCAGCACAAGTTTGAGGTGGGGACAACTACGGTGAGGGGTCCATCCTTCGATATAAGGATTTTTTGCAGTCAGCCCCGAGCCCAGGGCCAGGGGCCCCTGGGCATATCCTTTTTCCATTTTCCCTGGGAAAGAAAACTCATCAGTCCAGGTTCCTGATGTCAGTTTGTAGGGCTCCCTTGGGTCTATCAGGGCAGCACAAGTTTGAGGTGGGGACAACTTCGGTGTGGGCTCCATCCTTCGATATAAGGATTTTTTGCAGTCAGGGTATGGGGCCCGGGGCACATCCTTTTTCCATTTTCCCTGGGAAAGAAAACTCAGCAGTCCAGGTTCCTGATGTCAGTTTGTAGGGCTCCCTTGGGTCTATCAGGGCAGCACAAGTTTGAGGTGGGGACAACTTTGGTGTGGGCTCCATCCTTCGATATAAGGATTTTTTGTAGTAAGGTCCCAGCCCAGGGCCAGGGGCCCCTGGGCACATCCTTTTTCCATTTTCCCTGGGAAAGAAAACTCAGCAGTCCAGGTTCCTGATGTCAGTTTGTAGGGCTCCCTTGGGTCTATCAGGGCAGCACAAGTTTGAGGTGGCGACAACTTCGGTGTGGGGTCCATCCTTCGATATAAGGATTTTTTGCAGTCAGGGTATGGGGCCCAGGGCCAGGGGCCCCTGGGCACATCCTTTTTCCATTTTCCCTGGGAAAGAAAACTCAGCAGTCCAGGTTCCTGATGTCAGTTTGTAGGGCTCCCTTGGGTCTATCAGGGCAGCACAAGTTTCAGGTGGGGACAACTTCGGTGTGGGCTCCATCCTTCGATATAAGGATTTTTTGTAGTGAGGCCCCAGCCCATGGCCGGGGGCCCCTGGGCACATCATTTTTCCATTTTCCCTGGGAAAGAAAACTCAGCAGTCCAGGTTCCTGATGTCAGTTTGTAGGGCTCCCTTGGGTCTATCAGGGCAGCACAAGTTTGAGGTGGGGACAACTTCGGTTTGGGGTCCATCCTTTGATATAAGGATTTTTTGCAGTCAGGGCCAGGGGCCCCTGGGCACATCCTTGTTCCATTTTCCCTGGGAAAGAAAACTCAGCAGTCCAGGTTCCTGATGTCAGTTTGTAGGGCTCCCTTGGGTCTATCAGGGCAGCACAAGTTTGAGGTGGGGACAACTTCGGTGTGGGGTCCATCCTTTCATATAAGGATTTTTTGCAGTCAGGGCCAGGGGCCCCTGGGCACATCCTTGTTCCATTTTCCCTGGGAAAGAAAACTCAGCAGTCCAGGTTCCTGATGTCAGTTTGTAGGGCTCCCTTGGGTCTATCAGGGCAGCACAAGTTTGAGGTGGGGACAACTTCGGTGTGGGGTCCATCCTTCGATATAAGGATTTTTTGCAGTCTGGGCCAGGGGCCCCTGGGCACATCCTTTGGCCATTTTCCCTGGGAAAGAAAACTCAGCAGTCCAGGTTCCTGATGTCAGTTTGTAGGGCTCCCTTGGGTCTATCAGGACAGCACAAGTTTGAGGTGGGGACAACTTCGGTGTGGGGTGCATCCTTCGATATAACGATTTTTTGCAGTCAGGGCCAGGGGCCCCTGGGCACATCCTTGTTCCATTTTCCCTGGGAAAGAAAACTCAGCAGTCCAGGTTCCTGATGTCAGTTTGTAGGGCTCCCTTGGGTCTATCAGGGCAGCACAAGTTTGAGGAGGGGACAACTTCGGTGTGGGGTCCATCCTTCGATATAAGGATTTTTTGCAGTCTGGGCCAGGGGCCCCCGGGCACATCCTTTGGCCATTTTCCCTGGGAAAGAAAACTCAGCAGTCCAGGTTCCTGATGTCAGTTTGTAGGGCTCCCTTGGGTCTATCAGGGCAGCACAAGTTTGAGGTGGGGACAACTACGGTGAGGGGTCCATCCTTCGATATAAGGATTTTTTGCAGTCAGGCCCGAGCCCAGGGCCAGGGGCCCCTGGGCATATCCTTTTTCCATTTTCCCTGGGAAAGGAAACTCAGCAGTCCAGGTTCCTGATGTCAGTTTGTAGGGCTCCCTTGGGTCTATCAGGGCAGCACAAGTTTGAGGTGGGGACAACTTCGGTGTGGGGTCCATCCTTCGATATAAGGATTTTTTGCAGTCTGGGCCAGGGGCCCCTGGGCACATCCTTTTTCCATTTTCCCTGGGAAAGAAAACTCATCAGTCCAGGTTCCTGATGTCAGTTTGTAGGGCTCCCTTGGGTCTATCAGGGCAGCACAAGTTTGAGGTGGGGACAACTTTGGTGTGGGCTCCATCCTTCGATATAAGGATTTTTTGCAGTCAGGGCCAGGGGCCCCTGGGCACATCCTTTGGCCATTTTCCCTGGGAAAGAAAACTCAGCAGTCCAGGTTCCTGATGTCAGTTTGTAGGGCTCCCTTGGGTCTATCAGGGTAGCACAAGTTTGAGGTGGGGACAACTTTGGTGTGGGCTCCATCCTTCGATATAAGGATTTTTTGCAGTCCAGGCCAGGGGCCCCTGGGCACATCCTTTGGCCATTTTCCCTGAGAAAGAAAACTCAGCAGTCCAGGTTCCTGATGTCAGTTTGTAGGGCTCCCTTGGGTCTATCAGGGCAGCACAAGTTTGAGGTGGGGACAACTTCGGTGTGGGGTCCATCCTTCGATATAAGGATTTTTTGCAGTCAGGGCCAGGGGCCCCCGAGCACATCCTTTGGCCATTTTCCCTGGGAAAGAAAACTCAGCAGTCCAGGTTCCTGATGTCAGTTTGTAGGGCTCCCTTGGGTCTATCAGGGCAGCACAAGTTTGAGGTGGGGACAACTTCGGTGTGGGGTCCATCCTTCGATATAAGGATTTTTTGCAGTCAGGGCCAGGGGCCCCCGGGCACATCCTTTGGCCATTTTCCCTGGGAAAGAAAACTCAGCAGTCCAGGTTCCTGATGTCAGTTTGTAGGGCTCCCTTGGGTCTATCAGGGCAGCACAAGTTTGAGGTGGGGACAACTTCGGTGTGGGGTGCATCCTTCGATATAAGGATTTTTTGCAGTCAGGGCCAGGGGCCCCCGGGCACATCCTTTTTCCATTTTCCCTGGGAAAGAAAACTCAGCAGTCCAGGTTCCTGATGTCAGTTTGTAGGGCTCCCTTGGGTCTATCAGGGCAGCACAAGTTTGAGATGGGGACAACTTCGGTGTGGGGTCCATCCTTCGATATAAGGATTTATTGCAGTCAGGGCCAGGGGCCCCCGGGAACATCCTTTTTCCATTTTCCCTGGGAAAGAAAACTCAGCAGTCCAGGTTCCTGATGTCAGTTTGTAGGGCTCCCTTGGGTGTATCAGAGCAGCACAAGTCTGAGGTGGGCACAACTTTCGTGTGGGCTCCATCGTTCGATATAATGATTTTTTGCAGTCCAGGCCAGGGGCCCCTGGGCACATCCTTTTTCCATTTTCCCTGGGAAAGAAAACTCAGCAGTCCAGGTTCCTGATGTCAGTTTGTAGGGCTCCCTTGGGTCTATCAGGGCAGCACAAGTTTGAGGTGGGGACAACTTCGGTGTGGGGTCCATCCTTTGATATAAGGATTTTTTGCAGTCAGGGCCAGGGGCCCCTGGGCACATCCTTGTTCCATTTTCCCTGGGAAAGAAAACTCAGCAGTCCAGGTTCCTGATGTCAGTTTGTAGGGCTCCCTTGGGTCTATCAGGGCAGCACAAGTTTGAGGTGGGGACAACTTCGGTGTGGGGTCCATCCTTCGATATAAGGATTTTTTGCAGTCTGGGCCAGGGGCCCCTGGGCACATCCTTTGGCCATTTTCCCTGGGAAAGAAAACTCAGCAGTCCAGGTTCCTGATGTCAGTTTGTAGGGCTCCCTTGGGTCTATCAGGACAGCACAAGTTTGAGGTGGGGACAACTTCGGTGTGGGGTGCATCCTTCGATATAACGATTTTTTGCAGTCAGGGCCAGGGGCCCCTGGGCACATCCTTGTTCCATTTTCCCTGGGAAAGAAAACTCAGCAGTCCAGGTTCCTGATGTCAGTTTGTAGGGCTCCCTTGGGTCTATCAGGGCAGCACAAGTTTGAGGAGGGGACAACTTCGGTGTGGGGTCCATCCTTCGATATAAGGATTTTTTGCAGTCTGGGCCAGGGGCCCCCGGGCACATCCTTTGGCCATTTTCCCTGGGAAAGAAAACTCAGCAGTCCAGGTTCCTGATGTCAGTTTGTAGGGCTCCCTTGGGTCTATCAGGGCAGCACAAGTTTGAGGTGGGGACAACTACGGTGAGGGGTCCATCCTTCGATATAAGGATTTTTTGCAGTCAGGCCCGAGCCCAGGGCCAGGGGCCCCTGGGCATATCCTTTTTCCATTTTCCCTGGGAAAGGAAACTCAGCAGTCCAGGTTCCTGATGTCAGTTTGTAGGGCTCCCTTGGGTCTATCAGGGCAGCACAAGTTTGAGGTGGGGACAACTTCGGTGTGGGGTCCATCCTTCGATATAAGGATTTTTTGCAGTCTGGGCCAGGGGCCCCTGGGCACATCCTTTTTCCATTTTCCCTGGGAAAGAAAACTCATCAGTCCAGGTTCCTGATGTCAGTTTGTAGGGCTCCCTTGGGTCTATCAGGGTAGCACAAGTTTGAGGTGGGGACAACTTTGGTGTGGGCTCCATCCTTCGATATAAGGATTTTTTGCAGTCCAGGCCAGGGGCCCCTGGGCACATCCTTTGGCCATTTTCCCTGGGAAAGAAAACTCAGCAGTCCAGGTTCCTGATGTCAGTTTGTAGGGCTCCCTTGGGTCTATCAGGGCAGCACAAGTTTGAGGTGGGGACAACTTCGGTGTGGGGTCCATCGTTCGATATAAGGATTTTTTGCAGTCAGGGCCAGGGGCCCCCGAGCACATCCTTTGGCCATTTTCCCTGGGAAAGAAAACTCAGCAGTCCAGGTTCCTGATGTCAGTTTGTAGGGCTCCCTTGGGTCTATCAGGGCAGCACAAGTTTGAGGTGGGGACAACTTCGGTGTGGGCTCCATCCTTCGATATAAGGATTTTTTGCAGTCAGGGCCAGGGGCCCCTGGGCACATCCTTTGGCCATTTTCCCTGGGAAAGAAAACTCAGCAGTCCAGGTTCCTGATGTCAGTTTGTAGGGCTCCCTTGGGTCTATCAGGGCAGCACAAGTTTGAGGAGGGGACAACTTCGGTGTGGGGTCCATCCTTCGATATAAGGATTTTTTGCAGTCAGGGCCAGGGGCCCCCGGGCACATCCTTTTTCCATTTTCCCTGGGAAAGAAAACTCAGCAGTCCAGGTTCCTGATGTCAGTTTGTAGGGCTCCCTTGGGTCTATCAGGGCAGCACAAGTTTGAGATGGGGACAACTTCGGTGTGGGGTCCATCCTTCGATATAAGGATTCTTTGCAGTCAGGGCCAGGGGCCCCCGGGAACATCCTTTTTCCATTTTCCCTGGGAAAGAAAACTCAGCAGTCCAGGTTCCTGATGTCAGTTTGTAGGGCTCCCTTGGGTCTATCAGGGCAGCACAAGTTTGAGGTGGGGACAACTTCGGTGTGGGGCCCACCCTTCGATATAAGGATTTTTTGCAGTCAGGGCCAGGGGCCCCCGGGCACATCCTTTGGCCATTTTCCCTGGGAAAGAAAACTCAGCAGTCCAGGTTCCTGATGTCAGTTTGTAGGGCTCCCTTGGGTCTATCAGGGCAGCACAAGTTTGAGGTGGGGAGAACTTCGGTCTGGGCTCCATCCTTCGATATAAGGATTTTTTGCAGTCTGAGCCAGGGGCCCCTGGGCACATCCTTTGGCCATTTTCCCTGGGAAAGAAAACTCAGCAGTCCAGGTTCCTGATGTCAGTTTGTAGGGCTCCCTTGGGTCTATCAGGGCAGCACAAGTTTGAGGTGGGGACAACTTCGGTGTGGGGTCCATCCTTCGATATAAGGATTTTTTGCAGTCAGGGCCAGGGGCCCCTGGGCACATCCTTTTTCCATTTTCCCTGGGAAAGAAAACTCAGCAGTCCAGGTTCCTGATGTCAGTTTGTAGGGCTCCCTTGGGTCTATCAGGGCAGCACAAGTTTGAGATGGGGACAACTTCGGTGTGGGGTCCATCCTTCGATATAAGGATTTATTGCAGTCAGGGCCAGGGGCCCCCGGGAACATCCTTTTTCCATTTTCCCTGGGAAAGAAAACTCAGCAGTCCAGGTTCCTGATGTCAGTTTGTAGGGCTCCCTTGGGTGTATCAGAGCAGCACAAGTTTGAGGTGGGCACAACTTTCGTGTGGGCTCCATCATTCGATATAATGATTTTTTGCAGTCCAGGCCAGGGGCCCCTGGGCACATCCTTTTTCCATTTTCCCTGGGAAAGAAAACTCAGCAGTCCAGGTTCCTGATGTCAGTTTGTAGGGCTCCCTTGGGTCTATCAGGGCAGCACAAGTTTGAGGTGGGGACAACTTCGGTGTGGGGTCCATCCTTTGATATAAGGATTTTTTGCAGTCAGGGCCAGGGGCCCCTGGGCACATCCTTGTTCCATTTTCCCTGGGAAAGAAAACTCAGCAGTCCAGGTTCCTGATGTCAGTTTGTAGGGCTCCCTTGGGTCTATCAGGGCAGCACAAGTTTGAGGTGGGGACAACTTCGGTGTGGGGTCCATCCTTCGATATAAGGATTTTTTGCAGTCTGGGCCAGGGGCCCCTGGGCACATCCTTTGGCCATTTTCCCTGGGAAAGAAAACTCAGCAGTCCAGGTTCCTGATGTCAGTTTGTAGGGCTCCCTTGGGTCTATCAGGACAGCACAAGTTTGAGGTGGGGACAACTTCGGTGTGGGGTGCATCCTTCGATATAACGATTTTTTGCAGTCAGGGCCAGGGGCCCCTGGGCACATCCTTGTTCCATTTTCCCTGGGAAAGAAAACTCAGCAGTCCAGGTTCCTGATGTCAGTTTGTAGGGCTCCCTTGGGTCTATCAGGGCAGCACAAGTTTGAGGAGTGGACAACTTCGGTGTGGGGTCCATCCTTCGATATAAGGATTTTTTGCAGTCTGGGCCAGGGGCCCCCGGGCACATCCTTTGGCCATTTTCCCTGGGAAAGAAAACTCAGCAGTCCAGGTTCCTGATGTCAGTTTGTAGGGCTCCCTTGGGTCTATCAGGGCAGCACAAGTTTGAGGTGGGGACAACTACGGTGAGGGGTCCATCCTTCGATATAAGGATTTTTTGCAGTCAGGCCCGAGCCCAGGGCCAGGGGCCCCTGGGCATATCCTTTTTCCATTTTCCCTGGGAAAGGAAACTCAGCAGTCCAGGTTCCTGATGTCAGTTTGTAGGGCTCCCTTGGGTCTATCAGGGCAGCACAAGTTTGAGGTGGGGACAACTTCGGTGTGGGGTCCATCCTTCGATATAAGGATTTTTTGCAGTCTGGGCCAGGGGCCCCTGGGCACATCCTTTTTCCATTTTCCCTGGGAAAGAAAACTCATCAGTCCAGGTTCCTGATGTCAGTTTGTAGGGCTCCCTTGGGTCTATCAGGGTAGCACAAGTTTGAGGTGGGGACAACTTTGGTGTGGGCTCCATCCTTCGATATAAGGATTTTTTGCAGTCAGGGCCAGGGGCCCCTGGGCACATCCTTTGGCCATTTTCCCTGGGAAAGAAAACTCAGCAGTCCAGGTTCCTGATGTCAGTTTGTAGGGCTCCCTTGGGTCTATCAGGGTAGCACAAGTTTGAGGTGGGGACAACTTTGGTGTGGGCTCCATCCTTCGATATAAGGATTTTTTGCAGTCCAGGCCAGGGGCCCCTGGGCACATCCTTTGGCCATTTTCCCTGGGAAAGAAAACTCAGCAGTCCAGGTTCCTGATGTCAGTTTGTAGGGCTCCCTTGGGTCTATCAGGGCAGCACAAGTTTGAGGTGGGGACAACTTCGGTGTGGGGTCCATCCTTCGATATAAGGATTTTTTGCAGTCAGGGCCAGGGGCCCCCGAGCACATCCTTTGGCCATTTTCCCTGGGAAAGAAAACTCAGCAGTCCAGGTTCCTGATGTCAGTTTGTAGGGCTCCCTTGGGTCTATCAGGGCAGCACAAGTTTGAGGTGGGGACAACTTCGGTGTGGGGTCCATCCTTCGATATAAGGATTTTTTGCAGTCAGGGCCAGGGGCCCCCGGGCACATCCTTTGGCCATTTTCCCTGGGAAAGAAAACTCAGCAGTCCAGGTTCCTGATGTCAGTTTGTAGGGCTCCCTTGGGTCTATCAGGGCAGCACAAGTTTGAGGTGGGGACAACTTCGGTGTGGGGTCCATCCTTCGATATAAGGATTTTTTGCTGTCAGGGCCAGGGGCCCCCGGGCACATCCTTGTTCCATTTTCCCTGGGAAAGAAAACTCAGCAGTCCAGGTTCCTGATGTCAGTTTGTAGGGCTCCCTTGGGTCTATCAGGGCAGCACAAGTTTGAGATGGGGACAACTTCGGTGTGGGGTCCATCCTTCGATATAAGGATTTATTGCAGTCAGGGCCAGGGGCCCCCGGGAACATCCTTTTTCCATTTTCCCTGGGAAAGAAAACTCAGCAGTCCAGGTTCCTGATGTCAGTTTGTAGGGCTCCCTTGGGTCTATCAGGGCAGCACAAGTTTGAGGTGGGGAGAACTTCGGTCTGGGCTCCATCCTTCGATATAAGGATTTTTTCCAGTCTGAGCCAGGGGCCCCTGGGCACATCCTTTGGCCATTTTCCCTGGGAAAGAAAACTCAGCAGTCCAGGTTCCTGATGTCAGTTTGTAGGGCTCCCTTGGGTCTATCAGGGCAGCACAAGTTTGAGGTGGGGACAACTTCGGTGTGGGGTCCATCCTTCGATATAAGGATTTTTTGCAGTCAGGGCCAGGGGCCCCTGGGCACATCCTTTTTCCATTTTCCCTGGGAAAGAAAACTCAGCAGTCCAGGTTCCTGATGTCAGTTTGTAGGGCTCCCTTGGGTCTATCAGGGCAGCACAAGTTTGAGGAGGGGACAACTTCAGTGTGGGGTCCATCCTTCGATATAAGGATTTTTTGCAGTCAGGGCCATGGGCCCCCGGGCACATCCTTTGGCCATTTTCCCTGGGAAAGAAAACTCAGCAGTCCAGGTTCCTGATGTCAGTTTGTAGGGCTCCCGTGGGTCTATCAGGGCAGCACAAGTTTGAGGTGGGGACATCTTCGGTGTGGGGTCCATCCTTCGATATAAGGATTTTTTGCAGTCAGTGGCAGGGGCCCCTGGGCACATCCTTTGGCCATTTTCCCTGGGAAAGAAAACTCAGCAGTCCAGGTTCCTGATGTCAGTTTGTAGGGCTCCCTTGGGTCTATCAGGGCAGCACAAGATTGAGGTGGGGACAACTTCGGTGTGGGGTCCATCCTTCGATATAAGGATTTTTTGCTGTCAGGGCCAGGGGCCCCCGGGCACATCCTTGTTCCATTTTCCCTGGGAAAGAAAACTCAGCAGTCCAGGTTCCTGATGTCAGTTTGTAGGGCTCCCTTGGGTCTATCAGGGCAGCACAAGTTTGAGGTGGGGACAACTTCGGTGTGGGGTCCATCCTTCGATATAAGGA